>NC_138048.1:45021922-45621922 GCF_964194185.1 Rhinolophus hipposideros | reverse complement strand
TATTCCTTCATCCTTGATTCATTTAAGAGATACATACTAAGTGTCTATAGCTTATGTTTGTACTGAGCACAGTACCTGCCAGGACCAGGATATTAAAAAGTGTCAAGAGACATGGCTCCTCACCTCATGGAGCTTACTTTCTAGTTGAAGAGAGATAATAACAAATAAAGACAAATAAATTAATTATCTACCTCTAGTAAGAGAAGCTCTAAATAAATGAAAAAAAGGGATTCCGTAATAGAGAATCATGAGAGTGGAGGTCTACATTTAGGAGAGTGATCTCAGGATAGGGCTCTCTCTGAGGCTTGAAGGATGAAACCAGTCATGTGAGAAAAGTGGGAAGAACAAGCCAAGCAGAGGGAATAGCATATGCAAAGGGGAAAAGCTTAATCTGATGTAGATGCTGAACAAAGGACAGTGTGGATGGTGTGCTGGGAGGGTTAGTAGGCTCTACTGTAATGCTTGCTTTCAAAATGCAGATTTCTTTCAACACAATTAATAGGTAACAATTTGAGCATAACATGGGTTTTGCATTTGGTTCTGTGTTGTTTTGCCTGAGAGAAACACTAGGTGAATGTAGAAAACTGCCCAGGGCAACTGAGTGGTGTAAGAATGTACTAAATGCTGCCTCAGTCCACCATGTTTAGATGAGTCACCCGCACCCACCCATTTGATGTTACAATCTTTTCTTCTCATTTCAGATAACCCTCTTCCCACCATAGCAATAACTCATAAGCTGAAACTCTTTTGGCACCCACATCCACAAGCAAACTTCAAATCCCGTGTTTCCTCGAAAATATCTACCCAGATAATAAGACCTACACAGATAATAAGCCCCACTTAAGATCGTCAGCCAGACAGATGCATAGTATCATACATTTTGATGATGTTCCAGAAGATGACATGACTGTATTTGAATAAATGTAGATTGTTGTTCATGAAGAAATAAGACATCCCCCGAGAATATGCCCTAATGCATCTTTTGAAGCAAAAATTAATATAAGACCCAGTCTTATTTTCAGAGAAATACGGTATAAATTCCGGTCTTATTTTTGGGGAACACAGTCTTTCCAAGGTAAAGTGCCATATCAATTGTAGTACCTAAATTTCTTAACCATTTAAAATGTGTAAAACTGTACTATCATTTTTATTTGGTTCTTACCTTTTTTAATGGGCCACTGATGAAGTTTTTGTGTGTTGTTCCTCTACCCCTATTTTTCCTATAAACTATATGTTTTTTTATTGCATGATTTTGCATAGTGCAGCAATTTTTAGGAAGCATATGTTGCATTATAGCCGAACTCACTGAACCCGGGAAGTTGGAGTAGGCAAGAGCCAGATCCTTAAATAATACAGCCTTACACACTGTGAAAGAACTTGTATTTTTCACTTTTGAGGAAACCCTCAAAAGATTTTAAGCCAAGGAATATCATGACACGATTTGTGTGGTGACATGGTTTATAGTAACCGCTAAGAATTGAAGCAGAGAAGCTAGTTGGGAGACTATTATAATGGTCCAAGTGAAAGTTAATCACAATTTGGACTAAAGTGAGAGCACTGAAGTTGAAGAGGGGTGTTTCAAATCAGCTGTGGATTCACTTGTTGTATGGATGGTTGCCAGCTCTTGCTTAATGGCCACACCAACTGCTAACATCTGGCTCAAACTCCTACAATCCCTGGTCAATATGGATTGTCCCATTTAAGAAGAGACACAAGTGGGTTATGAGGGAATCTGGGCCATTTTGTTGTTTTCCTGCTCCATCATTACTATACAATGCAAGATCTCTTTCAAGAAATGAGAATGCCCTTGAAGGTATCTTTTATAATCAAAAATGCTAATTTATTTTCATTACTTTCTCTCTTTTTCTTTTAAGATACACTTAGGATTAATAAAAATAAATTACAAGACACAATGACTTGAAACCTGGGATGCTTAAGGAATTAAATGAAACAAAACCTGAAAATTCTGAGAGGCTTGCTGCGGGCCCATGATACCAGATGCCATAAACCAGGCAGCATAATGTTCATATCTAGAAATATAAGAATAATAGGAGGATTAATTTTTAAAGTCTGAGGGGGATTACGGAGTAGTGGGGGGAAATCAAAATGACTCTTGAACTAATCTTGTCAAACTAATCTGACTTTTCAACAACAGCATGAAAGTTATAATGTGGCTTGGTGCTTATTGTGCTTTTGATTAGGCATTTGAATGGCATTTTCCTCAACAGTCTGGGCAAAGTGATTTTGAACATTTTCACTCTCGGGGGTACCTGAATCATAGGGAGGCCTAGTCCCACAGTGTTACTGATGAGTCCAGTCATCGGTAGTGGAAGGATTTTCCCTGAATAAAATAGAGAGTAAAACGTCTGTATTACGGATCTGTTTTGTGATTAAGAGTGGGACAGCCGAGTGTGAACTGTGAACATTTACAATTACCGAGTATCATTAAGGTGGTAAGGAGTAGAGATGGAAGTCACTACTGGGGCCTATGATACCTGTCACTCCACCCAGTTTATTGAGTGTTGAAGGCTGGGCCCAGGGTGTGAGGAGTAAGTAACAGAATGTCAGAGGTTGAAGACTCACTGCTTTTTGGGTTTGGCCTGTTACCCTCTGCCCAAAGGAACAGGGAACATTGTCCTGTGGAATCAGGTGTACAGAAAGTATGTTGGAACTTGGGATGATCTTGACATACTTATTAGGTGAACTTTTGGTTTTCCCCAATGTAGTTGAAATTAATTAATCACTAACAAAGTCAGGCAGGATAACAAACTACCTTAATAAATAAGAGTCCTTTTAATTAAATTAACAATGTCCAATTACATACAAATAATTAAACTGCAAAGGATTTTTAACAGTTTGTACTCTACAACAGGATAAAAGAAGGGAAAATACTGCTTTTTAATTTCTTCATCTCACTTTTTTCATGCTTTAAATTAAATTTGTAGTTCTGATTATAATACTCGGTTTAAATCATTCTTAGCAACAATATTGCATAAGCTGTAAAATGGGTATGTTTTTCATAAAACAAAAGTCTTTGGGGGAATGAAAAAAGTAATAATGACTACAGTGTATTAAACACTTATGTGCTAAACCCTATGTTAGGCATGTTTTATTTATTATCAAATTTAATTTTTATTCCATAAATTTAGGAATTAGGAAACTGAGGCTTACAGAGGTTCTATAACATAGTCAAAGTCCTATAGTTATAAAATGGCTAATGCTAAATGAATTCTACTGCTAGCTCACCCTACCATTAAAATTTTTAAAAAAGAAAAGGAAAAGAGGCCTGTTCCTGAATACTGTGAATTACTTTGGAAGTGGCATCAACTATAGGTCTCTTCCATTCTTCTGAGGACTGGAGAATTTTAATGTCTGGGAATATTTTTTCTTGAGGACAGAGGTAGTTTATGGCAGATGTGATATTTATGACTATTTGAGGATTATAGTTGGCTGTTCTGAGTCCCTATTTTCTGGGAGAGTCAGAGGCTTACTGTTTGGTCTCAGGAGTTGTCTGAACAGTGAAAATGTGGAAGCATACTCCTTGCAGCCTGTGTCTGTGATCAGGTTCAGATTACAGGCAATCAACACATTGCATCTCCTTACCCCACCTCACCAACTCCTGTCCATCACTCACGCTGGAGCAGACCCCGACTGGTCTGTCTCCTGCAAGGCTGTTATAAGGAGGCAAGAACTGTTTGTTGGCATACTTATTTCCTGCCAAGATGCAGTAGAAGGAATAGGAGTAACAATTATTATTTGTTTCATACTTTTGCTAGAGACAGGATTTTGATTCCTAAGGGTTTGGTGGTCCTTAAGAATCAAAATATTCTTTTAGGTAGGTCTTGCTGAATAATACAGAGTTATCTTTTATTAACTGTTTATTTTATATTAAGTCAGACTTAGTTTAAAATATATCAGCCCTAAATATTAGCTCTAAATATGGTCACTATAATTTTACTTCCATTAATACTTGCCCACCCCACTCCCTGCCCTCAAACCTATAGATGATCTTAACAAATTTTTCCAAACACAAGATGCTACTTTGTTTTATTTTTTATTTTTTGGTCATTTTACCCTTATTAATAGGTTCTGGTTACAAAGAGAGCTTTAAGAACTCTCTTTCAAGTAGCAGAGCTGTGGTTTGAACTTGGGTGTAGCTAATGTTGAAGCCCATGTTCGTAACCATTATCCTCTTCTACCTTTAGGCTCTTTAGATTTTAGGTGTTAGAACTAGGGGTTGACGCTTTTATTCACTGAATATATGTAAAAACAAAACTGAACCACTTTGTATGAATATAGATATTTATAAAAAGCTATGTCAGTTTATAATCATTTTGGCACAGGTGTGTATATATGTCAAAAGCAGATGTTTTTTCCTCTGCCCCCTGCTAAGATAGATTGTGTGTGTGTGTAAGTGTGTGTGTGTGTGTGTGTGTGTGTGTGTGTGTGTGAGAGAGAGAGAGAGAGAGAGAGAGAGAGAGAGAGAGAGAGAGAGAGAGAGAGAGAGAGAGAATTAGTTAACTCTTTACCTGGCAGGACTTGAAAAATAAGATTTTCCTTATAAGAGTACAATTAGAAAGATTTGTTTAATGAATCAGGGGTTTACCTAGAGGTGAACATCTTCTTAGCATTTTTTCTAAATATATTTAATATGAAAGCAAGGGAGTCTACTTTTGTTGAAATCTCAAGATTTGGGTTCTTGTCTGGCTAAGCCACCAACTGGCTGGATGACTTTGAGTGAATTATTTTACCTTCTTTATAGGATAGTAAAATTTGACAGTTGGATTAGAATTCTTCTAAGGTAACTTTGGGCCCTTAATAGTCATACATTTGTGAAAATAATTATCTGCACCCTGAAACATATAAAGAAGTCCTCTCTAAATAAAGACACCTATTATGATATAAGCAAAATGAAATTTATTAACTTACTACAATACCACACAGGCAACTTTGAAATGGCAGCATGTCAGGAAAGTAGTGTTTGTTATTGCTTATGTGTTGGGGTCAGAAGTTCTTAGGGTAGAAAATCAGAAGTGGGTAAATCTCTGAATTGATTGATTTCTGAAGGCAAAGGTCAATGTCAGTGGATGAAGATGGAAGTGTTATGTGAATCACAACATGTTCTGTGGTTGTAATTATATGACTAATGCATGCAGTTGTTCCAGTTTTCACCTATCATACTGTATTAGCCTGGGTTCTGTGGGGAGGAAGAAACTTTCCTCTACCCTCAAGGTTCTTTCAGCTCGGCTCAGCTCGTCTAGTAATTTAATCTACCTGAGAGATTAACCAGAGAAAATAACCAAATTTAATTACATAAGTACACCTGGGAATTCCACATGCATGAGAGAGTCAGAGACCCCACATACGTGAGAGGTTCAGGGACAGAAAGTTAAAATGAGGTATATATGACATTCTGACCTAAGGATGAGGTAAGATGCTTTGGGGCTTCAAAGGGTCATTGCAAAGTGATAAGAAAAGCAGGTGTTCAGTAATTAGTTTTCCCTGTTCTATAGATAGGTCATAAAATGTTATTTCTGTTGATAACTCTTATTGTGGGCAAGGCCCCTAATTTAAATTCTTTAAGAAGCAGTTAAAGTTTCTTGTGAACCTGCATGGTCTTGATTGCCTTCAGTTCAAAGGAATTCACATGCCAAAATGGCATATTTTGGGGAGGCTGGTTCTGAATTCCTATAGTTCTCCAGGGAAACAGAACTAGTTTTATCTATCTATCTCTATATCTGTCTATCTATTTATCTATCTATCATCTATCTACCTATCTATCTATCTATCTATCTATCTATCATCTATCTATCTAAAACACATACATGTTATACATGTAATACATATATTCATTATATATGATACACATTTATTATTATATATTATGTGTAATATATTTATTATAGTCCATTCATTCATTCATACATTTATTCATTCATTCAGTCATTCTAAGGATTTGGCTCATGTGATTATGGAGGCTGAGCAGTCCTAAGATCTGTAGCTGGCAAGCTGGAGGTCTAGGAGAGCCGATGGTATAAGTTCCAGTCCTAGTGTGAATCTGAAGGCAGAAGACAAGTATCCTCATTCAAAGACAGATGCAGAGAATTCTCCCTTTCTTCTCTTTTTTGTTCTATTCAGGCCTTCAACAGATGGGATAAGGACCAGCCCCAGCGGGGAGGGCAATCTGCTTTACTTAGTCTACCAATTCAAATGTAAATCTCACCCAGAAACACTCTCATAGACACGCCCCGAATATTTAATTAACTATCTGGGCACTTCATGGCCCACTCAAGCTTATACATAAAATTAAGCATCACGCATATTATTTTATAATGAATTCACATTTCCCCGTGACTTCTTGGTGACACAAATTGTGATTTGCTAATCTAACATGGCATAGGAACTGGCCTATATGTCATAGGTGCTTAATACATGTTTGGTAAAGAGTGAGTGAACAAATAAATGAAAAGAAATTGAAAGAAGTGGTCTAGTATTGTATAGATTGGGGATGGGTACATGTGGGAACTAGGTAAGGTTTTTGCCTTATAGGAATTTGACATTTTATCTTTCAAGGAAGGGAGAACCTTTTAAACCGTCTCCATTTACCGTTGCTTATTTGAATTGATATGACATTCCAAAGTTGATATTCCTTAATAGCTGTGATTAGCATATCTAAATACTTCTCCAATGACTTCTGAAGCATTTTCCTTTTGTTTGAAGTTTTATTACAATTTAGACTGGTAATTTTGAGGAGCCAAGGTTAGAAATTTTACTCATTCCTTTTGCTGATTGAAACATCATTGTGTAAATGGATATCCCAGGGGTGGGGTGTCCTATCCTCCAGGGACAAGAATCAGGTCAAAATTCCTGTCAGTGAGAAAAACACAACTTGAAATACAACTTATGGTTAAAAAAAGAAAAAAAAGTCCTTGTGAGTCCCTTAAGGAAACAAACTCTACTCAAGGTCTACCCTTAAGCATAAATTGAGTTTAATTTGCTTGGCCAAGCTTTTCTTCATGCATACTGCAGAGGGAAACTTCAGATCAGGCCAGACCTTGTCACGGTGCTCAATTAAAAGTCTGAATTAATAAAGCTGTCTTAATTGGTTTGACAGAACTAGCTATATGACCTCATCACCCAGCTACACCTCTCTAATCCTGGATTTAATTTCCATAAAGGACTGATAGGAACTAGCACATTCCTGTTTTCTTAATAACATACCACATTCACAGTTACAACATTCAGCGCCCCAGCTCACAACTTTATCTACCAATCTAGAGTATGTTCTGGAGCTAGTTAAATTAACTTAGCTATCAAAATGCTAAGCTTGATAGCTCATTTATCTTTCTGTCTCGCAACTCGACATTACAATACGGTAGTGATTGATCTTGCATCTTCCAGGTACCATATAGTATAAAAACTAAGAGAAGATTAATTAAAAGCTGTCTTACCCAGACAGGTTTTTAAATAAGTTTTAGATTTACACTATATATCAGCTGAAGCAGAAAGAGATTCTAAAACCAGGAGCTCTGAAACACCAAGTGGATTTTTCTTTTATATAGAATATGTATGCAATAGTGCTGATGGCCATTATATTCTTTCACATGTGTTGAATACCAAGACAAGGCAGAAGACCCTGTGACAAATGTCCTTTATTCATCTCCATTTCAACACAGAATAACATATAGCACACACAGAGTACGTTGTTGTACAAATGTTTTACATGCACAATCGTAACTACTTAAAAGTATGTTTTATAGTTTTTTTTTCTATGAATTTGGAAGCTTGAGAAATGTTAAGTGAATATTGAGGAAAATGATACCTAATCCCAGGACTGGAAAAGAGGAAAAACTCATGTATATATCACATTTAAGGCCGTCTTTTATAAATTGGTGAGAAGTATCCACAATAAAAATAATTGTAGTTAACATTGAGTAAATTATTGTGTCACATAACTTATTTATATTATCTCCAAAGTTTATAGCATTTTTAAAAGGCTAAGTATTACTGTGCCCATTTTATGGATAAAGAAATTGATGTTCTGAAGTGTTACGTTCCATGGCAAAAGCCTGGTGGCTAGTAATCAGCAGAGTTGGAATTTACCCTACAAGATGCTTTACTTGGCTCCAAAGGCCACTGCACCATGCTCCCTGTCACCTCCCTGCAGAGCAGCAAACACATCCACATACATTATCTAACTTAGTAGGTTTAGGCTGCTATAACAAAATACCAGAGGTTGGGTAGCTTATAAAGACCAGACGTTTATTTCTCACAGTTCTGGAGATTGGAAGTCCAGGATCATGGTGTCAGCATGGTCGAGTAAGGACCTTCTTCTGGGAGCCCTCTCAGTGTGAGACTTTTCATTGTGTCCTCACAAGGCAGAATGGGTGAGGGATCTCTCCAGAGCCTCTTTTATGAGGGCACTAATCCCATTCATGAGGGCTCTGCCCTCATGACCTAAGCACCTCCCAAAGACCCTACTGCCTAATCCATCATCTTTGGAGGTAGGATATCAACATAGGAATTTTAGAGGTACACAAACTTTCAAACCACAGCAATACTGTACAGAATTTTTGAGAGCCAATAAAATATTTGATTTATTGTAGGCTGCTCACGCTTCAGTTCTTTGTTTACTAGAACTTGTTGCTTCCATGGGAAATGCTATGTCTCTAAATCAGTGTTCTTCTCTAGTCATCCAGGGGGTTCTTAGTGGACTTTAGACCCTAAATTATTTAATAGTCTTAATGGGTGAAATTCCCTGGTTTTCACTTAAATATTTTAAGTTCCTTGACAAGAAAATCACTAAGTCCTATTTTTTCCACATTTGAAATGAATAGCTGAGCTGTCCTGCAAAGCTTTAAATTTATCAATCCTAAAGATTCTTATAGATTAACTATAAAGGCAACACTATTATACAGCCATCTCTCTTCTTTAAATCATGAGCACTCACCATATACCTTGAATGACTGTACTAACAATATCAAGAGGTTTTAACCTTTAAAGAGGAATGGAAGTCTTCTTTATTTTTTATCCTAAGAAAAAAGAAAGGAAAATAAAATTTATTGAATATCTGGTAAGTAGTAAGCAATGTTCTCTATAGCCTAATTAATGCAAATAACGGAATTCATCAAACAACTACTGAGTATCTTGTGATTATCGGACAGTGTGCTAGGCACTTTTGTGAACACAAAGATTTTTAAGGTTAAATTCTTTTCCTGAAAAATCTCCAGTTCTATAGGAGAATAAGATGATTTCTGCACACAAAACAAATATGTAAAATAATTACTGAACACAATCTCTGATGAAATGATTTATGAGAAAATAATTTTCTTCAGAAACCTGGACATTTGTCTTACTGTGTTTCTCAAATTAGAATTTGGATGAATTTCCATGAGAAAGTGAATCCTGGAACCGCCTCAGAGTAAGATTTCTCCTGAGGGCCAATGATTGCCAATAGCCATGATGTAGCAAGGGAGCAAAGCAAATCCCAGGATTTTTCTCTGGAGGAAGGAAAAACAGTCCCTAGGTTCCCTGTATAGACAGAAGGGTGTGATAACATGTGCAGTTTGGGACTCATTGACCATTGGCAGTCAAGTACAATCCTAGCCCTCTGTGATAGGCAGAATTCTAAGGATGTACCCTTTACCTCACCCCCAAAGATTTCTATTCTCTAGTTATTCAAACAAACTCTCATCTAAGTACTGCTATGAAGGGACTTCTCAAGTGTAATTAAATACCCAAATTAGTTGACCTTAAAATACAGAGATTATCTGCACGGGCCTTTATCAAATGAAACCTTTGAATACAGAAAGTTTTCTCTGGCTAGCAGCAGAAGAGAAAGTTAGAGAGATATAAGCACAAGGGGGATTTCCTGCACTGTTGCTGGCTGGAGGACGAAGGGAGCCACAAGATAAGGAATGGTGATGACCTTTAGAAGCTATAGTGGCCCCCAGTGGACAACCTAAGCAAATGGGGGTTCTCAGTACAACAATCACAAAGACAGGCCAACAATATGAATGAAATCAGAAGTGGATTCTTTCCCAGTTGTCCATTTAAGAATCTAGCTGGGCTGATATCTTTATTTCAGTCTTGTGATACCCTGAGCAGAGAACCTAGTGGCGTCTACCTGGATTTTTGATGTACAGAGTTGTGAGCCAATAAATGGGTACTGTTTTAAACTGCTAATTTTGTGGTAATTTGTTACACTGCAGTAGAAAACCGATACACCATTAAACCTGTGGAAGCTCTCTGTTGAATACCCCCAAGCCTAGGAGACCTCAGTGCCTCTGCTCTCAGGGACTATTTACTCTCTGATGAAAAGGGAGAACCAAAGCCTTGATTTATGTGACAGTCAGCATGGAGTAAACAAAAGATCTTAAACTGTGGGTGTCACAACCTGGATTCAAATCCTGGCTCTGCCATTTATTTATCAACTGTGCTACCAGGGGCAATCCCTCTCAGTCCTATTGGCTGCAACTGCACATAGACTTAGTCCTCTATCAAGCAGGGATATCATGCAGATGAAATGAGATAATAATATAGGAAATATAGTAGTGCTCAATAAGAACTATTCTTAGCAGTGTTATTTGGTTCAATGACTTGATTTTTAGCATTCGCTTTTGAATTGTATAACTCTGTGGAGAAGCTACCCACCAGGGAGCTAAAGCTAGAGACCTCAATATCTTAACTTTCTCAGACTTAGCCGGGGATAGGTGGCCAAGGGTAATCTCTTGAAAATGTCCCCCCACAGAAGCAAAGCTAGTCCATTTCAATGTTATTAAGGATACTTCTTGTAACGAATTGAATCTGGGTTATTTACGAGGTGCTGGGAGGTTAGGATTTGCTATTGTTTCATTTTCTGAATTTAGGTCTGAGTTAGTCTCCTGATGGTTGGTGATAGATTTATTAAATGTGCATTGGAGGGAAGAAGTATTTCTAGAATTATCATAATCAGCAAGTGCCAGTAGAATATATCTCAGCACAGTTTGAAAACTGGAGAAGAATACTGCAGGAGAATTTTTGTTCATCTCTACCCTGGAAATTCCCTAAGCAGAGGTCCTCAAAGTACAGTCCCTAGAATTTCTTCAAAATGTCCCATCTTGTACCCCACTCCAGACCTACTGAATTAGAACTCTTGGGGGTAAGGCCCAGCAATCTGTATTTTAACAAGGCCTTTTTGTGATGCATCTCAGACTTGATGGCCACTGTCCTAAGATATTGGGGTGACTCCTAGCATCTCCTGAAAATTTTAAGTGGAATTTTCATTTTTGCAAATTGATGAACACAATCACAGAGAATTAATGAAAAAAGATAATGAGTGATGCAATTCTATAAGATACTGAACACAACCTCAGCTGAAATGTCTCCTAAATTTTTTATGTATATTACAATTTTGTAAAATGAATCATTGTGTAAATGTATCAGGAAACTAGTTTTTAAAGAAAAAAAGAGATGGCAACGTCTTTTGTAAAGTTAAAACTCTGATTTATCTGTTTTGTAAGCAGATTTTTATGTATTGAATTTTCTTAGGATAAGGCAGATTGTATCTGGTAGTTTTAAGCATTGGAAAGGCTTCTGAAGAAATATTTGATTAGTTGATAGGGGAGTCAAAACATGCTAGGTTGTAGAAAACAGAAAAAATTGCCATGTTTACTATAAATGATTTTAAAATGGAATTTGATACTTTTTCTATCATTTAATTTCAAAAGATTTTTTTTTTTTTGTCCCTGAAGGTGAAACAGAGAAGGACAAAGCACCATGTTTTACTGGTAAGAATGTGAGCAGTGCCCTTGGCTCTCCCACTTACTAGCAAGTTCCTTACTCATGGAGATTATCAGGATTGTGGTCAAGGTTCTCTAGGCTATTGTTTCTCAAACTTGGGAGTGAATCAAAATCACTTGGTGAGCTGATTAAAACAGGATGTGTGGGGATAGGGCCTGTGTCAGTCTCCCTCTGCTGGTGTCACTGCTTTAGCTAATAGTCAAGTTTTAGGTTGGGCTGGGAAGCAAGGCTGGCTGCTGTGTTCCATGATCTGTCTCTAGGAACATGGCAGGAAGATGAGTCACAAACTGGCTTAAAGAGACTCTTAATAAGAAAATCCCTATGATCACGGAAGAAACTGTGCTTTTCTTCTGAATGAAAACAGGTATAAGATTTTATTGCTTGGAAAATCTCTGTAATAAGTTGTCCTTCAATATTCCATAAACAAAATGCATGCACAGTTACCTTTCCAACCCTATTTTGTGTCTTTAAAATATATATGAAATGTTTTTTTTTAAATTAAATTTATTGGGGTGACAATGGTTAGAATTACATAGGTTTCAAACGTGCATTTCTATAATACATCCTCTACATATCACATTGTAGGTCACCACCCAGAGTCAGTTCTCCATCCATCACCATATATTTGATCGTTTTTACCCTCTTCTACCATTCCCCTCCCTGCTTATCCTCTGGTAACCACTGAACTATTGTCTGTGTCTATGAGTTTTTGTTTCTTTGTTTGTTTGTCTTGTTCCTTTGTCGCTTTCAGTTTTATATCCCACGTATGAGTGAAGTTGTATGGTTCTCGACTTTTTCTGTGTGACTTATTTCGCTTACCATAATAATCTCAAGATCCATCCATGTTGTTGCAAATGGCAGTATTTCAGATTTTCTTGTGGCAGGGAAGTATTCCATTGTGTATATATACCACATCTTCTTTATCCAGTCATCTATCAAAGGACACTTTCATTGTTTTCATGTCTTGGCCACCATAAATAATGTTGCAGTGAACATTGGAGTATATATATCTTTACAGGTAAATGTTTTCAGATTTTTGGGGTATACATGTATACCCAGGAGAGGTATTGCTGGGTCGTTTGGTAATTCTATTCTTAATTTTTTGAGGAACCTCCATACTGTTTTCCATAGTGGCTGTACCAATTTACATTCCCAACAATATATGAGGATTCCTTTTTCTCCACAGCTTCTCCAACATTTGTTATTATTTGTCTTGTTGAAGATAGCCATTCTAACAGATGTGAGGTGGTATCTCATTGTGATTTTGATTTGTATTTCCCTAATATCGTGATTCCCTGAAAATAAGACTTAACCGGAAAATAAGCCCGAGCATGATTTTTCATGATGACATCCCCTGAACATAAGCCCTAATGCATCTTTTGGAGCAAAAATTAATATGTACATGGTCTTATTTTCAGGGAAACATGGTAGCTAGTGAAGTTCAGTTTATATATCTGTTGGCCATTAGTGTGTCTTCTTGGAAAAGTTACTGTTCAGGTCCTCTGCCCATTTTTAAATTGGATTGTTTTTTTGTTGTTGAGGTGTACGAGTTCTTTATATATTTTGGATATTAGCCCCTTATCAGAGGCGTTTGCAAGTATCTTTTCCCATTTGGTTGGTTGCCTCTTTGTTTAGTTGATGGTTTCATATGAAATTGTTTTAGGATGATGTCATAAAAATGGCAGCATGAGGTGAGCCTCTTGAAATTTCCCCAGAATTTACAACAAACTGAACAACTATAACTCTACAAAGGACTCCCTGTGCAGCAGACAGGCAAGCCTAAGAGGTGCACTACTGAAATCATCTAAAGTTGGGCAAATTGTGCAAGTGGGGGAGAAGAGAAGGGAGACGTATGGAGACAGGGAGGCGTGGGTGCGTGCAGGTGCAAACCTAGCTCAATGCTCTGAGCTCGCTGCATCCCGGAACTACTGCAGCTCTGGGAGAGGGAAGAACTTTGACTGCTAGGGCTCCGTTTATGGCCCACAGGGCTGAGGGGAGAGCATATAACACAGCTGAACCCAACACTCACAGCAGAGACCTCAGAGCAAATACTGAGGGAAGAAGGCTGAAAACAGTGGTTTAAGCCCTTATTGCTGAGCAGAGAATGGAAGCCTTAGACACTGAGACTATCAGCCCCCTCAGTACCCTCCCAGAGCTCGCCCCGCCTCCACCCCCCAGTGCTAGAAGCGGAACAGTAGCAGTGTCAGATCAAAAGAACAGAATACTTGCAGTTCTGAGAACTGTGGTTTGCAGATACTGACTTGCAGCCCAACTAATTCTGGCAAAGGGGAGGAAGCTGTGGAAGGAGGACTGGCTGTGGTGGTGGTTGCCGCCATTGCTCTGGGCCACCTCTCACTATTCACCCTGCCCCTGGCCCCACCTATCTGGGTGGATCCCTTCAGGAGTAAACAGAACTCCTGAAACACACGGCCTCTAAATCTGGTGCAGGAAGTGGTTTGGAACTTCAGAAGCTCTCCACATTCCCCCCCACGGTGGCAGAGCCCTATGAACCACGCAAACTGTTCAGAGGAGAAGCCCGCTTTCCAGGGAATCCACCCCTACTCCCCCTCTCACCATTGTATGAGAGCCTGGAATAGTGCAGAGAAAATATAACACTACAGTGTGAGAGAGAATAGAAGGCTGCTGTCAGAGAGAAAATAAAACATTCTACCAACACCTATTGGAAAACAAAAGAAAGACCTCTTCCTATCAACCTGTTGCAGAAGCCACTCCTGTAGATGTCTAGGAAGAGAAATAATAAATCAGTAATTGCCATGAATAACCAAGGTAATAAGACAGCTCAGGAAGAAAATAAAAAGTCTCCAGAAAATGAATTTAAAGACATGGAAATATGGGACTTAAATGACAAAGAATTCAAGATTGCAGTTCTTAAAAAACTCAACGAGATGCAAGAAAGCGCAGACAAGCAGTTTAATGAATCAGAAATACAATCAAAGAAAAAAATGAACATTTTACCAAGAGATTGAAATTTTAAAAAAGAACCAACTAGAATTTCTGGAGATTAAGAACTCAATAAAAGAAATGAAGAATGAAATAGCCAGCTTAGGTGGTAGAGTTGACCAGATGGAGAAAAGAATCAGTGACATCAAAGATAGAAATATGGAAATGACACGGATAGAAGAAGAAAGAGACTTGAGACTTAAAAGAAAGGAGAGAACTCTACAAGAACTTCCTGACTCCACCAGAAAGAGCAACATAAGAATAATGGGCATACCAGAAGGAGAAGAAAGAGAGAAGGGAACAGAGAGTATATTCAAACAAATAGTCGATGAGAACTTCTCAAACTTGTGGAAAGCACTGGATCCTCGAATCCAAGAAGCAAATAGAACACCTAATTACCTCAATCCCCAAAGGCCGTCTCCAAGGCACATTGTATTGAAGCTGTCAAAAATTAACGACAAAGAAAAAATCCTCAAGGCATCCAGGGAAAAGAAAACGGGAACCTACAAAAGAAAGCCCATTAGATTAGCACCAGATTTTCAGCAGAAACTTTACAAGCCAGGAGGGAGTGGAATCAAATATTCAAACAACTGAAAGAGAGAAATTATGAGCCAAGAGTAATATATCCAGCAAAGATATCCTTTACATATGAAAGAGGAATAAAGACCTATCCATACGTACAGAAGCTGAGGGAATTTTCTAACACATGACCTGCACTACAAGGAACACTGAAGGAGTCTATTCAACCAACATAAATAGGGATATTTTGTGACAAGCAAAACATAAAAGTGGGGGAGAGTAAAAGTCTGACCTGGAATATGGGAATGGAGAAAGTAAGCATGCTGAAGAAAATGGAATACTCTAAACATGAAACTTTCTTTTACATAAACTTAATGGTAACCACTCAAAAAAATCCAGAACTGAAATATACAATGTAATAAAAGAAGAAACAGAGGGAAAAAAATCATAGAATACCACCACATGAAATAACAGACAACAAAAAAAAGACAAAGAAACAATGGAGACTCATCTTACCAGAAAACCAAAGATAGAATGACAGGAAATCCTCACGTATCAATAATCATGTTGTAAATGTACAGTTAAAATGTAAATGGACTGAGCTCACCAATAAAAAGGCACAGAGTAGCAGACTGGATAAAAAAACTAAACCCAACCATATGCTGCCTCCAAGAGACACATCTCAGCTACAAAGACAAGCATAGATTCAAAGTAAAAGGGTGGAAATTGACACTCCAAGGAAATGGTACCCAGAGAAAATCAGGTGTAGCTATACTGATATCAATGAAACAGACTTCAGGATAAAAAAGGTAACGAGAGACAAAGATGAACATTTCATAATGATAAAGGGGACTATACAACAAAAAGACATAACAGTTATCAATATTTATGCTCCCAATCAGGGAGCACCAAAATATACCAAGCAACTACTAACAGAACTACAGGGAGAAATTGACCAAAACACAATTATAGTAGGGGACTTAAATACATCATTGACAGCTATGGATAGATCATCCAAACAGAAAATAAATAACGAAATCGCAGCCCTAAATGACACATTAGATGAAATGGACATAATTGACATTTATATCGCACTTCATCCTAGAACATCAGACTATACATTTTTTTCTAGTGTACATGGAACATTCTCAAGGATAGACCATATATTAGGACATAAAACTAGCCTCAGCACATTTAAGAAGATTGAAATCATACCAATCATGTTCTTTGATCACAAGGCTTTGAAATTGAATATCAACTGCAAAAAGAAAAAAGGAAAAACCACAAATATGTGGAAATTAAACAACATACTTTTAAAGAATGACCAGGTCAAAGAAGAAATAAGAGGAGAGATCAAAAGATACATAGAAACAACTGAGAATGAAAATACATCACACCAAAATTTTTGGGATGCAGCGAAAGCAGTTTTAAGAGGGAAATTTATATCATTACAGGCCTATCTCAAGAAACAAGAAAAATCCCAGATAAACAACCACCATAAAGAACTAGAAAAAGAAGAACAAGCGAAACCCAAGGTCAGCAGAAGAGAGGAAATAATAAAAATTAGAGCAGAACTGAATGAAATAGAGAAGAAAAAGGCAATAGAAAAAATTAGTGTGACAAAAGAGTTGGTTCTTTGAAAAGATTAATAAAATTGACAAACTCTTGGCTACACTCACTAAGATAAAAAGAGAAAAGACATTGACAAAATCAGAAATGAAAGGGGAAGTTATCACAGATGCCACAGAAATACAAAGGATCATCCAAAAATACTATGAAGGTCAATATGCCACCAAATTCAATAACCTAGAAGAAATTACAAGTTCTTAAAACATGTAGCCCTCCTAGGCTGAATCATGAAGAAGTGAAAAATCTAAATAGACCGATCACCAGTAAGGAAATTGAATCAGTCATCCAAAATCTTCGCAAAAGCAAGTTTGGGACCAGATAGCTTCACTAGTGAATTCTACCAAACCTTTAAAGAGGATCTAATATCTCTCCTACTCAAACTCTTCCAAAAAGTTAAAGAGGCAATACTCCCTAAGTAATTTTATGAGGGCAACGTTACCCTGATACTAAAACCTGGTAAGGATAACACAAAAAAAGAAAACTGCATTTCAATATCTCTAATGAATACAGATGCAAAAATCCTAAACAAAATTCTAGCAAATCGAATGCAACGATGCATTAAAAAGATTACTCATCATGACCAAGTGGGGTTCCTCCCAGGGGCACAAAGATAGTTCAACATATGCAAATCCATCAATGTGATACATCACATAAACAAAATAAAGGACAAAAATCGTATGATTATATCAATTGATGCAGAAAAAGCATGCGACAAGATACAACATCCATTTATGATTAAAATACTTAATAAAATAGGTGTAGAAGGAAAATACCTTAACATAATAAAAGTGATGTATGACAAACCCTTAGCTAATATCATAATTAACAGTGAAAAACTGAAGCCCTTTGCTCTACGTTCAGGAACACGACAGGGCTGGCCCCTATCACCTCTGCTTTTCAACATAGTGTTGGAAGTCCTCGCCCTAGCAATCAGGCAAGAGAAAGAAATAAAAGGTGTCTAAATTGGGAATGAAGAAGTTAAATTGTCACTCTTTGCAGATGACATGATGCTATATATAGAAAACCCTAAAGACTCCACCAAAAAGCTATTACAAACAATAAACGGATACAGTAAATTTTCTGGCTACAAAATCAACGTACAAAAGTCCATTGCATTCCTATATACTAACAATGAAATCTCAGAAAAAGAAATTTTAAAAAATCCCTTTTGCAATTGAAACAAAAAGGATAAAATACCTAGGAATAAACTTAACCAAGGAAGTGAAATACCTATATGCTGAAAACTTGAAGACAGTTTTAAAAGAAAGTGAAGAAGACACAAAGAAATGGAAAGACATTCTGTGGTCATGGATTGGAAGAATCAACGTAGTTAAAATGGCCACATTACCGAAGGCAATATACAGATTTAATGCAATCCCCATCAAAATCCCAATGGGATTTTTTAAAGAAATAGAACAAAAAAATATCAGATTTGTATGGAACCACAAAAGACTCCGAGTAGCCAAAGCAGTCCTAAGAAAAAAGAACAATACTGGAGGTATCACACTCCCTGACTTTAGCTTGTACTACAGGGCAACAATAATCAAAAGAGCATGATATTGGCAGAAAAACAGACACCTAGACCAATGGAACAGAATTGAGAACCCAGAAATAAAACCACATGCACATGGACAGATAATTTTTGACAAAGAAACAAATAACATGTGATGGAGAAAAGACAACCTCTTCAATAAATGGTGCTGTGAGAATTGGAAAGCCACAAGCAAATGAATGAAACTGGACTGCTATCTGTCACCATGTAGCAAAATTATTTCAAAATGTATCAAAGACCTAAGCATAAGACCTGAAACAATAAACTGCATAGAAGAAAACATAGGTACTAAACTTGTGGACCTCAAAAAGCATTTTATGAATTTGACTCCAAAGGCAAGGGAAGTAAAAGCTAAAATAAATGAATGGGGCTATATCAAACTTAAAAGCTTCTGCACAGCAAAATTAACCATTGACAAAATAAAGAGGCAACCAACTGAATGGGAGAAGATTTTTGCAACCAGCGCCTCCAATAAGGGGCTAAAATCTGAAATACACAAGGAACTCGTACAAGTCAACAATAAAAAAACAAACAACCCAATTGAAAAATGGGCAGAGGACCTGAAGAGACATTTCTCCAAAGAGGACATACAAATGGCCAATAGACATATGAAAAAATGCTCAACATCACTAATCACCAGAGAAATGCAAATAAAACCCAGAATGAGATATCACATCACCCCAGTCAGAATGGCTATCATCAACAAGACAAATAATAATGTGTTGGAGAGGCTGTGGAGAAAAAGGAATCCTGAGACACTGTTGGTGGGAATGCAGACTGGTGCAGCCGCTATGGAAGACAGTGTGGAGGTTCCTCAAAAATTACGTATAGAATTACCATATGACCCAGCAATCCCTCTCCTGGGTATCTACCCAAAAAACCTGAAAACATGTATCCATAAAGACACATGTGCTACAATGTTCATCGCACCTTTATTTATGGTGGCCAAGACATGGAAACAACCAAAATGTCCTTCGATAAATTAATGGATAAAGAAGTTGTGGTACATATACACAATGGAATACTCTTTGGCGGTAAGAAAAGATGAAATAGTACCATTTGTGACAACATGGATGGATCTTGAGATTATAATGCTAAGCGAAATAAATCAGACAGAAAAAGTAGAAAACCATATGATTTCACTGATATGTGGTATATAAAACTGAAAAAAAAAAGAACAAGACAAACAAATGAAGGAATAGAAACTCATTAACATAGACAATATTTTAGGGGTTACCAGAGGGTAAAGGGGCCAGGGGACTCTAGAAGAGGGTAAAGGGGTCAAACATATGGTGATGGAAGGAGAAGTGACTCTGGGTGGTGAACACACAATGTGAGATATAAATAATGTATTACAAAACTGTACACCTGAAACTTATGTAACTTTGCTAACAATTATCACCCCAATAAACTTTAATTTAAAAAAAGAAATTATTTTAACAAATCAATTACCAATACCTTATAATACAATAATTTCTAAAAATGACTTAAAATTATAATTTAACATTTAAAATATTTTGTTGAATTGAGAGAGTCTAATTTATTGAAATTAAATTACCAAGGAGAAAGCAGAGAAGTAAAGGTATCTGCTCCAAGATAGAAAGCAGGGAGGGTTGTGGGGCATTGCAATATGAAGATGTAAACGCCTGTGACTAGGGTTCTATGTGTTGTCCCTTTCCTATCTCTCACAATATGGTATCAAGTATACTAATAAGCAGTTATAATAGTAACATTGATGAAGCACTTACTGTGTACCAGGTACTGTTTTAAGCACTTTACATTTACTAATTCATTTATTCTTCACAACAACCCTTTGATGTAGTATTAATCTTGTTGCTGAGATAAGGAGGGTTGGGTTATTTACCCAAGGTCAGGGAGCTGGTAAGTGACAGAGGCAACGTTCAAACTCTTCTTGAAGGGCCCAGGTTGTAAACCCTTGTGCTGTATGTGTCAGCTCCTGTCGCAGAATGATTTCTGTTCTGGTTTTTAGTGTTAAGTCTTTCTGTGTCATGTTCAGCTAGATCGCCTGTGTCCAGAAGACCTGGGCACCTCACACAGAGCCCCCTTCTGCTGGCCTGTGCCCTACACATCACACCTTTCCCATGATACACTCACCGACCAACTGACAAAACCTAACATCTGTGCTGCACTTACCACATTATTTAATTGACTTCTCCTTTTGCCTTGGGACTTTCTTCCAACTTTTCTAGGCAAACTATTTACCCCAAATCTGTGTGGAAACCGTGCCCCCCCTAACCCCCCACAATCTAGGGCAAATAAAATGGTGTCATTATCTCCTGCTTATCTCTGATATTCCTAGAGCTTTCTCACTTTACTCTCCCCCTTGCTCTTACCTACTCCGTCATTTTACTGTCTACCGACTTTTCTCTCTAGATCTTACCCCCTCTTTTCATCTTCATGCTGGCCTCCTGGACTTCAAGGTGAAAATCAGCTCCCCTCATTTGCCTCTTTGTCCTTGGTAAAGATTTCATTTGGATATACCTTCTGAATCTTCTTCTTTTGAGCCACTTCAGGGAACTATCCACACCGGACCCAGTTCTGGCTTATTGTGGTCCTGCACAGGGTTGGGGAATAAGAAGGAAATTTAGACTATCATTCAAACTTGTTAAGAACTTAACCTTACCTCCTTCCTGCACACATACTCAAGCATTTTATAATGGCATTACCATGTTCATAGGTTTATTTCAGGTAGAAAACAGGCTCCAGGAAGTTCAAGTTAGAGGCATGTTTCCAGTGCCCTTCAATTCACACCTACTCAAACATGCAGAAGGCGTCGCTGAGGCTGACTCTTAATACATTTTTTTAATTAATGGAAAGTGGAAACAATCTAACATCACGATTTAAATGATGTTTTATTGAATTAATTTTTCCTGTAGGGATTCTCTGACAGATGGAAGAAACCTGGCCTAGCAGCAACCTTTTCTAAAATCTTTCAAGTCAGGCACTCACAAAACCTGGAAAAGGAAACTATCCACAAATTACATCCAAAGTTCCAATCTTCTTTGTTTGTTCAGGTCATTCAGGATATCATTATCATGTTAATGGAATTCTCTTATTTCTATTTGCAGATCCTTTTCTGTGCACATTGTAATCTGATTTTAAACGAATCATTTTCATCTTTTCAGAAAGCTTAGCTCACATGCTAGAGGTGTTGAGCCAACAGATTTATTGGCTATGGTGAAAGAGATGCCCTTTACTTTTTCATTTCATCTGCCTCTAGTTTTCTGACTTATTTTGTAACTTGATTATAGCTTAGCAGTGTTCTGGTGTGAGCTTAGTCCAGAAGACCCTACATGTTCCTGTAGTCAAAGTAAGGTAGGGAGCAAAAGCTAAACCCAGTTGCAGTGTTTGGGGATAACTCAGGCAAAAAAAATATCTTTAATTTTAACACTATTTGAGTGTATGCCTTCTCGTTCCATCAAAGTAGTTAAATTGACTGTAAGGATAGTCCCAGGTTCACTGCAAAAGAAGTTAATTCTTCATTTGATTTTACCCAGAGAGAACATTTTTATAGTGTTGTGATTCAGGGATGATCATTTCACTCACAAATGGTGTGTTTTAAGTAGTAAACAAACATTACTTTCCAGACCCCAAAGATAAGTTTAGGCAAGGCTCAAATCATCTGGTGCTAAATCTGGAGCCCAATTTCAAACAGGTTGACTGTGTTTCTTTATGGTGTAATATGACTGTGTCAGGATGTGGAAATTTTATTTTGCGCTAGCAGTGATAAGAGGCAGCAGCAGCCTTAACAAGAGTTGATCAAAGGTCCCAATCAAATCCCATGTCTGCAGTCTTGGAAAATTACAGCTCATATAACAGATCTTATAGAAATTCTTTTCATTTCTATGCATTTCACTAACTCAGAGAATTTCCTTGCTACTTTATTTGGTTTCCTTCCTCCCATAAGTAATTACTCTTTATTTTAGGTGACAGAATCACTTTAATTTTGTATTTTTTCATCTTTATGTAGACTTTGGCAAAGATTAATCTGTCCAGAATATTCTGGGTACTTGGCTCCTGTGTTTCAGGGTTGTAAATGAAATACAGCAGGCAGCTTGCCTTTCTCCTTTCTTCTAGGTTTATTTGAATGTAAATTATATAACAAAAGAGTGTGATTAACCTCATGCTCCTCCTCTGTCCTTACTAAAGACAGAGAACTATGCCCAGAGTTGCTGCACATCCACCAATAAACTCAGTACTGCCTTGTTGGTGTTTAGAAAATCCCTAATGTGAGCAAAAAGTCAATAAAAAAATTCATCCATGGCTAATTCCTATCTCTTGTCCCCATGTCTCTCCTTTCTCAGCTTGTGATCTTTTTTCTTCTCATTCTTTTCTTATTCAATCCTCTGTTTGCTATTCCTTTTTTAAAAAGAACAACTAATTTTCTGTATACTTTTAGGTTAGTGTTTCTTTTCTTTGGGCCCCAATTCCCCTTCCCTCTTCTCCAGCTTGTTTATCCTATTCTCTTAAAAAGGAGGAGCGATACTTTTAGTATTATGGTCTGGAGTGAACTGGATTGATTTTAAGACTTCATTTAAAATCAGCTCCTATGACCCGCCCCTCCAAAAAGCAGATGAATCTGCTCCAGTTGACCAGTCTGTTTCCTTTGTTTGTGCACACACCTGTAGTTAGGTGTGTATGTGTGTGTTGAGAGAATAGGAAGCAAGGAGGGAAAGGAGCATGAGGTTGATCACAATATCTGGGGGTACCAAATAAATGGGTTAGAGCCCTGGAGGGTAGTTAACTGGCCCTCGTCTAACATGTTTATTTTGCTTTTGTGGTAAATGGCAAGAGGAAGAGTTGTTAAACATTTACCAACACACCACTGCCTACATGTCTTTTCATAATATTGTCCTTCATAACAATGGAATGAGAGTTTTAAACATCATGACTCTCTTAGAAAATCTGAATCATCGAATCACTATCACGTTCAGGAGGAAAATTTTTAATTTAGATGTCTACACACTCCTAAATTAGTTGTCTTTTTCCATCTCTTACTGGAGTTTATTTTGTTATCATCTTAAATCCACCAGCTCTGTATGAGACAAGGAACATTTGGTTGAAGGAACAGAGACCCATTTAATACAATGTAAACCGATAAGGAAAAATGTATTGGGGAGATCCAGGGGCAGACAGAATTCCACAGCAGGAAGCGTAGCCTCCTGAGGGAGTGGAATGTGCACTGGCAAGGCAGTCCTGAGCACCTTTACCTAATTACTCCTGAACTTCCTGGTTTTGCGTCCTTGTGTCTCTCGCTCTGTCCGTTTCTGTAGGCCAGCCTTTCTGCTTCAGTGTGGCAAGTCTACACCCTGATTCATTCTTATTCCAAGCAGGCACAACTGGAGTCAGTGTTTTTGACTCCCATTTTCCATTTTCCAGGAGAGTGACACTTCTTAGCCCAATATGATCAGTTTTCCAATCAGCATGGACAGGTGAAAACAAGATGTCTGATAAGAAAGGTTGTAGGAAGACAGGTTTCTCTAAAGAGAGAAGACAGGAGTGGGGAGGTAAGAACCTTCATCTTTAGTACATTGACTTGGAGGAGGAGGGTTCAAAATAAAGAGGAAGGAAGACTAAATTGTAAGCTATCTGAAGGGAGAGTCTGGGTTTTACTTATTTCTAAATATCTGATACATTGCCCTGTGTTTGTAATAGGATATAAGAGCCTAAAGGGAAGAAGTGGCTCTTGTGGAAAAGAATACATTTTTCCAAACTGTAACAACAATAACAAAAGTCTTCCAGTAAGAAAAGTGGCTGACTAGGAAATATTCTATAACTAAAACCATTCTGGTGATCCATACAGATGGTTACCAATGAGATCTGTGTGGATCCATGTTGGTCATCAAAGGTCTTATGATGTCATTTCCAACATCCAGATATGACCTTCCATTGGGAGTCCAGTTCAACATAAAATTGTACTATTTTCAAATTCCTTCCTATTTGTTTTACCTCTTTACAAGGTTATGACTAAAAGCAGAACCAGTCTAAAAACTATCATTTTATAAAATTGCATGCAAATAGAAGAAATCATATCAAAATTGAGGGAAATGGCCTTGATTTTCATGGTCAATTTTTAGAAAATAGCTTTTAAAATAAGTGCTATCCCATCCTTACTCTTTTATGGTTAATGAGGAGCAAAATATGTGCCCTCAGGATCAGGAGCTTGAGAATTTAAATGATCAATGTAATTGGAAAAACTTCTTATCCTGCATACTGGACTTAAAATCTCACAAGAAAAGATTTTATTTGTATTGTTAGAATGCCTACAGTCTTCACTTGTTCTGGAAAGTATCGTAAAGATGAAAAATAATTGCACAAAAGCCAAGCTCAATTTTTCAAGATTTCAGGAAGGATGATGGTTTAATCTGAGATTTGAATTAATTTTATCCTTTTCAGTATCTGAATTTATTATTAATCCTTTATCTTCAAAATGCTATAATATTATCAAATGTTAATTTTGGGAGAACTGATTATCCACATTGAGATTTACTCCGCACATCTTGCTTTTAACTTCCATGTAATGTAACCTTTTCTGCTTAAGCAATTCCTCTTAAGCAATGGTGACATTATCACCATTTCACTAAGTTTATTCTTACGTGGAATTGTAGCCTGCTAAGGAACTGGAGGAGGTACATTCTCCCAGACTTGTTTTAAGATGAAATAAAACAATCGATTGCCCTAGGCTTTCTAATTTCTCTTTCCCTTTCTTTTCCTGTTGTTCCCCACCTTTCCCTTGCCAGGTGTAAGACAGATAGCCATGCAGTAGAGAATAAATACGGACCCCTTTATACCAATGGGTGCTTTTCTTCTGTCCCACCTGTGGTGTCACGTTTACCCAGCTCCCAATAGGGATCTAAGAGAATGGTGTGACGGGGAATAGGTGGACTGATTTTTTCCCAATATACACAGGAAAGAACATGCAAGTTGTTAAAATACTGAAATACTTTTGTACTTTTTGATGAATAGGCATTGGTTTGAGCCCTTTAACACTTAATCACTCCCTTCTACCACTATTGCTTCCAGTGTCGCTCCTCTGGAATATCCTGGACCTCCCACAACCAGTAGCTGGCCCAGACAAGGGCCTTAGGACTTCTTTTATTGCTGTTTAAAACCACTTTTGTTTGTTAGTTAGTTTGTTTTTATGCTATGGGCTACCCAACCTAATCCTTATATATTTTAGAAAAGTTATCAAAAATATAATTCCAAGGATATACACTGTTCTTCTAGTATTATGTCCAATTCCTCTTTTTTAAGGAACCAAAGAAATATTTGACCAGGGATTAAGTGAAACGAATCTTTCCAGGCCCTGTCCAGATCATTTTTTTCTTATGCTTTGATTTTGACTTGGTCATTATTTCAGTTAGGGTGCTTTTTTATTGCAAGTGACAGAATATCCAATTCAAACGTATCTGCTTCATGTAATTAAACACCTATAAGGAAAGGCTTAAGGTATGACTTTATCTAGAGCTCACATGATGTCACCGGGACTTAGATTCTCTTTCTCTGATTTTGGCCTCACTTTCTCAAGCATGGCTTTGTAGTAAGACCCCATCTGCTCTCAGGTTTACTGCCGCAGCTCTCTCTTGGTGATTTCTAGAGAGAAAGAGTCCAGGAACATTCCTCTAATGTTCCCAGCTGCATGTTTTAGGATTAAATGAGTCTTTTTTTGCCCTCATTGACTTAATATGGGTCTAATATCCATCTTTGAACCAATCACTGTGGCCAGAGGACTGGACCATGCTGATTGGCTTAGCATAGGTAAGACGCTCCACTCTGAAATCTGCGGTTGGATTTGCTTCACTGAGACTAGGGTGGGCAGGGGAAGAGAATTCTCATCACGTTAAGGTAGTAGATGCTGACAGGAATGTGTCCTACAGCCACTGATTCACTTCTGTATTGCATATTATTTATATTCTATCTCCAAGTGGACAATATTTTGTGTGGGTTATTTTACTCCAGCTATAGAGAATTTTTGGTCTCTCATGACCACTCAGAATTTAGACCTTAATTGCAAAACTGCATAAACTATGTTTCTATGTCCTTAATTTGCTACCATGCAGATGGCACAATGTCAGACTTGAGGGAGCTAGAATATAAGCTGTATGGGCCAGAGACCTTGTCTATCTGCTTCTCTGTTTTGTCCCCAGTACCTAACACATGCTCAATAAATACTTACTGACAAAAAAGAGGTTTCTTCTCCTTTGGCACACTTTCTTTTTACCTGGAAATGCTACTGCCAATGTGCCGTCTGTCTCTTGGCTGCACTGGGTGGTGGTGGTAGGACGAGTTGTATAAACAGCCTTGATCTTTGGTAAGACAACACAGTTTCAGAAAGGGATACTTGAAAAGGGCTCATTTTATGTGAAAGTCACTGATTCTCTGTTACTCCCTGCATCTCAGACATAACAGATATTCATTCCTCTTTCTTGTAGCTCCTCTGGGGTTTCACTATTTTAACTTGTTCATACCCACTAACTGTGGGCCCTCAGATCTATTGGTCGAAAGCATAGCTTTGAAGTGTCACTGACAGTTTTCTAGGCCTGGGGGCAAGAAAAAAAATGGGATCTTTCACCTCTGAACCTATTTCAGTAAATACTACTATTTATAAACAATTTTTTTGGTCTATGTGTCAATTTTATTGTTTTATATAATTTTCTTAACGTGTACAATCACAGGGCAATAAAGGAGGCCTGGAAGAAGCCTGTGGTTTTCATACATAGGCTGGGAATTCATGCAGGTTTCATTGATTTCCAATTGTGTGAGCCCTACAAATGTCAACGCCAGAATGAGCCACAAAGTAGCAAACTCCAACGTCTCTTTTGTGGATAAACAGCATCCCTTATGTGCACATGGCACATCATGGCTCACACGATACTCAGGTACCACTGCACTGGATTCTTTGATCCTTGTAACAGCCTTGTGAGGTAGCTGGCAGCAGGGAGTTTTACCTGCTCATTTTACCTGTGAGTAAACTGAGATTCAGAGAGAAGTTACATGATTTGCATGAACTCCACAGTTCAAGGTGTGCAGAACTGGATCCAACTTGGGTTTCTAGACTCCTAGCTTAGTAGTTTCCCGTGGTATCTACCTTGGGTGTCTTATTTCTAGACTGAATTCTAAACTCCTGAAAGAAGAGTCCTATTGCTCTTCACTGTGCACTCCTTATGGCATCACTCCTAGATGTGTGTGTATCTACTGGGGTCTCAACTGTCGAACGGGAATTGGAGTTGCATGAAGTTCCATCAGGAGGTTCTGCTTGGTCCCAGAGAAGACCACTCATTGCTTCTCCATCCTGTCCACCTGCAATTCAAAGCGTTTGCACGGACTGTCTTCCAGGCCCATCCATAAGCACTGTGTGCTCTTTCTAAGAAGGAAGATTTTTAGACTTCCCCCGTTTATCGTCTGAGACCCCTTTGAATGAAAGAGATGTGGGACAATGCATTCTCACACCCTATGGCCTAATGGGATGCCAACTTACTGACACCCAGGGAGATAAAGTTGATTCATCTATTTAAAACTTTTTCACTATAAGTGAGCAAGTATTAAAAATACACATTACTGGGCCTTCCCAGTGGCTCAGGCATTTGGAGCTTCGCGCTCCTAACGCCGAAGGCTGCGGGTTCGATTCCCACATGGGCCAGTGGGCTCTCAACAACAAGGTTGCCGGTTCGACTCCTCGACTCCCGCAAGGGATGGTGGGCTGCGCCCCCTGCAACTAACAACGGCAGCTGGACCTGGACTTGGAGCTGAACTGCGCCCTCCACAACTACGATTGAAAAGGCAACAACTTGACTTGGAAAAAATTCTGAAAGTACACACTGTTCCCCAATAAAATCCTGTTCCCCTTTCCAAAAGAAAATCTTAAAAAAAAAATACACATTACTGAAAATTTAGAAAGTTGACTCCCTTTTCCATATACGTATTTGTCAGAGTTGTACTAAACATGCATGCATGTTTGCATGAGACATTTTCCATTTATTTTTTATATAAACATTTTATACATTTCTATACAATCAGCATAGAGCACCTACTGTGTGCTATGTGCTTATCCAGGCTGTTTATAATGGTCTATTCAGTCAATTAATTGTGATTTACTACACCACTTATCTATTGAGGTACATCTTTCCTCAAATTTTTTCACTATTATAAATAGAAGTGCAATAAATATATTTGGGTATACAGCTTTTTCTATATTTTTCTTATAGATTGAAATATAGATTTCGGTAAGTGGGATTACTGAGTCAAAGAGCATGAATATTTTGATGGTCATTACCTAGTACTTATTGCTAAATTGCTTTCTAGAAATGCTCCTCAACTTTACAGTGCTATCAGTATCGTAGAAAAATGTCAATTTCATTGGACCCTCATCAGCATCTCATTTTATTATTTAAAGAAATGCTAAGAGGCAAAACAAAATAGTATTGTGATTTTTTAAAGTTTGTATTTTGTTGCTGATCTTGAGAAGGGTGAACATTTTTGCATATTGTATTTTCTAGTTTGTAAGTTGTCTTTTATTTTAGGACAGTGGGTTTATAAATCATGTCAAGGCAGGTTAGATAAGTACAGCAGTCAAGTTCTTGGAGGTGACAAGCCCTCCCACATTACAATATTGGTTCTTTTCCTTGTCTTCACCCTGTGCAGGCTAATAGGACAGTGGCATTTATTACATCTATTTCCAGAAAGATGGTAATGGTCCCCTTTCCCTTTGCTTTGACAAAGAAGCTGTGAAGAAGCCATGATGCCAGCATGCAGGAACTGCCACAGGAAAAAACCCACAGTAGCAGGAAATTACCCTAATAGGGTGAAGATTAAGAAACCACCCATGGCACAGCCTGTTTCCAGGATACAGTAGTACTTTCATGCGTTTGCAATTATTTTCTTAGGATCAATTTGGTGGTTCTTAAAAAAAATAGATTTAAACACTGAAGAGGGTTAAAGAGAAAAGTATAAAAGCTCAGAAAATATTTAAATTTGTTTAATAATAAAGAAATAATTCTCATCTTCCCCATTGAGTAAAAAATGCATCTCTTTAAAAATTTTTTTTTTTTTATTGGGGTGACAATTGTTAGTAAATTTACATAGATTTCAGGTGTACAATTCTGTATTACATCGTCTATAAATCCCATTGTGTGTTCACCACCCAGAGTCAGTTCTCCTTCCATCACCATATATTTGATCCCCTTTACCCTCATCACCCACCCCCCACCCCCTTACCCTCTGGTAACCACTAAATTATTGTCTGTGTCTATGAGTTTTTGTTTCTCATTTGTTTGTCCTGTTCTTTTTGGTTTATATACCACATATCAGTGAAATCATAGGGTTCTCTGCTTTTTCTGTCTGACTTATTTCACTTAGCATTATTCTCTTGAGATCCATCCATGTTGTCACAAATGCTCCTATATCATCTTTCCTTAACGCCGAATAGTATTCCATTGTGTATATGTACCACAACTTCTTTATCCATTCATCTATCGAAGGACATTTTGGTTGTTTCCATGTCTTGGCCACCGTAAACAAAGCTGCAATGAACATTGGCGTACACGTGTCTCTATAGAGAAATGCTTTTATATTTTTGGGGTAGATACCCAGGAGAGCGATTGCTGGGTCATATGGTAATTCTATTCGTAATTTCTTGAGGAACCTCCACACTGCCTTCCATAGCGGCTGCACCAGTCTGCATTCCCACCAACAGTGTATGAGAGTTCCTTAAAAAATTTTTTTTGTCTTTCCTATTTTGTGAAAAAACAAATGGTCTCATTTAGGTTATACATTTTTGGGCAGAAAGAAAGGACTAAAGCCTTTTCATTCTTTATTTGTAGGAAAAAAATCAGGGATGTCAAGGCACTGATTCCCATTGTGTTTGAGGGCTGGCAAGGTAGCTGTCATGTAGTTAGGAGGGGGACTAGAGGATGCTAACTGGCTGACGCTTCAGGCTGAGGTACAGATGTAATTTTACCCACCTTCTTCTGTGTCAGGGTTGTAGACACTGAGTTTCTTAATGCTTCTCCTCCTTGTCACTTTCTTAATACGAGCTATGATCAAGCAATACGGTATGCTTAAATTAAAAAAATTCATTACAGTAAAAGACACATTGACATTAATCCCCCTCAAAATACTCTCCCTTGCTTTGAACACACTTATCCCATTGTTTTTGCCACTTTCTGAAGCAGTTCTGGAAGTCCTCTTTTGTGAGTGTCTTTAGTTTCGCTGTCGTGGCTGCTCTGATGCACTAATTCATTTGACTTTGGGGAAGAGCCAGAAGTTGCACGGTGCCAGATCTGTGAATAAGGTAGATGAGAACACACCATAATGTTTTTATTTGACAGAAATTGCCGAATACCAGAAGCGATGTGTGACATGGAGTGTTGTCATGATGGAGGATGATTTATGGCACACTTTAAAACACACCTTCTCTCAACTGTACCTCACACCCGACTTCACCAAACAAGTTGAAACTTATCACCCACTGTTACTAAGTTTTGATGCACCACTTCTCATATTAAAGATCCCTGCTGCTTTTCTGTTGGATGGCACTTGGCAACAGCATTCACCGTAGTTTTTGATCACAATGGAAAGGCTCTCTGTCACATATCACTTCTGGTATGGCAATTTCTGTCAAATAAAAACACTATGCAAATGGCACTATTTCATTGTTTCTAATGGCAGAGTAGTATTCCATTGTGGGTGAAATAGTGCCATTTGTGACAAATGGATGGATCTTGAGATTATTATGCTAAGCTAAATAAGTCACACAGAAAAAGTCGAGAACCATATGATTTCACTGATATGTGGGATATAAAATTGAAAGCAACAAAGGAACAAGACAAACAAATAAACAAAAACTCATATACACGGACAGTAGTTTAGTGGTTACCAGAGTATAAAGGGGGGAGAGGGTGGTAGCTGAGGGTAAATGGGGTGCAATATATGGTAATGGAAGGAAAACTGACTCAGGATGGTGAACAGACACTGTAATATATAGATGATGTATAACAGAATTGTACACTTGAAACCTATGTAATTTCATTGTCACCCCAATAAATTTTCATTAAAAATAAATAGTACAGTGTGTCCTCATCTACCTTATTCACTGGATCTGGCACCATGTGACCTCTGGCTTTTCCCCAAAGTCAAAATGACCATGACAGGTAAACGTTTTGAATTGATTCAGGACATCAAGGCAGCCACAACAGTGCAACTAAAGACACTCACATAAGACGACTTCCAGAACTGCTTCAGAAAGTGGCAAGAATGACAAGTGTGTTCAAAGCAAGGGGGAGTATTTTGAGGGGGATTAATGGCAATGTGTCTTTCCTGTAATATTTTTTTAATTTAAACATTCACTGTATTGTTTGATCACACCTTGTATCTATCATTAAGACTATATAGAAAGGATCACTCAGTTGTCTCTATTATTTTTGGCTCTTTTTCTGTGGGTTTGTAAGTCTTAGATTGACTAAGGAATCTGGCGAGCCCTGAAAAAAACTACTATTTTTTTAATGTGGAAAATATTCAGTATTCAATATTCAAAATATTCAATATTTATTACTTAATTCTGTGCCCCTTTTTTTGGACACATAATAACTTTGAGGAGTTAAAAATGGAAGCATCTTTCCTTTAGTTTTAAAGAGTAAGATCTGTGTTTAGTTTTAAAGAGTAAAATCTGGCTAAAGGTATAGATTACTAATTGAGGACAATGACAGTAGATACTAGATGGTGAATTCTTTGAGGCAGGTCATGCCTTGCTTATCTTTGTGACTCTATATTTTTGGCATAGAGGAGATGACCAGTGTCTGGTCATTGAGCTGAAGTAAGTGCCAGGAAGGCCAGCTTCTCTTTTTTTATTCCCTGAAGCTTCCCTCCAAGGAGAAGTGGATGGCTATTAGTGTATTCAGTAGACCCAATTTGCTTTTAATAAATTCATAGAAATTCTGCCCATTTGTAACATCACTGATTTCAGAGTCTGAAAGATGAAGTGCCGCTCCTCTAAACTTGCCCTCTATGATTGTCAGAACTGAGCTTTGAAAAAGCCTCAAAATCCAGAAACAATGGGTAAAACTAACAAGATAGGATTTAAGAGGGATTCAGTTAATGTTCTGTAAATGTTTTTTGAATATATCCTGAGTGAAGAGGTAGTTGAGAATGAGATCACAAAAATGCCTAAGACCCAATCTTTGATTTCCATTTCTCAGTAAGAAATAATAGGGGTAGATGTAAAATCTGGCTTCAGTATTACAAAGGAAAAAATAATTATACTCATTCATTCATTTTTTTCAGGTACTCAGTTATATGATTCACTCATTGACAATGTCGATTGAGTGTATAAAATAACATGCACAGTAGAGATGGGGAAGACCTGACTTGAAAAGAACCAGGCCTGTAGTCAGCCAATCCAGCTTGGATGCTTCCAGTGATGGGCTGTTCCTTTCTTCTCAGAGTGGGCCATACATTTTAAAACAGCTCCCTTAAGAATCTTATTAAATATTAACTTTAATACACTGGTCCTAATTCTACCATGTGAAAAGCTATAGAAAAATTATAATTTCTTTCCACATTATAATCCTGCACATAATTGTCTGAAGCCCCTGCTTATCTTTAAAAACTTAATTTGAACATCATCTCCTCTGTGAAGCTCCCCAGCAGTTGTTTCTTCTTCTTTATTTCTCTAGACATGGAGTCCTAAAAGTTAACTGTGTATTAGAACATCCCAGGGAACAACTAAAAACATAGATTCTAGAACTACACTCCAGTATATTAATAAGTCTCCCCAGAAAATCCTGAGGCAGTTGCTTCATAAGCTAGCATTTGTTAACTGCTGTATAGAGGAGATGAACTTGCATTTATGGAGCACTTACTATGCGCTTTAGTGTCTCCTTATTTAGTCATCATATCTATGCATTTTTATTGTTCCTTAAATATCTCCATTATCACTTATTGAATTGTAATTTAACTATCTCATTTTCTATATTCCCTATCATGCTGAAAAGTTTTCATTCGTTTTTTTATATTCCTCACGATTGACCACAGTACGCATTTGTTGGATGAATGAATGAGTTGAATGTCAGGGAAAAACTTAACATTAACATTTGTACATATCTTGAGGTAGGAAAATGAAAAGAAGATTTCAGAAAAGATGTAGGTTATATCTTCATTATGACATCTAGGTCGGAAGGCGAGAGGGACCCTGTTAACAGTTACAGCTTGACAACCAAGTAACTGCTGAAGCCTGTTTTTCTTTTGTAAAGAGAAGGGATTTGCCTGTACAGTCTAGTATTGGCTTCCTTGTAGCACCACAATTTATTTAGAGTCTCTAATACCAACATCTGGGCTAGGATAAAGAGGAGGATGATTTTTTCAGTGAAAAGGGGCAGAGGATAGGTAAGGGGGGCTCTTGGCAGGGTATTAGCAGTGTATTGGCCAGTATGTCTGGTGGTCTGTCTTATATTGCAGCTGGAGGAGTGAAGGACATTAAAAAATCCTTCTGTCTCCCCTTATTTAAATAGAGGCTATAGGGGGAGAAGGTGGATTAGTTAACTAAATCAGGTCCTTTAACTTCTTTAACTCTTCTTTGTCATCTGTTGGTCATCAGATCAATAAAAATTCACCAAAGATTTAGCTAAGGGACAGTGAGGCCCTTCGTTTCAGAGACTTGCTTTGAATGGTTTGAAACAGCTCTCACCTAATGGCTCTGCTGTATTCTTGGAGCCTTGAGTGGCTCTTTAGCATTCAGGCTGCATAGAGCCAGTGAGAGCTCCCAACAGAAAAGGGAATTAACTGTTTGGTATGTTTTAATGAGTGAGCAAAGATCATGTGAATCGATTATCAATTTGGCTATCTTTCTTTCAGGGCTTGTGTAGAAGAATTAAATGCAAACAGACTGCATGTTTACCAAAGAGGAATGCACCTTGAAGTGGATATTAGGATTCTCAAATGTGATTTTTGTAATGCATTGGAGCCTTTTCTCCCCTTTCCTTATTTCTGTCAAGAACATATGTTGGAAATGAAAGTGGAAATCACTTAAAAATATATGATTACATACAGGACTAGCATACAGAGGACCTATTCCTCCAACGGGTACATTTGAGAGGATCCTAGTATCTTCCTGTGCGTCCAGAGGTCACGGCCACAGCCTCCAGGGACATTTGAAGTATCCTAAGTTTGTCCTAACACTGGGTGGGGTGCCTGTACTTAAAAGTGTTCTATTTATCCCATTGTACTGCTTGAGACAGAGTGGCAAAGACATGGCACTCAAAGCTTAATTAATTTAATTTTACCTCCACGATGGTCACTGTTTGATAATAACTGAACAGGGGGACTTCGAATGAGCTTTAATTCTAGTTCTTCCTTCTTCTTCCTCTTCTACCTTCCTTGTCGTCATTCTTTGCTTTCTAACCGGGAAGCACAGCTGTTCATGTATTTGTGGCTGGTGAATATTGTTGCTCTGAGAAGGCAACATGGGGAGAAGGGGACACGTGGACCTGCGAGGAAGAAAGGGATCAAGCCCCTGGCCAACTACTTTTCTGAACCAACCGAATCAACTCCCCCTTTGTTCCCTGTCTCTACTTGGGGACAACTCTGTGATGGCACCCAACACAGGTATGTTAACATGTCTATTTCTTACTGCTGTTCTCTGAACACAGTGCCAGGCACGTAATAGCTACTCAGTTATTACTGTTGAATGACTGAATGAATAACCTGCCATAAACTAGCCAATGATACAAATCTATTTTTTTTTTTTTATTTTCAACTGTTGGCCCTTTTCTGGTATTCATAAATTTCTGGGCTCTGTTGTCAAGCCCTGGCTTTCAACTGATTGTCCACTTGAATTTTAAAAGTCCAAAGATCTAGGGGTTTATTTCATTGTTATTGGGTCAAGTAAACTGGAAGCCAGAAGCTTCCTGGGCCCAAGGAGGAGAAGCTGATCTTAATAGTACAACATGAGAATTGAAGTGACAGCGACATGTCACCTTCTTTATATGTTCAAGAAATAAATATAGATAACGCAAAGCAACAAATGCATAGTAAAGTGATGAACGTTCAAATAGGAGTTTGGGGGAAAAAATAGAGAAAAGGAACTGTGGCATTTATGCTGGTTGGGAAATAGTGGAAGACACTTCAAGGCTGGCTGTGGACAGGGGAAAGGGTCGGGGTTTGGCAATCTCCATCCTCTTGTTGGTGTGATGCCCCTCACTTCAGGTCTCCCAGGTTGTCACTAATGCCCGGAGGGCTTGAGGCTCCCATGTCCTCCCTTTCGTGTCAGAACTCACCAGACTTCTGTCTGCCTCCCCAGGGCCTACTTGGTTGACTAAATTATTTGTATTTAATGAATTAAATTGGAGTAAGACCTGAAGGTTTGGTATTTTACTTCCTAGTGGCATTTGCATTTTAACTGGATATGCATGGACTCTTGGTTTAGCTTAAAGAGTAAGTTACTGATGCTTGAATTTCCAGACAGGCAGGGAGGTGAAGCAGATATTTTTCTCAGGTTTTTGTTCCGAGGCTTTTGTCAGACCTCAAATCGTGTGACTGGACATAGCATATTTATTTGTTTATTTATTTATTTATTTATTTATTTATTTATTTATTTATTTACTTTTTGCTTCCGTCTTCCTGCTTCTGAGGCTTCTTCTTTATCCTTTTCTTTTTCATTTCCTCCCTGTCTTTCTCCTTCTATTTTTCTTTTCTTCAAATTCTTCTTGTTGAAGGTCTAAGAAGACCTCAGACTCAGAAGTGGCACTCAACATTGCTGTGTGGTAAAAAGAAAGCTTTTACAGTGTCCTTGGCCTTAGAACTCTACCGGAAAGTGAAGATGGCTGTGAGCGAGTTGGCAGGAGGATGCTCTGAGACTGAGTGCTTTGGGATTTGGGTTTGGCTCTTGTGCATCACTACCACCTTTGCCTTTTGGTGAGTGGAAAACACCCTTGGACTTTCCTGCTTCCTAACATGGAGGTTATTTTGTGGAGGGTTATTATGTAGAGGATTTTGGTTGTCGTCTCTCTCCTCTGTGGAAGACAGAATCAGAAGAATAGGGTTAAATGCAGCAGTAGAGATAAGGTCAGCACAAAAGGAAAACCTCATGATAGGTAAGATTTGAATAAATGATTATGAATGGTAGTAATAGTATAACGATTTCAGTAGCTTTTGCAAAGAGTCACCTTCACTATCTATGGTTCGATTCCGTAGATATCTAGAAGGCAGAGGCCTTGGTTGGACTTGGGAAACTTTAGAAGTCCAAAACATTTCAATGATGTTATTATTCTACTCACCATTGAATGGCATGCTCTTAGATCTACACTGTTCATTATAGGAGCCACGAGCCCTAGGCGTTGCTGAGTATCCGATATGTCCTTAGCCCAAACTGAAATGCACTGTAAGTGCAAAATACACACTGGGTTTTGAAGACTTTGTTTTAAAAAAGTCAAATATATTGTTGTGTTTTCCTATGGATTATATTAATAACATGTAATGCTTGTAATATTTTTGATATATCAGGCTCAATAAAAGATAGTATTAAAATTAGTTTCAATTGTTTCTTTTTTTAAAATGTAGTTACTACACAATTTGAAATTGCATATGTGGCTCACATTTGTGGCTGGCGTTACATTTCTGTTGGACGGTACTGATGTGGATCACACACATTTTAAATGTACAGATTTTCTTTAAACATTGAAAAGACATGAAGTCATACTTTATATATTTCCATCTTGCTGGGTGGGTTTCATCATTACCCCCAACGTTTGGTTTGTTGTCAATACAAAGGCTCTGGTAACAGGCCTCTTGGATGTCACTTCTTGGAAATGTTTTGAGACACAGCACCTCTTGGGTGTTCATTTTGGGTGTGTGCTCAGGAGGATTTGATGGGTCTCTCTCTCTCCTCTAGGGAATGGAAAGACGACTTTAAAGGACAGAGTTTTGCCTATGGATAAAATATCTTACCTTTTCGAAAGAGAACATCTTATTTTGCATATTATAAGAAAAATGATATCTTTAATGAAAATGACGAGAGTTCTTTAGATTACCAGTGACAAACGAGAGAGTCTCACCTTGGGACAATTCAGATCTTCATTTCTGTTGAGGATTTCTTCTCTGCTATAGGTCATTCAAATGATTACTTACCTAGATAGCCAATTAGGACACAAGAGCTATGCTATAATCTGTGTATTACTTAAGATTGGATTTGGCTATAAGTAACAATAAAACCCAGCAAACAGGGGCTTTAAATAGAGAGTGGCTTCCTTCTCTCATGTAGCTTATATAAAACATGGTGGTATGGGGTCCTGAGCTGGTATATCGGCTTCATTCCACTGTGTCCTGAGGGAGCTGGGCTGCTTCTATGCTGCTACTCTAGCTCCATTCCTAGTGTGGCTCTCTCTCTCGTGCTCCCAGATGACATCCTTCACATTCCAGCAGGTAGGGAAGGAACAAAAGAGAGGAGGGGAAGAGGTGGTGCAAGATCTGTTTCTTACAGTTTAGATAATTGCCACACAGCAATTCCACTTATATCTTATTGGCTAGCCTTTAGTCTGAGTGCCTGTATGTTGAGCTAAAATTTCTGTGGCTATGAAGGAAGATAGACTGGATGTTGTGGGGTAATTAGTAGTCTTTGCATATTGTGTTGTGACACATTATAGCCGTTACTTGATTATATATTGTATTACTTTAGAGCTCTGTAACATAGTTACCTCATGTAGCTTATAAAGCCTATTTTTGTGTCTGGCCCTGATCCTTAAGAAAAGCCAAGTTATTTCTGGAGAATAGCTGTACTATGTGATAGAATAATAATAATAGCACTTTACATTTGGGGAGGGATGGAGCTATTAACCTGTGCCCCTAATTTTATGCACTTAGGATACCAGGATCTTGACACTGATAGTCAGGTAGGGCCTGCCTGATCCCTATTAATATTTACAGGGGGTCCTTTGCCATGGGAATTAATGAATATGACAAAAGGATTTGCTGAACATGCCTGGACTCACCCTTTAGAATGAGAAATAAATGTACTTAGCATGGTTACTGGCTTAAGCCTAGGTCAGGCAAGCTTGGGCACATCTCTCAGACTGATGGGACCAGAATTCCATATATCTTCTATTTGCATGCAGGTTCGTGGAGCCGAGAAAAGAGTACTGAATATGTATATGTGTGTCCATCCCTGCTGTCAGTGCATAATTCCGTGTTCACCCACCAAGGGCGTTATGTTGCTACTAGGAAGGAGACCCATTAGAGGTCACCAGGGTCTCAGCAGAGCCTTATTTTTGGCTTATAGCTGACTTGCCTGGAGCAATGGCTTTCCTGTGTATACCTGTTGCTGTATACAAAGTTTCCTATAATTCCGTAAGCATTTCTAAAATTTACAGTTTCTTTGCAACGGGTGTAAACCCTGAGGTTTCTTTTCTCCAGCTTCTTCAAAACAGCTCTAAACTCTTTTTCCTAAGCACTTTATTAAAGGATCAGTTTTTCCTTTCCCTCTTGGCAAGATGATTTTTTTCATAAATTATTTCATTGGAGCTTTGAAGAAAAAGCCATTCCTGTAATGTTAGGTAAAGCATATTTATAGCTCCTTTAAAAGGTCCCCAATTTAACAAATTTGTTTGATTTCACAAACTTCACATACATTTTCCCAGATGTTTACCATAGTACATGTCGAGAAAGCATGTGGAATTTTGAGACAGACTAATATTGGTTTCAATACCTTCTGTTCCTAGATGTGCTGCTTTTACTAGCTGTGTGGCCTGAGTCAGTCACTGATCTGCTCTGAATCCTCGCTTTAAAATCATTTTTCCTGACATCCATCTTGCAGGATTATTGTGAAGATGGAAATAATCTACACCAAGCACTTAAAGTAATCTCTGGTATCAAAAAGAAGCTCAATAAGCTCTATTATTATTCTTTTAGGTATCAGATCCCACCTACATAATGTTGCAGATTTTTTCCAGTTTATACATCATCATATTCAAAAGGGATATTATTTATTGTGAGTTAAAAGGCTTTCCTCTTTCTTGCTCCTTCTTTCTACCCTCTGTTTCTTCCTCCTTTATTTCTTTTTTCCTCTCCCTTCTCTTCTTCTTTTTTTTTTTAATCTCCCATCTTCTACTGTTTCATTCTAGATGTAAAATCCTTCTGTTAATTTTGTTCGAGTGGTTCAGTATTTTCCTTACCATGACATCCCTTTGGTTATTACATACTAGGACTCCATAAGTGGATTTCAGATACTAAGACCGTCAAATCTTCTTTTGATTTTACTGAGCTGGAATTGCAAGTTTACATTTGATAACTTCATGGTGTAGGGGTTAAGCTGAGTGAAGCCAAGCTTGAGTTTTTTCCTGGTGTTTATAATAGGCTGTTGACTACCAGATCAGATCCTGAGCCTCTAGCACTCTTCTACGTCTTGTTTCTTTGCCTTGGGGGTTGAGGAAGCAACTGGCAAGTCAAGGCAATGGATAGAGCAGGGTAGGTGTAAAGATGAGAGCTCAGGCTCTGCTGAGTCCCGTTGCTAGGCAACAGCATGCAGGGAGCAGACACATGCATATGCCTGCTAGCATCCTGTTGTCTTAGCAACGGAACATTTGGGTGGAGACTGGGGGAGGAGGGAAAATGGGTTCAAATTATTCAAAGTCCCCTTATCCTAAGGTCCCCCCAGGCCTGAACCCCACTTATTCATTGTCTTAATCTTCTCACATTCACTGAAGTAGAAGTTTCCATGTTTTTTTCTTTAGTTAATCACCCAACATTTGTACTAGATATTTTCTCAGAGCTCTGCATTACCCAAGTCACGTGGCAGCTCATTAGAGCCCATCTACCTCTGAGTCCTCTGGTGCTCTGCATGGCAGGTCCCACTCTATGGGATTTTAAAATGATCCCTTGCTCTAAGTGTAGCCCTGTGAGACAGAAATTAAATGTTCACTTGTATGGAAATTTAAATTCTACTTGTTTGGTATGTGAAATGTTGCTAAGTCATTATTAGATCCTGTGCTGTCACTTGTGAACTTTTCATTCAGTTACAAAGACTAAGGAAAAGGACAGAGTACAGAATGGCTTCCCCTCTCCTATTGAGCTCTGTTCAGGAACAATGGCATTTTGTCCTGTCTCTTTACCCATCAGTACTTCACACTTGACCGTACTCTCCTAAGTGTTGGGGCCAAGCCTTCTACATCTCTGAATTCTTTGTCTCTAGGTGCTTCATCTCTGCAGTGGGTCCTGGCACAGGTAGTTGGATTTAGTAAATAGATGACCTGGGAACCCATACAATGTGGAAAGTGAAAACATTGTATAAATGCAGTGTATAAATGTTAGTTACTGTTCTTAGGTGCCTGGCTCTAATCCTCTGTCCTTCGGTTCCTGAGACTACCTTCTGCTTTTGGACCCCTGTGTTGGTGACTACGTCTGTGTCTTGTTCTCTGGAATTTTGTGCTCAGTTTTGAAGATTCGGCATGCCCAATTTTTATGGTTAAGACCTTAGCTTTTCCGGTCTTCCCCAGAGACCTTACAAACCAGTCTATGGCTGAGGTTCTGCCGCCACTTTCAGATTTTCCTAATACTGCCTATTGGCTTTTCTGCATTTTCCTTTGTCCAGGACCACCACCATTTTGTTCCACTGTCCCATGGATATCTTAATCACAGGACTCTTTGAGACCACTTGCTTGTCCCGGCTCCAGCCTGTTGTCCGTTATTGCATTTTCCTTGGATGCTTGATACTTACTTAGGGGAGTAGTTAATTTTAGATCTTTCTCTACTGCAACTACTTCTTCTGTTGGGTGTGTGTGGTGGGGGCCGAGTCATTTCTAGGCATCTTCTTTTATATTATGATGGCAACTTTGGCCCTAACGCCTGCCCACTTACACTCACTTTGCTTCCATTCACAGGACAGCATGCAATCACTATGAAAAAGCAAAAACAAAACTTTCAACAGTGTGTTCCAGTCGAGAGCTTAATTATTTCCTGCCTTATGCTATTATTTAATTTTTTCATAGCAAACATTAGATATGGGAAAAAACACAATGTTTTAAAACCCCTATTCAATGTCTCATGTAGGGTTAAGCACATAGTATTTAATTAAGATATGCTTTTTGAATTAAAGTGAATGAAGGTTTTCATATTTACTAGTGAAACAGAACTTGCTTTTGCTAAGCCTTTGAATTTCTTCCCGTGTAGAAGTAACCAGCGTATGGCCTAGTATCTCAATGAAACGATTAGGATCCTAAATAGCAGTGAAGATACTAGTTCTCTCCACATGCTACTATTTTATATACCAGTTTTACATTTTGGTTCTATATGCCCTGAATTGGTGCACATCTTCCCATCTTTGTAACGGAAACTACTGAAATTCTAGTCCGAACATGCCTGAACGATTCTCTCAGATAGCCCTAATGGGGCCCCTGCCACAGATATCTGCTTGTAAAGAGAAGACAATGTGTCTAGAATTAGTAATCCTGGCAGCCTGGAAATCCAATGGCCTATTCTAGGGAATTTTCATTTAGAACACTTTGAGAGTTGTATAAACCATAATCAAATGGTTTATACAACTGAACAATAAAGATCTTCTGAGCCAACTTATATATATATATATATATATATATATATATATATATATATATATATATAATAAAGTTTCATACCTACATATAGGTATATATATATCTGTTTATATGTACTTCACATATCTGTATATACTTCATATGTAACAACGGTGCCAAAAAATGTATACAAGTGGACTCTTTGGTCAACATTGCCCAAGCTGTAGTTTGCCGTAATCAGAAGTGTCTGGATGCTGATGGTAACCACTTTGAGCACCTCTTGTAATTGCAGAAGTCAAATGTGACTTGTATTCATCTTTTGTTATTGGTATATATTGAGTATTACAATTTTAATAGTTTTTTCCTTTCTTAAAATGTGTATACATTTTTTTGGCACCCTCTGTATATGATAGTATGAAAATTTATTTCTTCACTAGACACAGTCAAGAGAAAGACATGTATCTGCAACTAAACCACTGACCCACTGAAGACCTTAAAAGAGGAAATGAAGCCTGCCACTGGCTCAGTCAGATATTTCTGTCCCTACCTCTTGACCTCCTTCTCTCTCCTACGAATTTCCTTATTCCACTAGAACAGCTTCTCATTGAAGTTTTCCTTAATCATTCTTTAGGTAGTCCAGCAGATACTCTCCCCCTTGTTTGCAAACAGACATTAGCTCACAGATAAGTGGTAAGCCTGTGTGTTGCCTCTGATTAGATCCCCCACAGGTGGCATATGTGGTGGGGTAATCCAGGAGCAGGGTGGAGATATTGGTACAAGGATTGCAGGTGTAGTTGGTCTAGGGAAGGAGCAGAGGGAGGGAATTTTTTCCTACTCTAACATTTCTTACTCTAACCTTAAGACCCCTTCTGGAGGACTCTATTTTGCTGAAGATTGTTTGGAATAGTAGGTAGAACAGTTCTCTGATATTGCTGGACGATGTCAGGCTCTTCTTCTCTGGGTACTCAGGCTGGGAACCCCAAAGCATATGACCAAACAAGCTGAATCTGTCTCATTGTGAGAGGTCTGTTCTGCCATTCAGGGGAATGTGTGGCTGAAGGTCACAGCTGCTGCTTACAAATCACCACCACATTTTCATTGAAGAAAGTGCCCAGCACAACGTCAAGTTTTTACCTTTCAAGTGAAGAAGAAAATTCAAGCTTATGGACTTCATGAAAATCTCCCTTCTGTAATTATGAATTAAAAAAAATTTCCATCATTTTTTCTCATCAACAACTATAAAATAAGCCGGAGCTGTCTGTCTGTTTTTCAGGAAACTGAGACTCCTCAGAGTTGTAAGGAAGAATCAGAGATGAATGCCAGGGCACTTCTTGAGATTCCTCCAGCCCTTCAGTTGATAGAGAGCCACATTCCATCTCCCTTACTTGGGAGCACATTGTAGCTTTGCAACATAACAATAGGAGGTGCCCTTCCGGGGCATGGCATTGCGGGAGTCGCAGTGGGGCCTGCTAGATGCCCTGCCTTCCTGACTTCTTCCTGAGACCTCCACAGGGCTCTGGAGATGCAGACACACCTCTGCAAGGCACACCTCCAAAGTAGGGCTCTGGAGAGCATTTGGAGAGGCCGTGCTGTCATAAATAATCCGTTTCATGTCCTCAAAACTCAAATTTTGTATTTAGCTTCATGTGATGCACTTCTTACGACGCATGTGTGCTATGGAACAACTGCTGCTATGGGGTCACGCACAATAAAAGTGATCCTTTCCTCTTGGAAATGCCTCCATATACCGAGATGATAAGCTGTGACTTGTTCTCTATGCAGTGCCTAGAAAAACGTGACCACCTTGCTGCTTGTCACAATTTGACTGTGGCAGCAGTATGTATTGGGGATCACTGTCCACTGTGCCGTGGCCCTCTCTCGATTCTTGTATGAAAAAAATCACCAGTTCATTCATCACTCATCGATCATTTCCCTCAGTGACTCATCATCTGAAAGTTTTATTTCTCAGTCCCCCTTTCTGAGGCTGGTAAATAGCATGTCATTCCAGCAAAAGGCGGAGGGGGCGGCAGTCCATCTGGACCCTCCAGTTTGATTTCGTATTTATGAAACAGCTTAAATGTCAGTTTGAGTGAAAAACGACACCTTCTCCAGCTTCTCACATTAGTGCCTGTGGCTGCCACTGAGTGTTTTTTTTTTTTTTAGTTTTTTTTTTAAGGCAGCTCATGGCTTCCCTGCTTCGTTTCTCTACGGCAGGAATAGAAAGGGGATGGATGAATGGATGGACGAGACCAGAATGAGATATCTCCACCGGAGAGAGGAAGGACAGAAGTTGGGGAAAACAAAACGAAGATCAAATAGAAGAAATATTCTGGTTTTGTAGGGAGTTTGGATCAGTGGTGAAGAGCTTGAGATATTCTTGTGTTGTTTGTCCGCAATGTTTTAAGTTTCAAAAAAGAAAATATAAAAATTTGCAAAATAAGGATTTAGAAAAATAAATCATCTATAATTTCACCACTTGAGTAATTGTAATGATCATTTGGATGTGTTTCTTTCAACTCCTTCCGTGTTAATGTACATGTAGTTTTCTAAAGTTCAAAATAAAATGTGCGTATTATAAGGGACCTGCGACTCCACAACAGCTCAGGACTTTAGGAAAATATTAGCTTGGGCCCAAGGAAGGCTGCCTGGGAAAAAGGCAAGCAAGGTCATGAATGAATGCCTTCAAAGCAATTTCTATATGTCCCCCTAGGAATTTAAGAGTGTCTCATTAATGAGAGATTTTCTTCTTGCTGAATGGCTGGGGAATTTGTGAAGCACTGAAAAGTCACCTTGTGATAGTGCATATGGATCTGCTCACCTCCTCCATGGGCCCCTGGCGTTCCCCAGACAGAACGGAATGAGAGGTTTAGCATTGCTGGAGCCCCCACCTGTTCTGAGTTCTTTCAGGATGAACGAACTGCCTTTCTTCAGCCATCCACTGGGGGAAGCCTCAACAGGAAAGAGAAGTACTCCTGTTTTTCCTAGGTACAAGCAACTTGAGAACTAGTAAAAGGGTTAGCTGCCTTAATGAGAGGTTTTACGAACTTTTAGTAGAAGGCAGAGGAGAGCAGTGAAGCTAAGGAGCAAGTAGAGAACAGAGGACGCAGTAGGTCTGGCAGTAGTGATGTGGGTGACAGCAACAATAAAGGGGCCGCTTCAGCAGTGGTTAAAGCGAGTGCAGCTTTATTCAGATCTCTCCAAGTGCTGGCCTCTGGCATTGCCAGAAAAGAGATGCTAGCTCCAAGAGGTAGCAGGAAATCCCTCCCTGCAGGACTGCCTGATTGACACGTATAGGCCCCTGCAGATTTGCTAACTCCATTGTATAGGAGGACATAGGTAGGCATGGTTGTAGGGTAGGAATAGTGTTTGAGGTGTGGGCAGATCCAGAGAGAGACACTGAGTCTTGAATGGTTGGGGGGACAGTGGTAAATTTTGGTCTTCAGTCTGCTTTGTTCAAAGCGGAGGTATTTGGGTGGGAGGAAAGTGAGATGCTTCATCATGTCTGTGACATGGAACTGTCTTTGTCTTTTCTAGAAGAAGGTGACCATGTCCTGCTGGAATGGGGGAAGTGGGAAGGAAGGAAACTACTTCATTCTGCAGGTAGGTAGTAAGATGCTTTAATACTGGACCTCTTAGAACTGTTACTATACACCTTTTTATTTTAAACTAATGAAAGTAACTAACCAGAGAGAAAATTATGCTCTTCTGTATAATCTCTACTTGTCCTTCCAGATTTTCTTTTACCCTTTTGCTTAGGTTAGAAGATATTTAAGCACTGTTTTTTCTTCATTAGAATTATATTTAAATATTTGCCCATTTCTACCTAGTCTTAGTCATTAATTTTAATGGCTATAATTAAAAAGTTATTTTATTTAATCATTTCGTAATTACGGGTCACTTGAATTACTTCTAATTTTTGCTATTATAAATTATGCTACAGTGAATGTCTCATAGCATATTGCCTGCCCCACCCTGAACCCCAAGTTTTGGATTTAATTTTTTTGGGGCTTGGCTCTAGCTCCAGAAATGGAATATTGCGTCAAAGGGTATAAATATTTTCGGCCTATTGATATATATGAGATGAAGGGGCCAAAAAACCTTGAAGGAATAATATTGAGCTAAGGATCTTTGCATAAAGGTGTTAAAGAAGATAAACACAAAAAATATAATCAGGATCAAGTTTCAGATTTCCGACTGAATTCTTTCTCAGTTAATTAAGTGTGGTAACCCACATCTTCCACTGGCATGTGAACCCAGGAAGAAAATTGGCTCTTGGGATGTTCATGGCAGTGAGACAAAGCCGATATGTTCCCTAGGCCAAAGGGAGGGAAAAGAAAGAGAAAGTGCCCCTGATTCATAAGGCCTGAATGAAAGCAGAGAGTAGAAGAGTAGGATACGGGTGGAGAGAGACAACCGTATACTTCTGTCCTGGAGCAGGCAGCACTGGGCCAGGAGTGGTGAGGGAAGACTAAGCTAGAGCCATGTCCCAGCAGGGCATGCTCAATTAAAAAAGGAAATGTTTATCCAGCATCAGACTCTCTAGAATAATTCAGAGAATTGGGTATTTATTCTGATGGATTTTTTTAAAGGATATGAATGGGCAATTTACTTATAGCATCATTCTTTTTGTGATTTAGAAAATAACATCCATCCTGCAGAACATTTAGAAAGTATTGAAAAGTATAAGGAAGAAAATAGAAATATCACCATTCTCGTACCAAAAATAACTGTTGTTAGGATTTCTATTTATTTTTCTTGATTCACTTGTGCATGCTCACACACAAACTAGCAAGCACATGTACAAATGGAATCATAGTATTTGTAGAGTTATGTAGATTATTATACCACATAGATAGACTAGAATATATTTAAACTTGTTATATTGTTGGCATTTATCTTACTTTAAAAATTCTGTTATATCCAGCAGTGAGATGAATGGGCTCTTATTATTAATTTTTAAAAACGTTGTTGAAATTTTTTTCAGACCACATTCCTTGACTTGAAGTTATTGGGTCAAAGGATAAGGGCAATTTTACAGTTCTGTCATATTTAGACCAGTAGTAACACGAGCACATGGATCTTATACCCCTGCCAGCAAAAGCTTTTGTTTTGTTTTTAAATCTTTTAAATTCTTCGAAGGCATTGGATACCAATTCCCTCCCCACCCTCCACCTCTCTACCTTGCGCTGAAGCTAATTTTTTAAAGGTGAACAAAAAGTCTTCAGGGCAAGCCAATGTTAGAAAGAAGATAGCTATGGCAAAAATATGTGTTGGAATAGGACTGAAAAGTAGCTTAAGAAACTCAGAAGAGGTTGCTTTCCTCGATACTTTAAATTATTAAAAAGCATCAAGTGATAATAAAGAAAAGGAGCAATCAAGACCTATTATTCATTCTGTTATGAAAGAGAGACAGAGAGAGAGAGAGAGAGAGAGAGAGAGAGAGAGAGAGAGAGAGAGAGAGAGAGAGAGAAGGCAAACGGGAGAGAGAGATATTGAGTCAACTTTGATTTAATAAAAGGAATGGTGCCTCAAATCCATTTTGGAAATGGGTGGGCTATAAACCACACACACAAAATAAGTAATTATCCTTTATTTTATGTAAACTCAGAATCCTCTGGCTAACTAGCATTTAAATATTATTTAATATTTTCCAAATATTGGAAAATTCAGCCACAATTTTGAATATCAGTGCAGTTGTATTTAGGTCTATAATACTATTCAGAGCTATGCCTTTTGTTTTCATTTTATAATCACACAGACGCGCACACACACACACACACACACACACACACACACACACACAGTTTCTCAAAGTGACTAAGTAAGCATGATAGAACTAGGATTACTAATGTGGGTCCCTTCTCACTTTCCTTAATTGTTCTCAGTCACCTTGGTTTCATCCTGACTTTGATTATGATTTTAACTTTGATTATGATTTTAACTTTGATTATGATATTCATGCAGTCTAATCTTATAATCACATGTCTCTTTGGATCACCATATGGTTCTGTGTCTTCAGGCTAAATTTGCCTTCAGAAAGCTTCTGGCTTCTTTCTGCTGCCTTAAGGCCGGGGTAGTAAGCCATTCAGAAGTAAGATGCCAAGTTGCTGATCACTGTTCTTTCTGTCCTGTGGTGAAGGCACAGCAGCTGTTCAGAGCAAGGGCAGTCCAGGGAGGCTACCGTACCTGTTCAAAAATATCCTCCCTCACATTCCGCTAATGACAGATTCACTTCAGTTCGTGGTTCTCCATCTTGTTCAGTTGGCAAAACACCTGGAGGAAGTAGTATTCTGAGAACTCCATGAAATAGTGATATACCTAATTCCATTTACAAACTAGGAACACTTAACCATCAGAAAATATGACTGTATTGTATGCTGCAATATGAAATCATTTCCATAATCACATATGCCAAGGAACTAAGGAAGGATGATTCTAAATTTTTCTGGTAACATTAATGTAGTACTTAATAATTTACCTTGTCATTTGCTAGGACTCACCAACAGCAAAACTATAACAGTCATGAAAGAATTAAGAAAATCTTTGGTTTTTGAATGGAACAAAATTTTAAAATGAGAAAATTGTATTCATTGAACTGTCTTTTCATTGCAAATTCAGGTATAAACAACTACCATTATTAGATTTCAGCAGCAGAACACTTCATAGTAGCAATGCTTTGAAGACTACTAATTTGTTCTATTAACTTCTTCTTTTAAAACGCAAACATTGCCTTAGAGGTTAAGCTGGGCTCCAGTGACATCTTAGTGTAAATTACTTTAATCAGATAATCACCTAATGTCTAGCCAATATCAGGTGCTCTGTGATCTATTTGCTTTCCTTTAGTCTATAAATGTGGTTTTTCAAACTTATAAATTTTAGCTGCAGAGTCTTTACCTTCAACTATATATTGCTTTTCCAGTCTTTTGGGCTTATGACCTCAGGTTCACCTTGGAGTGTTCCTCTCCTTCACCTTTATCCATTTGTTTTAATTACTTCTTGCTTTAGAACAAACTATTCCAACACTTGGTAGCTTAAAACAACAACAATGATCTATTTTACTCATAAACCTGAAATTCGGATAGGGCTTTGGGGGGAAGGCACGTTCTCTGCTCTACATGGAGTCATCTGGGGTGGCTGGACTGAAAGCCTGGTTCGCTCAGGTCACACAAGGTCTGTAAATCACTGCAAGTTATTTGCTGGGAGCAGTGGTGTGCTGGAGCCAGCTTGTATTGATTTGCAAAGCCAATTGTATGTATCTGTTTCCCAAATCCATTTGCAGTGATATCATGGTTGTAGTTTGAAGTCAGCCATAGTGGGGGTATTTACACCGTGGACATTGGCAAATATTACAAATCAGAGGTCCCACCCACCTCTAGAGAATCAGTGGTTCAGCATTTAACAGGATATCACTAGCTTGGATCTCAGCTAGCGATGAGAGCTAGGACAGCATAATCTTTCCTGTGGGCCTTTCTATGTGACCTGGTCTTCTTCACAGCATGGTGACTGGATTTCAAGGACAAGCATCAAAAAGAGAGAGGGCGTATCATGCAGAAGCTGCATCACCTTTCATGTCCTAGCCTCAGAAGTCATGCAGCGTCTCTTCCACCGTACTTTATTAGTCCAGGGAGTCACAAAGCCCTTCCTGGTTTCAAGATGAGGTGGCATAGATTCTAACCTTTTGGTGGAAGAATGGCAAATTATGGATGAAACTATGGAACCAGAAATATTGTTGTAACCATTCTGGGGAAATACACTCTACCACAACATATCCAATTAGTGAGCATGAATCCTTTTGTTCCACGTCTTAGAAATTGAAAGGATAATTGGTATAAATGAAGGAAGGGCATGAGATCATAAAAATTGGAATGAACTGTACGAGCAAAGCTGAGGAGGTGGCAAGGGACAAAATGTACTCAGCAAATAGGGGAAAGATGGCCCTGTTTGGAGTAATAAGTTTGCCTTGGTAAGTACAGAGTTCTGAAGTTAGGAAGGTAGATTACTGACGTAGGTGATGTTGGATCTGCTGGCAGTTTCTGAGTGCGGGCCGGGATCGTGTCTCGTGAAGCCGAAGAATGGAAACACAGACCAGGGAGAGGCAAAAAGTTTTTAAAAAAGGATAGTTTATTAGAGGCAGGAGAAGAGGTTGCAGCTCCCGAGTAGGAGGGAGTCCCGAATGGGGGTTCCCCATGACTGAGGCAAAAGCTCTTACTTTTATACCTTCCCTTGCCAGCTTGGGGAAGGGGAGCTCTTTGAAGAAGGGAACTTGTTTGAAGAAGGGAACTGGCGCCTTCTAATGAAATTCATCATCCAGGTTTGTTCTCCTTGCCCATCCTAAAGGAATTAGCAAAGTAACCCACTCTTTATTTATCAGATCTGCTCCATTTGTCAGTCCAAAGGAATTTTATGATTAACCTCAAGGACTTGCTACATTATGTCCTGGAGGGAAGGAGTGATTTCAAAACCTGAAGTTTTAGGATATAGCTGTCTTTGTTTATTCCACCAGGGACCTCCCTGTCTATCTAGGGACATGCTAGCTCTCCTGTGTCATTATGGCAAAATTCTAGGTGACCTCTGTATTAGTTTCCTATTGCAGTGTAAAAAGTTACCACAGACTGAGTGGTTTTGAAACAGCACATATTAATAGATAGCTTTATTTTTATTTTAATCTAGTTTTCCTAATTTCTATTGGCCAAGGTCCAGCATATTTTAGCTGGGTCCTCTGTTCAGGCTTTCACAAAAATGAAATCAAAGTCCTTATCTTAATTCAGTCATCTGTTTCCAAGCTCCCTGAAACTGTTGGCAGAATTCATTTTTTTGTGGTTGTAAGACTAAAGTTCCCAGTGTCTTGTTGGCTATTGGCTGAGGACTCTTCTTAGCTCTGTGAGCTTGGTCTCAGGAAATTGCCACAAATCTTTCCATCTCAGCAATGGAAAAATCTCCCTCCAGTTGAATTTCTCTGTCTCTCCTTCTGAGACCAGCTGGAGAAACCTCCCTGCTTTTAAAGGCTCATGTGATTAGGTCAGGCCGACCCAGATACTCTCTCTTTTTAGAAGTCACCTGTGCATTCTAACATAACCAATCATGGAGTAAAATCCATCAAGTTCACACTCCTGAGGAATATTCGAGGAGAGGGGATGGGAAATCTTGGGAGTCATTTTAGAATTCTGGAGACTGTTGCTAGAAATTTGAATGTCAGAGGTGCGTCTGGTGAGGTCTCCTACAGAAATGAGAAACATGTTATTGGAAACTGGAGGAAAGGTGATCTTTGTCATAAAGTGGCAGAGAGCTTGGCTGAATTGTGTTCTACTCTTTTATGGACAGTAGAATGTCTAAGTCATGGACTGATTTCTCCTTGCTGCTTATAGTAAAATGCAAGATGAAAGAAATTGATAAAGAAGGAATTATTAAGCAAAAATAAACCACAACTTGAAGATTTAAAAAATTCTCACCCTATCCACATCAGAAAAAAAAGAAAAGACAAAGCATGCTCTGGAGAGAATGCCAAGGGTATAGCTGGACAACTATTTGCTAAAGAGATTAGGCATTTAACATGTGGATCCAGTCAATCATCTTCGTAGACACTGCCAGCTTGGAAAGCAGGGGACAGTAATAGGATAAAATGAAGGCAGGCTGTTGGACTTCAGGCATTTTAGAGGCATAAAATGGGCCCATTGAGCTATTTATCTGTTAATATGTGTTATCCTTCAAGAAAAGGGCAGAATGACTCCAAAGATCGGTCCAGGGACTAACTCCTCCTTCATTACCAAAGGCGGGGCTATCTCATTGGATCCAGAGGCCAGGGCCACCACCCAGGGCCAATGGAATGGAGACAAACGAATACACTGCAGCAAACTATGAAGTCTCAGTGTCTCATGATATCCCCTTTAAAGGAAAAACATATACAAGGGTTTTTTTTGTTGTTGTTGTTGTTTGTTTTATTCAGAGTATTAGGTGTCTTTGTATAGATATTGGTTAAGAAGAAGTATTTTTGTCTCTTTATTATGTAGGTACTTCTTCCATCAGCAGGTGGAAAATGTCTGTTTTTTCCAGCACTAGAATTCTAGTAGATAGCACTGCAAGGGAAAAAAATAAATAAAAATAAAAATAAAAAAATACATAAAACAAAATTCTGCCCACCACAACCTGGAATGACAGACTAAAGACGCTGACTTACTGAGTGATTAATGAAACGGTGTCCAGCAGGGTGCTAGCCTGGTGACCTTGGGTGGGCCATTTAAATTATCCAAGACTCAGTTTCTTCATTTGGGAAAAAAAAGACAATAGCAATATTACTAACTTCTCTATCCCACAGAACTGTCGTGAAACTCAAGTGAGTTAATAAATGTAACTGTATTTTGAAAAACTTAGTGCTATATCGACTTTGTATTGAAGAATCTCTACTTGTCATAATCCTACTCTTTCCTGAAGTCTCAGTTCAGAGTCTGGGTACTCCAGCTTTCTTGATGCTTCCATCAATCCCACCATCCTCTGATTTCTCCTAAAAGTAAGTCGCTCTGTTTGCGTTACGCTGTGTTGTATATTTTTCAATTTAGTGTAGTTATTTATGCACGTCTTATTTTTCATTTTGGCTTGTGAACTCCCTGTGGGCCTCTGGATTGCTCTTAGGACCTACAGAAAGCTAACATAATGCCTCCCACTCAATAGTGGCTTCTTAAATATTTGAAGAATGAATGAAGATTAACTTGCTGGTATAGCAAATAACATCAGAATATTTATTAAATGAAAGAAAGAATGAAGCAACAACTGAAATTGTTGTTCCTATATTTCTAACGTAGATGATACCTAGCTGAACTTTCCTGGAGTAAATGTCATGGAATATCAGCAGAAAATGTTTTTGGCCTAATGCACGTTGTCAGTTCACCACCAGAGAGCGTGAGCTCTGTAAAGGCAGCACCATGCCTCTCTCTGGTTTTAGTACTGTATTTGTCTATTATAGCTGAATAAATATTGAATGAATGAATGAATGAATATTGCTTCTGATATGGCTCTGATAGAACAATACTGATTTTAGTATGGCTCTCTGATCCAATTCCATGGCCTCACCCTGCCTTAGTTAGTCCCTGTCACCGAAGTAAATAGGAACTGGAGCTCATATATGAAGGACTCAGTAGGGTCCTTCCTGCAATAATAGCGAGGTGGTTGACCACACCTCCATATTCTGACCTCTAGGGATCAAAAAGCCTGAGTTCTGGTGACAGTGCCATTAAACCCCAAACTGTCTTAGTTCCTGAATGCTGAGGCAGTCTTCCTTCATAGAAGCTCCCGGCAGGCAGCAACCTCAGAAGGCTTTCCAGGCAAACTCACCTCCCACAGACTCAGGGCTGGCTTTTTGTCCAGGGCAATCTGGATAAAAGTGCCACAATGAAACAGTGTCAAAAAGGAAACTTAAAAATCACAGTTCTGCATTGTCTATAATAAAGTATAAATCCAATAAAGGTGCTGGTGAAGATAAAAATAGCAGGGTTATTATGCTCATGTCTAATGCATTTAATGTAACAATAGATTATTCTATTGTCATTAAATGAAGGGAAAGTAGGAGGATCTAATTCTATCTCTAGATTCCTTAATAAGTACTTCATTGTCAGTAAAATCATTTTCATTGTTCAATCTCCAAATAAAAAAAAGGGATGTGCAGTGGCATGGCATGTATATTTGGCAGAGAACTGGGAACTGTGAAGGGACTTTAGACCCTGGTGCCGAGTTAAACTGCACCCGGGGAAGGAGGTTGGTGATGAACTGCTATTTGTTCTGAAATGAAGTGCTTCACTGTGATGGAATCAGGGAGGTAGTGTTTTGGTGAGATGGAATTGACAAATGCTTCACTTTATCCACCTCCTCACACCCCCATGAACGTGCGATTTTGTGGCAGGATTTGGAGATGAGATTTTCTACTGTATAGGCTTCTTGTCAGGATGAATGAAGACCCTGTGTTAGCGAGACTGCATTAAGTTCCATGGCCTGTAGGCGGAGCTTTTGCTCTAGATTGAATCACCCTTAGGTTCAAGGCTGCTTTCCTGGCTGGAGTCTGCTCTGGCCATGGCAGGGTGCAGTCGTGTGAAATCTCTGCACTCAGGGACGCCTAATCGAAAGCCCCGGCACAGATTTCCTCATGCCAAATCAACAAATCCTCAGTATTTGCTAATCAGCCATTAATGTTCTATTGATAGGCAGGGCCCAAACCGACTCCCAGGAATGGGTTCATAGATTTACATTGCTGCTCAAGTTCATAACCTGAAAAAAACACACAAAAAACATTTTATTTTTCTCTTCTTGCTTCATTGCTTCAGTTTTTCTTTTTCTTCCTCGAAGTCCTTAGAGATTTCAAGATTATGGAATTAAAAAAATATCAGGGACACGGGTTTATTGAGGGGTGAAAAGAAATCGTTGGAGAGCCATATAAATTTAATTTCTTATTTTTAAGAGATAAAGAGTATATATACACATATATGCACACAAACTGTAATGATTGAAAACATATTAATTCTGTGGAATAGAATTCTGCACTGTTCAATATGATAACTGCTAGCCACATGTAACTATTCAAAATTAAATTAAAAATTCGCTTCCTCAGTTGCATTACCCCCATTTTATTTATTTATTTATTTATTTATTTATTTATTATTTATTTATTTATTTAATTTATTAGTTTCAGGTGTACAAGACAAGGTAATACTTAGACGTTCATCACTTGTATCCCTCACACTGTGAACCCCCCTCCCCCCTCTACCCCCATTTTAAATGCTCAATAGCTACATGTAGCTAGTGGCAACTCTATTGGAAAGTGCAGATATAAACCATTTTCATCATTAAAGAAAGTTTTATTGGACAGCAGTAGGATAGATAAAAAGATAAATGGGGGATGAGAAGAAAAGGAGGGAAAATTGAATATGGAGGGGCAAGAATCAGATAATAAGGTAGGTCATCTAGAGAGAGAATGAGAGAATTACACAGAATTAGATAGGCTTTCACACAGAGAATGAAAGTCACAGATGATGAACTGGCATAGCTAGTTATTGTTGTATTTAGACACAGAGTAAGAGAGAGAATTTTCAGAAAGACATTCTAATTTTATAGATATCTAGGATTCCACAGATAATGGTTTTCAAAGCCATGTTTCATTTTTTGCAACTGTAAGCAAAAATATGTCTGGATGATTTTTACCTCTTTATACTTTCCATGTTGTTCAGATGAAAATAAACTAAGAGTTTCCCTTGGCCCATAAACCACAGATTACCAATACCTAATCTATACAATACCAACACAATGTGTTGGAACATTAAAGAAGTAAAGGTAGTTGTTTTGTATCTGTAAGATAAAATAGTTTGATTTATTTGCATTGAATCAACAAATTATTTTGGTGCCATGTAAGTACGTTTGAAGAGTCATGGGACGAGAAATGACTAAGAGGATAGGTTTGAATGTTAACTATATTGGACCAGTAATTATCTACCTTATATTGAAAAAGCTTAGGAATTTGGATTTTATAGCTATTCTTTATAATAATTCTAATATCAATAGCCCTGTCAAAGTTAACTTCTTTTAGCTAAGCAATAGTTCTTTTGCCATAATATACACCTATTGCCTTTTGATCTTTTGCTAGATGTCTATGGACTCAAAGAAAATTGTTTTTGTAGTCCATTTAATGTCTCTTTGAACTCTGAAGGACCCAATGGGAAATGATGGCATTGAAGTCAACCTTCCAGCTGGAAGGCTTCCTTCTAGCCCTTAGCTTTTCTTGTAAGCTTCGCTGTACTCATTGAAGTAATATGACCAGTAAGGCTGTCAGGCCTACACCTGCTAACTTTTACCTCCTTCGTTTTAACGTCCAGTCCACAGTTTTATAGCACTAACTGTTTTATTATATTTATGTTTTTCCTGGCGTGGTTAGGGAGTGGATAACTGGTTCGTGATAATACTCCCTCCCACCACAATTCTGATATGGAAGTCAGAATGCAAGCTTATTAATTTACAGATGGAGAAAAACTTGGCCTGAGATTGTGAGTTCACTCAGAAAAATGCATGACAGTTCAGAAGGTTTCTTGGTGAATATAGAATCAGAGCTGGATGTCCTCAAGGGACAGTCCTGTCAAGCCTTGGTAGCTTGATGAATTGTCTCTCTTGTCCCAAGAGACGTTTCTGTGTGAAGAGCCAGACATTTCCAGTCTGAGCACCCACAGCTGAGCAGAGCAGAGAGAAAGACCAAGCCCTGCTCTTCAGCTCTCTCCTGTGATGCTCATTGTCACCTGCCTTTGTTGTTGCATGGGTCCTTCCCTTTTCCATTTCACATCCTTTTGTAACAGTTTACACTTGACAAGTTTACAGATTTCTTTTAATTAATTGCAGTTTAAGTTAGCTACTTGCTAGTGACATTTAGGGAAGCATTATAAACTCATTTGGTAGTATATCTCCAAATCAACTTGTGGGATAAATTTCTTCTGAGGAATATTTTTTTTTGACAGCTTTTCATTCATTCACAATTTATTAATTCCTTCCTATTCTTGCAAGGCATCAAGAGAAGCTTGATTCAGCTCAAGATGAATAAAATTCTCCTGACTTTTCAGAGCTCACCTTCCAGTTCAGAGGCAGATTCATATGCAAATAATCCCACTGATATAAGTTCTATAGTAGTGATAGGTACACATTGTTTTTGGAGTATGAAGGAGGAATTGGTTGAGTATTTTTGAGAGTATATGCTTGTAAACTTCATTTGCTATGAAACGTTTTCTCTGATCTCTACTTTTCTAATTTTTTGTTTATTATTTTGGGATTAATAGCAATAATGACAGTGCTAGTGCTCTTTACTTTAATTTCTTGAGCACCTACCATGTGCTTGGTACTATCTCTAGCACCAAATAAAAATTATCTAACGTAGTCTTTATAACAACCCTTGGAAAAAAATATCAACCCCTGGAAAAAAGTGTTTTATGGAGGAGAATACTAGGACTCAGCGTGATTAGGTACTTGCCCAAGGTCACCCAATTGGAAGGGGGTATTGCTGGGGCTTGAATCCCAATTCTGATGTCCATACCCATGACCACTTCTCCATATCACATGCTTCTCTCCAACCTTTAGTCCTCTGGCTGTGAGCGCTGCTAACTGGAATTATAGGATAAAGGGTGTGTGGTTCTGCGGGAGGATCCCCACTAGTTTGGATGGAACAAGTTGGTCATCTAAAGGTGGAAACTCTCCATATCACACCCCTGTACAGGGAGGCAGACATACTAGAATAGTGTTGTGAAAACCAGATGATGCTTGGAATAAACACATTGAAAATATGGGGAATGGCCTTTTTAAGAGAATATCAGAGAAATGTGACGGATTTAATGAATCTTGAAAGCATTTGTGAGGTCTTCAGAGGGACTGTGTGTTTGTTGGGTGAGTAGAGGCAGTACCAGGGACAAACTTGCGTGCCACCAATGTGTCTGTCCTGGCTAACACCATAATGGCCCCAGTTCTCTCATCTCAGTTAGCATCACTCTGCTTTCTCAATTGTGTCATCACCTACTGATTTGATTCTATCTCTGAGGCTGACACAGTGGGATTGGGCTTCCTGTGAAGTCACAGAGGTGAATGCTGTGAGGAGCTTTTAGCTGAATTTAAAGCACATATCTTGGGAGAACATTGTGAGTCTGTGAAGGGTTTGCTAGATAACCATTTATTTTCTATGAGCCTCAATTTCCTCATCAGTAAATATTTGGTACCCTTGTCATCCCTTCTGTAGTATTTCTTCATTTCTGTGTCCAAAAGGTAATGCCTCATGCCTTTCCTCCTTCTTGTCTTTCTTTAATGTCCTTGGGTATCCTCTCTAGTCTCTGACCACCTCTTGGCCATCTTCTGCCACAGTTGGGAAGTAAAGCACAGGGATAAGGGCTGCCCCAGATGGTGCCTCCACGGAAAGATTGCAAAAGCACTAGTAGGAACCCAACATTCCTTTCTCTCCTACCTTCCACTTCAAGTTTTGAAGAACAGGGCAAAGTGGAAGGGATCTCATCTACAGGCACCCTTGCCGTGAAGTACAGAGCAGGTGGCTCCTAGTCTTTGATGAGCACATATGCCCCCAACATACATACACACAGGGACTGGAGGCACTGTATTTTTATTGCAGTGTTCCCTGGGAGTCAATGCTCTGCGTTCAATAACAGAGTGCTCTTACTCTCCCACCATACCCTTCTCTGCCACGAAAGAAAAGCAAAAAAGTAGGAACCAAAGGATTCAATTATATTTCCCCTCACCATGCTGCATCTTAGTGAGAGGTTGGTGAAAACCTGGGTGGGTTTGTAGGTGGAGACCTAGGTTTAGATTCAGGAAAATGTGAGTTCCAATCCTATCAGTGCCTTTTGTACTAGCTATGAGACCTCAGCCATTTCCATCATTCGTCCCACCTTGACTTTCTCCTCTGTCAGATGAAAATAGTATTCTTTTATGTTTGCCTTGCCCTGGTGAAGCTAGAGCTAGAAAATGAGTGAGAAAACATATTGAAAATTATAACACACTCAACAAATGCAATATAACAAATTAGAGAATAATCAGTCCTCTATCCGTTCCCGTTTGGCAGGACCTAGTTCTGTAGGAAGGACACAAAGGAATACATGTATTTTTTTTCCTTTTCTGGACATGAACTAATATCTGGGAAGGAAATGGGAAAGGTGCACTTGGAAGAACTTTGTCTACCTTTGGGGCTCTATGGGGGGGCTTATTAATTTTAAAAATTCCTTATATTTGGGTGGCAGCAAAGTGATTAAGAGCATGAGCCTTGAAGCCAGACATCCTAGACTCAAATTCTGGCTCTTGTGTGGCCTTTTGCAAGTCTTATGACTACTTCATGCCTCAGTTTCTTTATCTTTAAAATATGAGGATTATAATCATAGCCCCTCATAGAGCTGTTGTAAAGATTAAGTGAGTTAATATATGTAAATTATTTAGAAGGCGGCCTGGTACATATTAACTTTTATTATTATTATTATTATGTCACTGGAACGTTCCCCAAGGATGTTTACATATTACATTTCATTGGATTGTCATCACAGCAACCTTGAGCAGGAGCAGCCACATTTTATAGGTAAGGAAGCTGATTGCTCCAGTCACTTGCTCAAGCTCACACAGCTAATGAATGACAGCACTGCAGCAAGTGTCCAGGGCTTTTGACAATATGCTTTGACTATTGTTCCCTTAGATCCTGAAACTGGGAAAAGGGCTGACAACTCAAATGACAGTCTACTGAATAAGTAATCATGACAGACTCATTGCTTAGCTAAGAATTGAGACTTTGGATATGTGATCAGAATTTTTAAGTGAATTTAGAACTTTATTAAGTCACTAAATATATGAAATTAACTTTTAAACTAGGTTGTAGTTTTAGCATTAGATGGTAATAATGTTAATTTTTAAAATAAAAACAGTATTCTTTTCCCTATTTAAAATTTGTACCCCACATACTTCCACAATGCCGATTCCTATTGAAACACAGGACTCAAGAAGACATTTGGAGATTAAAAAAGAAGTTCGCCTAACTTAGTTCTAGGCAGCCTTCGTTTTTCTGTGAGAGTTAATCCAGGACAAATATACATATTTATATGTAATTTTTACTTCATTCAAAATGAAATAGGATTATTAGATCCCTTGGGGGAAATGTATATTTATATAATTTAGATTACCTACATTATTGAATATGAGAATGTCAATGAGATAAATGGCCCAGAGTTTTAGCTATTAAAATGTTAATTTTCAGACATATCGAAGTGCATCCTGAAATTGACTAAAAGGTGGGAACTTGAACCTAGGTGGACTATACACCATGGGCTATACATGACTGAGGGATGGGGGCCACTGATTATTGATTTAAATAGAATGGAGAAGTAGAGCCTTCCAAGGAAGCAGGGACCCGCTTGTAACTCTTGGGGATACTGAGTCTGGCTAAAACTTTGTTTTGTTTTCGAATGCAAGGGTAGAAGTTTGTGCATGATTCCATTTTCATGTTGTGAAAAGAGAAGTGATATGCATTCACCTGAAGAGACCTTTTTGTTATTCTGGAATCAAAGCTAAGCAGACATTTAGAGAATGAGAATTTATTTAAAGAACTTTGAGTAACACAGTGGACAGTATCTTCAGTGACAGCCCTGTAAAAGACACTAAAATTCTTCTCAGACAATTTTTATTTCAACTTTCTATAGAGGCAGAAGGCATAACATTAAATTCTAACTTAGTAAAGGCTTTTTTAATGTTTTGAGAAGGTGAGGATAATGAACTAAGCTAGTACATAGTTACTGTGCTTTCTGATAACTCACCTTAAGCTACAGTGGGGCCAGAGAATGTAGATTGGGGTCCAGACTTCTGTGTCTGTGGGGGCCTGATATGTAAAACTGGTGAGTGAGCCTGGCCGGGAGGCATGAGCACTGTGGCCCATCTGAACAGGACAGCAACTTCTCAGCTCCAGCGATGGGGGCATGAGAGAATGTGGGCCAGTGTCATCAGATCTTCTGATCTTTCAAGAAAAGAAACAGATACAGATTATACATGAAATCTCTCAATTTTTAATATTAGCAACGAATTCATATATATTTTTTAAGAAACTATGCCCTCTGTGACGTGCAAAATCACATACGTATGAGGGTCATTTATTATAACATTGTGTGTGCTGGCAAGTTTTAGGCAGCATAAATGTTCATTAATAAGAGATCAGTGAAATAGATCATGGTATATCCATTCAATGGAATCTTGGGCTGGTGTTACGAACACACACATAAAAAAATGAATGCAAAGGTCTGTATGTCCTGACATGTAAGTCTCAAATACATTGTTAATTAGAAAAATCAAGGTGCAGGGGTGTGGATAGTGTGCTTCACTCTTGGAAGAAATAGGGAGAAGGGAGTGTGTGTGTGTGTGTGTGTGTGTGTGTGTGTGTGTGTGTGTGTGTGTGTTAGTTTGCTAGGGCCATAATAGAATACCACAGGCTGTGTGGCTTATACAACAGAAATTTATTTTCTCATAGTTCTAGTGGCTAGAAGTCCATGATTAAGTGCTGGCAAATTTGGTTTCCAGTGAGAACTCATTTCCTGGCTTGTAGACAGCCGCTTCTCACTATGTCCTCACGTGGCCGTTCCCCTGGAGCTTGTGCAGAGAAAGAGAGAGAGATCTCTGGTCTCTCATCCTCTTCTTATAAGGACATCAATCCTATTGGATTCAGACATCACCCTATGACTTCATTCAACCTGAATTACTTCTGTAAAGGCCCCATTTTCAAATACCATCACGTTGTGGGGTAGGACTTCCACATATAAATTTTAGAGAAACACAAGGTAGTCCATTATTTTTATGTGCACAGAATATATTTAGAATGATAAACAAAACTTCCTAACCTTAGCCGACTAGGGATGAGGAACTGGAACATGCAGGATAGTGCGTCCCTTCTTATGTACTTCCCAGAGGAGCCAGCATTGCTCTTACATGGCCCAAGTGTCAGAAGTAGACTTGTCATCTGACCCAGAGAGACGGCCTGCCTTCTCCTTCACATGCAGTTGCTGCAGGGATACCTGTGTCTGTAGTTAATATTACTTGTCAGAAAAGAGTGTTACATCTTTAAGTACTTATATAACTGCTTGCTTGAGGCCCCCAAAGTTCTGCCCCATATAACACAGAACATAAAAGAATACCAAACACTAAAATTCAAGGAATTGTGACTTACTGAGTTAATCATCCAGATTCCAGTTCCATTTCATTTATCAATGAAAAAGCAGGCATATTTATGTAGCACATTCAGTGTTCAGCTTGAGTCCTCCCCTTCCCCCCGCCATGTAGGCAGAAAACTCATTATTTGAAAGCAAGTAATTCCATATTCTCTTTTGACTCATTCCTCTAACCTTTCCCTCCCCGCTTATTCAAGCAAACATCAGGGATGTTTACTAATAGCTTAAGTATATCCTTTCTCGGTTTTATAGGTTGGAAAATCCAACTGATGAAACAGCTTCTGCCCCTGTGGGGGTGGAGTGAGGGGGGTGGTGGGAACAGCTACTATTAATGTACTTCCTGCAAATATTCTGATGTTCCTTTGGTTGCATCTCTCCAGATTTCATAAAAGGCCAGAAAGTATTGGTGACAGTTGCTTTTCCACCCACAAGCCTGGGTGCAGGTATGAAGAAGGATAATTAACTCTTCAATAGCAATAAAAATGTATATTTTTTGATGAGTCTCAGCTAGGGTAATTTGTTGCAATTTTAGCTATCCTCTTCTTCTTGTCATCTCAATCACTTCTGGTCAAAACATATCCTGTTGCTTCCCAAATGCTGTTAAACAGGGCAAATACAACACTGGTTCCAGTGCTGGGTCTGGCCTTGTATAACTGTGCAGTTTAGGTACTGGAGAGCCTAGGGAGTGTCATATATGTAGACACTGACATAAACTATACTGAGTGTCCGATGCCACCCAGAGGGAAGCGTCCACTTTCTCTGCAGCCACTGTCACCACCATCTGGAGAAGCTGGTCCTGATCCCAGGGGTTAGACAGGCCCAGTGAACATGAATGAGGGCCTCAATTCTCAAATGATGGTGAGCATTGGGGGGTCACTTTTTCCACTGTCTTCACCCTCTGGAGGCCCATGGCACCCCACTTCCCCTTGAGATCTCCCCCTCCATACACAATCTCATAAAAGGTGAACATCCTTCCATTTCCTCCTTGACTTTCTACGGTAGTTCAGCTCTCGTGGGCTCTTCCAATTCCTTGCTTGGTTCTAATTGCTAGTTCCCATCCTAATTCCCTCCATTCGCATTGGCTCTGGTGGGGAGTGGGGGGGAAGTTCAAACCAGTTGCATTTTGAAAACTGGGGGAAACTTGGAAATCAGAAGAATATCTGTAGCTTAGAGTATAGCATATTAATCTTTTAGTTTTGATCATTGTACCGTGGTTACGTAAGATGCTAATATCTAGGGGAATTGGAAGAGTATACAAGAATGTCTCTTGACTGTCACTGCAACTCTTCTGCAAGTCAAACGTTATTTTAAAAGAAAAGATTTTTTAAAACGATATCCAGGGAAGTGTATCTATATGCATGTTTAAAAAATCTCTTCCAACCCAGGCGTCACTTTGCCAGCTGCCTCCACATTCGGTTGGTTCTTCGAGCAGCACCTCAGGGTTGTTGATAGGTGGCATGTATTCTCTCCCCAGCACCTGTGTATAGACTGCCTCTGTTTGTGCTCAGTTATGCCAGCCCATCCTGAGATAACCATGGGGGCAGTAGGAGTGAATCAGGGTAAGATGGGTTGTGAAATCCCAAGTGAACCTGGTTGCAGAGCAGTAAGAACAACCATCTGTTGAGTTATAACTTCGGTGCATTTGAATTGAGAATACGCATATGACTATGATCTAAGGAATCTAGTAATGTTCAGACACTTTTACTATTGCTACATTAAAGTAGGTTTTTCATTTTAATAAGACAGGTCTCTTGGGTGTCCTTGGGAGCATGTCCACTGACAGCAGAGGGCAAAGGAGACTTTTCTAGGTTTCTCTTCAAGGGTGTAGATCAAAAGCATCTACAAAGGGGCAGTTGTTAACTGTATCTGGCTACCAGCCATGCCACGTGCCTGGACCCCTCTCAGAAGTACTAAGAGTAGAGTTCCAAGGTCTTTCAGGGTTGTCACTTAACTGTGTCTTCTCCTTAGCTTACAAAGTCCTGAGTGATCTGGCACTTTCCTACATTATACTCCAGTTACTAAGCTCCAGCCACACTCGATTTATTCTGTTCCTATAACTCCCTCCATCCTCCACCTCTGAAAAGGCTTTTGGTCTTGATGTTCCTTTTTTGGGGGAACACTCTTTCCCTAGGTCTTCTCCTGGTACCTTCTTCTCTTTCAGGATTTCACTAAAATTTCACCTACACAGTAGGGATTTTCTGATCAGCTATCTAAAGTAATCACCTGATTATTCTATCACATTAGCTTCTTTTTTCTTTCCTAATGCTTATCCTAATCTGTGATTATTGTCTACCCACTCATGTATTTGTTTAACATTTGGCTAGAACATAAATTTCATGAGAAAAAAAACTGCTTCTTCACCATTGTACTTCAAACACCTAGAACAGAGCCTGGAAAAAGTAATATGTGCTCCACACTGCCTTCCTTAGTGGCACACCAATCTGCATTCCCACCAACAGTGTATGAAGGTTCCTTTTTTCTCCACAGCCTCTCCAACACTTGTTACTCTTTGTCTTGATGATAGCCATTCTGACTGGGGTGAGGTGATATCTCATTGTGGGTTTTATTTGCATTTCTCTGATGATTAGTGATGTTGAGCATTTTTTCATATGTCTATTTGCCATTTGTATGTCCTCTTTGGAGAAATGTCTCTTCAGGTCCTCTGCCCATTTTTCAATTGGGTTGTTTGTTTTTTTGTTGTTGTTGAGTTGTATGAGTTCCTTATATATTTTGGATATTAGCCCCTTATCGGAGGTACTGTTTGCAAAAATCTTCTCCAATTTGCTTGGTTGCCTCTTTATTTTGTCGATGGTTTCTTTTGCTGTGCAGAAGAAGATTTTTAGTTTGATATAGTCCCATTCATTTTTTTAGCTTTTACTTCCATTGCCTTTGGAGTCAAATTCATAAAATGCTCTTTGAACCCAAGGTCCATAAGTTTAGTACCTATGTTTTCTTCTATGCAGTTTATTGTGTCAGGCCTTATGTTCGGGTTTTTGATCCATTTTGAATTAATTTTGGTATATGGTTGCAGATAGCAGTCCGGTTTCATTCTTTTGCACGTTGCTATCCAATTCTCCCAGCACCATTTATTGAAGAGGCTGTCTTTTTTGCATTGTATGTTTTTTGCTTCTTTGTCAAAAATTATCGGTCCATATTTATGTTGGTTTATTTCTGGGTTCTCAGTTCTATTCCAGTGGTCTGTGTGTCTGTTTTCATGCCTATACCATACCGTTTTTATTATTGTTGCCCTGTAGTAAAAGCTGAAGTCAAGGAGTGTGATACTTCCAGCATTGTTTTTTTTTTTTTTTTTCCAGGATTGCTTTGGCTATTCGGGGTCTTTTGTGGTTCCAAACAAATCTGATGATTTTTTGTTCTATTTCTTTAAAAAATGCCATTGGAATTTTGATGAGGATCTCATTAAATCTGTGTATTGCTTTGTGGTGTATAAAGCTGAAAACTACAAAAGAACAAGACAAACAGATGAAGAAACAAAAACTCATAGACATAGACAGTAGTTTAGTGGTTACCAGAGGGTAAGGGGGTTGGAAGATTGTAGAAGAGGGTGAACGGGGTCAAATATATGGTGATGGAAGGAGAACTGATTCTGGGTGGTGAACACACAATGTGACATGTAGATGATGTAATACAGAATCGTACACCTGAAATCTATGTGACTTTACTAACAGTTGTCACCCCAATAAACTTTAATTAAAAGAAATAAAAAAATTAAAAAGTAGTATTTGCTGAATTAAAGGATGAAAAGTAAAATCTCTGCTGTCTCTGCCACTTGTGGGGTGGGGGAATGACGCTCCTGCGACTCCTGGGGGTGGGGATTCCTCCTGTGGGGGCAAAAGAAGTGTGAGTGCACCTTCAGTTCACAGAGGAGATGCCATGGCCCTTTTGCCAGTGGAAGGAAGAAGGGCATCGTGCACACCATCCTGAATACAGGGTGTGTGTTCCTGTTTATGAAAGGTGAGGCTAAAGGACATATGTTCCCTTGGTATGAAGGGACATGACTTGTCCCCTCCTTCCCTTTCTTTCTCTCTTCCATAAATATGTACTGTGTGTTCAAACTTAGCATAGTGCCCATAGTTAATGAGAGTGTGAACATGGCAGATGCAATCCCTAGCCCTTCCGTTACTTATAGACCATCAGGGCTGACAGCCAAGACAAGAGGCAGTTAGCATTCAGTGTGAGAGGTGCTCTGAGAGGAGACTGCCTTGGATGTAGATTCTCCTCCTCACTGGGATTCATGCCAGGTACGGAAGAGGGTGCAGAGCCTTGCAGAGCTCGCAGCCTAGATACTCAAAGGCCCTAAATAATCCAAAACGTGTTATTTTTCACCAGGCAGCTGTCATGCTGGGTTCAGTTACAAATAATTGACTTAACACCTATTGACTTACATCCACCTTCTCCACATATTTATTTTACCTGCCTGGCACCGGGAGGAATTTTCAGGGTGTCAACAGAGCAACTGGGCCTGGAATCAAAAGGAATAGGGTTCAGATCATCACCTTGGTAAAGACTGTGATTCTCTTTCCAGAATTCTGGTATTGGGGGCTCAGCAATCTACCTGAAAACCTAGGGCCTTAGGCAACTCTTAACATATGCCAAATTTTAGAACCTTCGTGTTAGACTTTGAGCTACTGGAGTTAGGGATTAAGTCTTTCCTGTTTACTGTTTATTTACAACAAGGCTGGCACGTGGTAGGTATTCTGTAAATACCTGTTGAATATTAAACAAATTGTAGTGAGGAAATTAGTGAGATTCACAATCTTATTGAACTTCAGTTTCCTTATGTGTGGAATGAAAACAGTAATAAGTACCTTAAAAGGTTGTTAAGACTCTGAATAAAATAATATTAATTTATTCATAGTCTTAACATTTATTATAAAGCCTGGCCCATGTGAAGATTTCAGTAAAGGTGAGCCGAATCTGGTTAGCTGAATCAATGTGAGGAATTGGGAGTACACTTTGGTGTCTAGTATGGTTCCTGTGGATTTTTATCTTTCTGATTGTGCCTTTCTGGTTGCCAAGGCTGGAGAGCTACAACCTACCTTTCCAGATACCTTGCTGGATTTTGTTTCAGTTCCACCAATCTGACACCCTTGCTAGAGACTTAAATTAAGAACTGAATTAAGAAGGGAGAGAAGCAGGCATCAGTTATCCTTTCTTACTAATGCAGCATAGTAGTGAGGCAGGATAAGTAGACTCGGGAATTGACCTCCCTGTCCAGGATACAACATGAGGCACCTCCCTAGTTTCAGTTTCCCAAGAAACTGTATCTGGCACCTACAGCTAGAGAACAACATGAACCAGTTATAGCTGTTAAGGCCAGCCCCCCTGACAGGGACCTAACCTTTAGCTAATTATAGTGTCATTATAACGTCATTTATTTGTGGTTACTGGACTTCCATCATGCACCTGATGCCATGACAGTTCTGGAAAAACCAAATAAGGAAGAAAAAGTGGGAAACAGAGGGTCCTGCCCAGCGGGAGGAAAAAACAATGGGACATCATCAATTCCAGCCCCTAAGGGAGATGAAAACCCCTGGTCAGGACTTGCTTGGGGCAACGTGACCTCTGAGTTGGCCTACACTTCCTTCTCCAGTGTGGACTTTCACGTCAGTAAACTCCCTGCGCTTCCCTGCATCTGTCTTGCTCTTTAATTCTTTCTTGCTTGGAGCCAAGAACCTGGCTTCTATTCCAGGTTGAGTCTGCCTCAGGACATCTGAGAGCCTCTGGCAACAGCAGTGGAGACAGTGTGGTTCTAGAGCTAGTGCATATGGTTGACTCCTGTGTGAGTCAGGAGCAGTGGCTCCTTGGGCTAACGGCTTCCATAATGTGGGGTTATTCCCAGGCACTAAGCCTATGGTTCATTTCTTCTTTCCCCATAATAATTCTCTGAGCCATTTATTACAGTGTGTATTCATTTGCTAGGGTTGCCATAGCAAATCACCACAAACTGGATAGCTGAAAACAACAAAAATTATTCTCTCACGGTTCTGGAGACTAAAGGTTCAAAATCAAATTGTTATCAGGGCCACGCTCCCTCTGAAGGCTCTAACAAAAATCCTTCTTTGACTCTTCCTAACTTTTGGTGGTTGCCAGCAATCTTTGGCATTCCTTCCTTGGCTTGTATCTGCATCATTTCAATCTTTGTCTCTATTGTCACATGGCCGTCTTCCCTGTGTATGTCCTTATGTCTTTGTGTGGTCTTTTAAAAAAAAACTTTAAACATTTTTTTTTTCAGTTACAGGCGACATGCAATATTTTATATTAGTTTCAGATGTACAGCATAGTAGTTAGACATTTATTTATCAGTGATCCCCAGATTAGTCTAGTACTTACCTGGCACTATACATAGTTGTTGGAACATTACTGACTATATTCTCTATGCTGTACTTTATATCCCAGTGACTATTTTGTAACTACCAATTTTTATACCTTAATCTTTCACCTTTTTTACCCAGCTCCCCAACTCCCCTCACCTTTGGCAACCATCAATATGTTCTCTGTGTCTATGAATCTGTTTCTCTTCTGTATGTCTGTTTATTTTGTTCTTTAGATTCCACTTATAAGTGAGATCATATGGTATTTGTCTTTCTCAGTCTGACTTATTTCACTTAGCATAATACCCTCTAGGTCCATCCATGTTGTCACAAATGGTAATATTTAATTCTTTTTTATGGCAGAGTAATATTCCATTGTATATATGTGCTACTTCTTCTTTATGCAATCATCTATTGATGGACACTTGGGTTGTTTCCATATCTTGGCTATTATAAATAGTGCTGCAGTGAATATAAAGGTGCATGTATCTTTTCAAATTATTGTTTTGGATATCTTCGGATAAATACCCAGAAGTAGAATTGGTGGGTCATAAGGTAGTTCTATTTTTAATTTTTTGAGGAACCTCCAAACCGTTTTCTATAGTGGCTGAACCAATTTGTAATCCCACCAATAGCGCACAAGGGTTCTCTTATCTCCACATACTCATCAATACTTGTTCTTTGTTGATTTGATGATAGCTCTTCTGACAGGTATGAAGTTATGTGGCATTGTGGTTTTAATTTGCATTTCTCTGATGATTAGTGGCATTGAGCATCTTTTCATATGTCTAGTGGCCATGTGTATGTCCTCTTTGGAGAAATTCAGGTCTGTTCAGGTCCTCTGACCATTTTTTAATTGGATTGTTTGGGGTTTTTTGATGTTGAGTTGTATGAGTGCTTTGTAAATTTTGGACGTTAGCCTCTTATCAGACATATCATTGGCAAATATCTTCTCCTGTTCAGTAGGCTGTCTTTTTGTTTTGTTAGTGGTTTCCTTTACTGTGCAAATCATTTTAGTTTTTTGTAGTCCCACTTGTTTATTTTTTGTTTCTGTTGCTCAAGGAGGTAGATCAGCAAAAAAATATTATTAAGAGCAATGTCAGTGAGTTTATTGCCTATGTTTTCTTCTGAGTATTATGGTTTGGGGTCATACATTTAAGTCTTTATTCCATTTGAGTTCATTCTTACATATAGTGTAACAGGGTAGTCCAGTTTCATTTTTTTGCATGTATCTGTCCAGTTTACCGAACACCGTTTATTGGTGAGACTATCTTTACCCCAATGAATATTCTTGCCTCCTTTGTCATAGTTTAAATGACCATATAGCTGTGGGTTTATTTCTGGGCTCTCTATTCTGTTCCATTAATCTTTGTGTCTGTTTTTATGCCAATGCCATGTTGTTTTGATTGCTGTAGACTTGTAGTATAGTTTAATATTAGGTAGCATGATACCTCCACTTTTGTTCTTGTTTCTCAAGATTTCTGTGGTTATTCAGTGTCTTTTGTGGTTCCACATACATTTTAAGATTATTTGTTATAGTGCTGTGAAAAATGCCATTGGTATTTTGATAGGGATTGCATTGAATCTATATATTGCTTTGGGTAGTATGGACAGTTTAATAATATTAATTCTTCCTATTCATGAGCACAATATGTGCTTCCATTTATTTGTATCTTCTTCAGTTTCTTTCTTCAGTGTCTTACAGTTTTTTGAGTACACATCTTTTACGTCCTTGACTACATTTATTCCTAGGTATTTTTATTTTTGATGCAATTGTAAATGGGATTGTTTTGTTAATTTTTCTTTCTGACAGTTCATTATTGGTATATAAAAATGCAACCAATTTCTGAATATTAATTTTGTATCCTTCTACTTGACTGAATTAATTTCATTGATCAGTTGTAGTAGTTTTTTGGTGAAATCTTTTAGGTTCTTTCTATAGTATTGTGTCATCTGCAAATAATGACAGTTTTACTTATTTCTTTCCAGTTTGGATGCCTTTTATTTCCTTTTCTCGTCTGATTGCTGTGGCTAGGACTTCCAATACTATGTTGAATAAAAGTGGTTTTCACTGTGGGCATCCTTGTTTTGTTTCTGATCTTAAGGAGAATGCTTTTAGCTTTTCCCCACTGAGTGTGATATTAGCTGTGGGTTTGTCCTATATGGCCTTTATTATGTTGAGGTGTGTATCTATTCCCACTTTGCTTTAAGTTTTTACCATAAATGGATGCTGGATTTGTCAAATGTTTTCCCTGCATCTATTGATAAGATCACATGATTTTTATCTTTCTTTTTGTTTATGTTTTATATCACATTAATTTATTTGTGGATACTGAACCAACATTGCATCTCAGGAATAAATCCCACTTGATCATGGTGTATGATTTTCTTAATGGATTGCTGAATTAGGTTTTCTAATATTGTGTTAAGGATTTTTGTCTCTATGTTCATCAGTGATATTGGCCTAAAATTTTCTTTTTTTGTAATGCCTTTGTCTGGTTTTGGAATCAGAGTAATAGCAGCCTTATAAAATGAGCTTGGTAGCTTTTCCTCCTCTTGGATTTTTTGCAATAGTTTGAGAAAGATCGGTGTTAATTCTTCTTTGAATGTTTGGTAAAATTCACCTGTGAAGCTGTTTGGTTAAGGGCTTTTGTTTGCTGAGAGTTTTTTGATTGCTGATTCAATTTCATTAGTAGTAATCTGTCAGTTCAGATTTGCTGTTTTTTTTTTTTATTTATTTTTTGATTCAGTCTTGCAAGATAGAATGTCTAGGCATTTATCCATTTCTTCCAGATTGTCCAATTTGGTGGCATGTAATTGTTCATAATATTTTCTCATAATCCTTTGTATTTCTATGGTATCAGTTGTCACTTCTCTTTTGTTTCTGATTTTATTTGGGTCCTCTCTCTTTTTTGACTAGTCTGGTTAAAGGTTCATCAATTTTGTTTACCTTTTCAAAACACCAGCTCTTGGTTTCATTGATTTTTTTCTGTAGTTTTTTAGATTCTATTTTGTTTATTTCCACTCTGATCTTTATTATTTCCTTCTTTCTACTCACTTTGGAATTCATTTGTTGTTCTTTTTCTGGTTACTTTAAGTGTAATGTTAGATTGTCTATTTGAGATTTTTCTTGTTTCTTGAGATAGGCTTGTATTGCTATAAATTTCACTCTGAGGGACTGCTTTCACTTTGTTGCATAGATTTTGTTTTTATTTTCATTTGTCTCAAGGTATCTTTTGATTTATTCCTTGATCATTGTTAACCATCCATTGTTTAATAGCATGTCATTTAGCCTTATGTGTTTGTGGTTTTTTTCAGTTTTTTTCCCTTGTATTTGGTTTCTAGTTTCATATCACTGTGGTCAGAAAAGACACTTGATATGATTTCAGTCTTCTTAAATTTATTGAGACTTGTTTTGTGGCCTAACATGTGGTCTGTCTTGGAAAATGTTCCATGTACACTTGAAATGAATTTATATTCTGCTGCTTTGGGGTGAAATTCTTTAAAAATATTAATTAAATCTATCTGGTCTAGTGTATCATTTAAGGCTGCTGTTTCTGTGTTGATTTTCTGTCTGGAGGATCTGTCCATTGGTGTCAGTGGGGTGTTAAAGTCCCCTGCTATGATTGTGTTACTGTTGATCTATGCCTTTATGTCTGCAAATGTTTATTGTATACTGGCGTGGCAAAAAAAATGTATAAAGTGGACTCTGGTCAGTGTTGCTCAAGCAGTAGTTCACTGTAATCAGAAGTGTTTGGGTGCTGATGGTAACCACTTTTAGCACCTCTTGCAAGTTCAAAAGTCAAACACGACTTGTATTCTCCTTTTGTTATCAGTATATATTGAGTATTACAATTTTAATAGTTTTTTCCTTTCTTAAAATGTGTACACTTTTTTTTTGGCACTCTCTGTATATTTAGGTGCTTCCATGTTGGATGCATGGATGTTTGCTAGGGTTTTGTCCTCTTGTTGGGTTGCTCCCTTTATTATTATGTAATGTCCCTCTTTGTCTCTTATTATAGCCTTTGTTTTAAACTCTATTTTGTCTGATATAAGTATTGCTACTCCACATTTTCTTTCTTTTCCATTCACATAAAATATTCTTTGCTATCCTTTTACTTTTAGTCTATGTATATCTTTTGATCTGAAGTGAGTCTCTTTTAGATAGCATATGTATGGGTCTTATTTTCTTATCCATTCAGCTACCCTATTATTTTGATTGGAGCATTTAATCTATTTACATTTAGAGTGATTGTTGATAGATATGTAGTTATTGATAGATATGTAGTTCTTTCATTATATTATTAATATTTATGTTCTTCCCCCTCTACCTTCTTCTCCTTCTTAAAGAAGTCTCTTGAACTTTTCCTGTAATACTGGTTTGGTGGTGGTGGTGAACTTTCGCTTTTTCTTGTCTGGGAAGCTCTTTATTTCTCCTTCAATTTTAAGTGATAGCTTTGCTATGTAGAGTAGTCTTCATCGTAGGTCCTTGCTTTTCATCACTTTGAATATTTCATGCCAAACCCTTTTTGCCTGCAAAGTTTCTGTTGAAAAATCAGTTGACGTTCTTATGGGAGCTCCCATGTAAGTAACTAGTTGCCTTTCTTTTGCTGCTTTGAGGATTCTCTGTTTGTCTTTAACCTTTGCCATTCTAATTAGCATGTGTCTTGGTGTGGGCCTGTTTGGTTCCATCTTGTTTGAGACTCTCGGCACTTCCTGAACTATTTCCTTCACCAGCTTAGGAAAGTTTTCAGTCATTATTTCTTCAAATAGGTTCTTAATCCTTTGCTTTCTCTTTCTCTTTCTGGTGCCCCTATGATATGAATGTTGTTAAGCTTCATGTTGTCCCAGAGGTCTCTTAAATTAACCTCATTCTTTGAAATCATTTTTTCTTTTTGCTGTTGCAATTGGGTGTTTTCTGCTACCTTGTCTTCCAAACTGCTTATTCAGTCTTCTGCTTCATCTAGTCTGTTGCTGATTCCTGTTAGTATATTCTTCCTTTCAATTATTGTAGTCTTCATATCTGACTTTATTTTAAAGGTTCTTATACCCTCTTTTTATGCTTCCTATCTCTTTGTTGAAGTTCTAAGTTTCTTGAGCATTCTTATAACCATAGTTTTGAATCCTGTGTCTGGTAGGTTGCTTGCCTCCATTTTGTTTAGTTCTTTTTCTAGAATTTTCTCCTGTTCTTTCATTTGAGGCATATTTCTTTGTTCCTTCATTTTGGCTGCTTCTCTGTGTTTGTTTTTGCATATTAAGTAGATCTACTACATCTCCCAGTCTTGGTCAGGTGGGCTTATGTAGTAGGTGCCCTGTGGGGCCCATTGGTGCAGTCTCCCTGGTCACCTATACTGGGTGCTCCAGGAGTATCCCTTGTGTGGGTGTGTGTGTGTCCATTTTATTTGATCCTTGATTGCTATTGGCATGTCAGTTCGTGATATTGACCCTCAGGCTGACTGGCTGTGGGTTTGGCCATGTCCACAGCTTATGGGCTGCTATGTGGAGGACTTACTGCAGGGAGTGGGATTCTGGTGGACTCTGGTGCCTGCTGAGACTGCCCTTTTGGTGTGCCACTTGTGAGGCTAATTGGGTGGTGCTCTAATATGGCCTGAAGCATATCTCTGGGTATGTTGGTTGTGGGGCCTCTGGGGAGGGGCTCTGGTGCAGGCCCTTTCAGCCACTTCCTATATTCGGGGACTACTTGGTGGTAGCTACAAAGCAGTCCATGGTTGGCCACTGCCTGTGCTGTACTTGGAGACCTGTGGGAGAGGCCACACTGTGGACTGGGAATGGCTGCCACCAGTACTGGGTCTGGGGTAGCTACACAAGAAGCCCTTCCCTGCTGCTTCCTGCTGGCTCCAGCAAAGCTCAGCCCTTCCCTAGAAGAACTGGTCACCACCATGCTCTTTGCCGTAGGCTGATTCTCAGCACTACATCAGTACATACAACCATGTATTATTATTGGTTTGCTGCTGTCTGCTGCTGCCTTCTGGCTCCAGCAAGGCTCAGCTGCTGACAAAGCCTTCTGTGGTACTCAATTTTGGTGAGGCGGGGTCTCAGAGTCACTAGGGTGTGATGAGTGGTGTTCACTGGGTTAGATTCTTGTTTGGTGCCATTGCTGAGCCTGGAAGTACTCAGCAAGAGTCTCATAGCACATTGAGACCAGCCATTGCCCATCTGGGGCCCACAGATCCCCGAGAGAGTTGTCCAAGAAAGAGTGCAGTGCAAGAAGGGCTAGTTGTTTGTGGAGAAATTGCCTCTGCTGTTGCACGAGTTGGGTGGGGTGGGGTCCCAGGGAGTCACCAGGATTGGGTGAGCAGTATTCACCAGGTCAATGCAGATTTGGCTATGTGGGGGAGGGCTCAACACAGAAAAGGTAGTGACTGCCTGCTGGCTGCATGAGAGGAAGATTCTTCACAGGAAAAATGGTGACTATCCCTTCAGTTCTTGTCCTAAAGCCACACAATTCAGTCTCTCCCTGTATGTCTCTGACACCTCCTGAGGCACTGTCCCTCTGGCAGAGCCCCTGGTGAGTAGGGTCAGTGTGTGGGTTCTTTAAGAGAAAATCTGAGTTTCCTGCAACCTTCCACCTGACTTGGACCATCGGTATCTCTACTGTTTTTCACAACCAGTTGTATGGGGTCTCCTCTTCCCAGCACAGGTACTCTGGGTTAGGGAGCCTGGTATGGGGCTGGGGTCTCTCGCTCCTGGGGTGGGAAACCTTTGTAGATATCCCTCCCTATTCTCAACCATCACACAGAGGTGTGGAGCTGCCTGTTTTGTATCTCGACCCCTCTGACCAGTCTTGACATGGCTTCTTCTTTATATACTTAGTTATAGGACATCTGTTCAGCTAGATGTCAGTTTGTTCTTCAGGTTGATTGTTCTATAATTTAATTGTAACTTTAATGTGGTCATGGGAGGAAGCAAGCACAGCATTTATTTACTCCACCATCTTGGATCTCCCTCTGCATGGTCTTTTTATAAAGACAATAGTCACTAGATTTAGGGCCCACATAATCCAGTATGACCTCTTTTTAACTTAAGTAATCACATCTGCAAAGACCCTATTCCTAAATAAAGTTACATTCTGAGGTCCAGGGTAGACATAAATTTTGGAGGGACATTATTCAACTCAGTATACAATGTGATAATCTCATCTTGCTCAAACTAGCTAGAGTGAATTCTGTTTTCTGAAGCTGAATCCTGCTGATTTAGATGACCTCTGAGGCTCTCAGCCATCTCTGACATTGCAGGATTCTACCCTTAATAATGAGGTATTTCACATGTGTTGTGATTGACAACTGTCAGACTCAGGTACCAGCAACCATGCAGAAAACATCACTGAAGGAGGGCTTCACTTATTTTAAGTTATCTATGGTGATTCACTTGTGCCTGGGGAAAGCAGCAACCTTGAACCCCTTCTCTTTTTGGAAGCCTACAGAGCCATTTATTCAGGCTTACTCATTGCTTTCCTTCACCCTTTCTTCTCAACCCTCCTCATACACAATGGAGATAGTCTGCTTTGGTAGACTAAGGCTTTACACACACAAGCAGTCCTTCAGTGTTGATTCTACTCTCAGCATGAGAAACTTGCCTAAAAAATTAATTCAAAATTAGGTCCATGGGAGCATGTCATTACAAAAGTAATGAAGTGATTAAGAGTAGGTGGTGCTCACCAAGTAAGGGTTGATGAGTAACCTGGAAATGCAGATGTAAGCCATGCAGACTGTCAGTTCTAGTTACCACTATTAGTACTAGAATGTGCTGTGTGTGTGTGTGTATTCTGAGATATATATATATATATATATATATATATATATATATATATATATATATATACATATATATAGATAAATACAGAGTATGCAAAAAATGTATACACATTTTAAGAAAGGAAAACAACTGTATTAAAATTATGCTGATGGTAACCATTCTGAGCACCTCTTGTAATTGCAGAAGTCAAATGTGATGTGTATTCATCTTTTGTTATCAGTATATATTGAGTATTACAATTTGAATACAGTTTTCCTTTCTTAAAATGTGTGTATATTTTTGGCATCCTCTGTGTGTACGTGTGTGTGTATAGTTTGTTTTTAATATGTGTAAATATAATATATATAAATATAACATATAAATAAAACAAAAATAAATAATACATGTAAGTAAATATATCATATATATGATATATATGTAAATATATGTAATATATATATATCATACATATATGTAAATATATATATGTAAATACATATATCATATATGTATATACTGTATTAGTTTGCTATTGCTGTCATAGCAAATTACCACACATTTTGTAGCTTAGAAGTCTGAGCATAGTGTGGCTCAACTAGCTGCTCTGCTCAGACACTCATAAAGTAGAAATTAAGAAGTTGACTGGGCTCTGAAGAAGATTACACTTCCAAGCTCACTTAGGTTGCTGACAGAATTTAGTTCCTTGTGACTGTAGAACTGAGGTCACCATTTCCTTGACACATGGCCCCCTTAATCTCCAAGTCAACAATGGTGCATTAAATTCTTCTTATACCTTGAACCTCTGACTCCCTTTGTTCTGCCAGATGGAGAAAGATCTCTGCTTTTATGCATTTGTTTGATTACATTAGGTACATTAGATTACTCTCAGATAATCCAGGATAATCTTTTTTAAATTTAACTGATTACTAATTTTAACTACATCTGCAGTGTCCCTTTTTGCCATGTCATGTAACATATTCATGGGAGTAACACCTGAGAATGAAGGCCATGAAGGGCCAAAATTTTGCCTATGACAATGTACATTGTCTGAAACAACTGGATTTAAGAAAAATTGAAGCTCAATGTCTTGCCTAGGGTTGCACAGCTGGCAAAAGACAGAACCATGATTATATATATTCTTTCCACAAATATTTATTGAGTACACACGTGTGCCAGGGACTGATGTAAATATAGAGGATATAGCAGTTAACTAAATAGACCCCCAAATCCTGCCCTCGTGGAGTTTATATTCTCATGGAATTTGACTCCTGCCTATTACGCTTGCCTACTGCCATGCTTTGTAGCTCTTCTCATGGCATTTTCCAGCTCCTCATAGCCCCAAATGAGGGCTACTGCTTTTCCTGAACCAGCAGTACCTGGGATTGAGACAGAATACTAATAAGACCATTTTTCTACGTGAGGCACCAACTCTGGGCCCTCTGGTAGGCTGCCAGTTGTAGCTGTATCCTGTGCCATGATGAATCTAATTCAAAGTACTGGCTTCCACATATCCCATCCTGCCTGGTATCCCAGAATTATGTAAGAGGTGCTGTTCTGCTGGCTCCCATTGATCCTTCTCTGAGAGACTGGGTCCTTCCCCCAGTTCCTGCCTTCCCTCTCCCAGGTACCATCTGGGGGCGTCCTGATGTGCATTGCCATCCTCTCAGAACCATGCACTGCTCTGTCCACTCTGCTATATCACCTCCAGCAGGGATGTCCCTGACCCCTCCATTGCCAGATGGACCATACCATGCTTGTCTCTGTCTCTACCCTAACTCATGTCAGCCACCCACTCTGAGCACTGATGCTAACAGTGTAGACAGAGGCCCCAGCACAAACTTTGATAGAACAGCTCCAGTTTTCCCCAGCCAGGCCTCAGGGACTACTGAGCCTAATCTTACTGTCATTTGACAGAGGTGCTTTAAGGAAAATGGACGTACAAAGGCATGGGTCTGGAAATGAATGAGGGATGCTAAGTGAGCAAGTTTGTTTACGTCATACAAAGCATGGTTGGAAAAGCAGAGGAATGAAACTAAAATGTGGAGTTTGGGTAGAATTCAGTTCTATTTTTCCATTATTTTAAATGGCTAGTTTTTATAAGTTGTGTAATGATTTATTTAATTCTCATAAATAAAACTTCTGGAGCAGAAAGGTTTTGTAAAAATGAAAATAATAAATCCTGTTAATTTTACCTTCACAATACCTCTCCCATTGCTCCCTTGAACGTCCTTCTCCAATGGCTTATCAGCATATTCAAACCCTACTGTGGAGGGTAAGTGTGCTAAATATCACCCAAAATGTTCCTTGTTTCTGATTTCTTCTTCCCTCAACCCTCAAATTTTGTCCCATTCAGTCAGCAATGCTGAATATCTGAGGGGAAGATAATATCACAGAAAACAAACAAGAGTCAAATCACTAAATCTGTAGAGAACATGAGTCAGATTTATTGGCTTTTGGATGATCAAAAACTGAGCTTCATGTGCAAATAAGAATATGTGGTCACTCCGTTTGTTCTGCTTCCCCACTCCCACACTTGCCTGTCCAGGTAAAGCTTCTACAGGTTGAGGGAGACAAAATGTTTAGAAGGAGCTAGGAATGAGTAGATGGTGGGATGCTGAGAATGTGCCATAATAGAAATACTAGATTGCTTGTGGAGAGCTGAGATGGATGTGACATGTGTTTTATGTTATCACGGATCCTAAGAAGATGAAAATCGTGCAGAGTTCCCCAAGCCTGGAGCATTATACCGATGGGGCTCTGTGGGATGTGTACACTTACAGGTCTGAGGCAGCCTCGCCAAATTTCTTGGGTATCTGGCATGGGCAAGGGAATAGCCATATGCTTCCCAAATACCTTGGAGGGTTGTGGGAGAGGCTGTGAAGGCTAGATCTGGGACTTGTGATGATTTGAACTGAGTGTAACAGACATCTGCAGGGACATCGGCCAGCAAGTTGTGTTAGTGTGAGAGTCAAGTCGTGCTAGTGGCAATATAGGTCATGAGGAATGAAGACCAATTGTCTCCTCCTTCCTGTCTCTTGGCCTTAAGTAAGTCCCTCTGCTGTTACCCCCAGGGACAGAGACACTCCATCAGTGAGGGGTGAGGGAAGAAAGACCCTGTGTGTTAGTTTGGTTTCTCCAGAGAAACAGAACCAATAGGATATTTATGTATCTAGAGAAAGAGATTTACTATAAGGAATTGGCTCACATGATTCTGGAGGCTGAGTAGTCCCAGATCTGCAGTAGGCAAGCTAGGACAGCTGATGGTAGAGTTCCAGCCTGAGTCCAAAGGTCTGAGAACCAAGTGAGCTGATGATATACATTCAAGTCCAAGTCTGAGTCTTAAGCCAGGAGAAATCTTATGTACCAGCTCAAAGGCTGTCAGGAAGAGAGAAAGAATTCTTTCTTATTCAGACTTTTATTCTATTTAGACTTTGAAAAGAATGGATGAGGCCCACACACATTGGAGAGGGCAATATGCTTTATTTAGTCTATCGATTTAAATGTTAATCTCATCCAGAAACACCATATTCAGAATAATGTTTAACCAAATCTCTGGGCACCCTGTGGCCCAGTTAAATTGACACATCAAATTAACCACCGCATCCTGAATGGACAGAGATTACACAAACTGAAAATAGGGTACTTTCTCTATGTGCAAAGGGGGCCCACAATAGAAATTGAGTTGAAGTATAAAGAAATGAAGCTGCATTACTTCCAGATCTGAGTCTATGGCCTGAGTTGACTTACCTGCTTCATACCCAGTCTTCATAGGTGCAATTGAGAGCCATGTCCTTCCAGAAGCCTTTCTGGACTCTCATGAATGGAAGCACTCGCCACTTCTTCTCCTATGATGCTGCCTTTCTCTGAAGTACTGTGGCTCCTATAACCATTTCCGTACCCCACAAAACACCCAACACAGAGTCCTTCACCAAGTAGGAGCTCAGGAAAGGCCTCTGAATGAATGAATGATCTGAAGGTATCTTTCTTTCAGGCATATTGAAGTCACAAAGAAATACACTAGAGGGTAGAGGAAGGAAGCACAAGAAGAGTGTGTATGTGGAAGGGCATGAGGCAGGGTGTCTGGGGACCCAGGGCCTCATCTGCGTTCTGCTACTAAACACCTCCGTAGCCCTGATACATTGCTCACCCTTTGAGCATCAATTTCCTCGGCTTTATGATTGGCATACAAATTAATAGCTGTCCTGCCTGCCTCAGAAGCACTGATTGAATGGAGTGTTTCCTATGAAAGTGCACAAAATATTATAAAAATGCTATGAAATATGTGGTGGATTTGTCACTGTTTCACAGGTATATGTGCTGTGTCCACAGATTGAAAATTCCTATTGATCAGGAGCCCAGTATCTCACATCTTCTTCAGAGTTCCAAGGACAGAGAAGAGCTCAGCAGGGGCTCGACACCTCCCTGCCAACCACTAATGCTCCCCAGACTTCCAAGACTGTGTTTTATCATTATGTAAGTAAACAGACAAACAAACACAAAACTGCAGAACTGGTTTAGTGAAAGGAAGTAAACACGGAAAGGACTCGCCAGCTTCTCTGGGGAAGGGCCACATGCAAAGCACATACTATATATGAGATCCTCTTTTGAGAGTGGTGGTGAGAGAAAAAGATTCACTAAGAAACACAACCCTGCCATTTCTTGAGCAGTTGAGCACTTGCAGAGTGCCAGGAAGTGTGCTTTTCCTATGTTCTACAAGTAGTTCTCACAACCCTGAGTGGTAGGTTTGTGATCCCAGTTTGACAATTGAGAGAACTGGGAGAGTGATAGAGTTGAAGAAATGTACCCAGTAAATACCTTGTAGAACTGGCATTCAGGCTGGTTTCTTGATCCCTTTCTGGATCCCTTGCTTTCCCCCCTTATATTATAGGGAGTATGAACCTAGTTTACAATTTAGAAATTTGCACAAGCCCCACTTTTTTTTCTTTAAAAGAGTAAAAAGAAAATGAAGGCATACTGATAGGTGGATTCTTTTAAATGGGACTCTTAGAAATGATCATGTTGTGGGGTACCACTTCATTGTCATTCTAGTTTTTAATTTTCCATGAAAATTGCTTTGTGTTTATAACCAATTTGGCCTAACATGCTTTTCTCCCTCTTTAGTGAATATTGCCAAATATTTGTAACAATCCCCTAGATGTTTTGTGCTAACCATGAACTTGGTTGTTCCTATCATTTTTTAAAAATTATTAAATTAAAATTTACCCTTGAAGGGTTTAGGACTGTGGAAACATACAATTTTGTTGGTTCCAGGCCAGAAAATGAATCTGCATAGAAAGAAAGGGGTCAGATTAATATAATTGTGATGACCCCAATATCTCTGGGACTTGGACATGGGGGTTTGGGCAGCATGCAGCCTGCTTGAAAAAGGCTCTCTGTCCTTGGGCAAGAGAAAAAAGCAGGCCTGGGGAGAGAAAGTAATGCAGAAAGAGGAAGGAGAAAATGAATTATCAAAAAAGAAGGGAAGATTGTAATTGTAACTTTAAATGTTTCAAACATTTTGGGAACTACCCAGTGTTTAAGGAAGATGTCCCTGAAATATAAGGTTCATGTAACATATCACATGAATATGTCATGCAATTTGCAAGTAATTTCTGAGCCTTTCATCAGTGCCTAGAAAAGTTTCATTCTAGTGGTAGACACACATCACTTATTTTCTTTTTCCTCCTGGTCACCCAAGATTAACTGATGTTTAATTGAGTCAGTCAGTCAGCCCACAAACATTTAATGAACATATACTATATATAAGGTACTGTCTTGGGTGCTGATGAAAGTAAAGATGTATTAAGAATCACGACCCTGTCCTCTTATAGCTACCACTTCTGCAAAGGAACTAATTAACAGTAATGCAAGGTAGGCACCATACAAACACAAGAGGAAAGAGTATTAAAGAGGAAAGAGATTCTTATTGTTGAGATGTGGTAATAGTACTTCCTGCAGGAGGTGATATTAAACCAGTGTTCATGTATGTGAATAGTAGCAGCAGGCTACATTCTGGGTAAGGAAGATGTAGATCTAGAAAGTGAAGGACGTGTGAAAATCTATGATTTGACTGAAGTAAAAGGTGGTTGAAAACAGGAGTGAGAGATGAGCAGGGAAAGGCTGGCTTGGGCCAGATGGCAGAGAGCTTTTAATGCCAGATGTAGCAGTCAGGGTGAGCTCAGAGAAGCACAATCATTACAAATATTGTAGAATAATGATTTATTACAGGAATTCAACCTTACACTATTGTGAGTGGAGCTGAAGTATGTTTGGCTTCCTGTTGTTGTGCAACAAACTACCCCAAAACTTAGTGGTTAAAAAGACAGCCATTTTACCTGCTCATGATTCTGTGGTTTGCCTGGGGCTCAGCTGGCTGGCTATTCTGCAGGTCTCATTTGGGATCTCTCACGTGGCTAGTGGGAAAGTCCAAGATGGCTTTCCTCATATATCTGGTACTTAGCAGGGATGGCTGGGAGACTGTGATCTCTCTCTCGACATACCACTTTCTATGTGGCTAGTTTTATACTTTACATTGTGGATCCCAAGAGCAAGTATTCCAGTAGGATAAGCCTCAGTATTCAAACGCATATCAGGCCTATGCTTGCATCATACTTGCTGATGTCCTGCTGGTCAAGCCTGGAGTTAGTCAGTGTATGAGGGGGCTACACAAAAGCATGGATACTGAGAGATATGCTTCACTGGCAGCCAAGAGAGTAACCATCTACCATGCCAGGCAAAAGGTTATGAATTTTTCTCAGTAGATAATAGGGAGCTATTGAAACATTTGGAGAGGAAAGTGACATAATTAGATTATTGCTGTAAGAAGATTCATTTGGCAGTAATGTTATAGAATGGTGTGGCGACCCATGAGATAGGACGGCTATTAAGAGACTACTATAAATAGTTGAGGTGAGAAGAAATGAAGGGTGGAACTCAGGCATATGTCAACCAACTGCTTATATGCTTTCAGGTCTATACCTCTGTCTTCTGATTACAAATGAGCTGACTCCTTCAGTCTGTGTTTCCCAGGTTCCACGTCAGCTGTCAGCTGTCTTCCTGCTGGTTTGGCCAATGAGAAGCACTTGTGGAAGAATGGAGAGAAAGAGGAAGGAAGAGTAGTACTCTTTCACTCTGCTTTAGGTGGTACTTTTCTGTGGTTCCAGTTTTGGTAACCCTGCATTCCATTTTTGCATCTCCAAGGTAGGGATGGTAATAACTCACTGTTTACTGATTTCTGGATTGCTTGATTATTTCTTATTTAGCTTCTTGGTTCTTCTGTCACCTGTAGAATTAAAATTCTGTATTTAAGTCTCTGTATTTAAAATAATTAGAGTACTTTCTATTTTCACAGTTCAATCTTGTCTGATACAACAGACCATGGAATAGAGAAGTAGAGAATAGAGAAGAAGAAACACATAACAAGATGACTACATAGGACTTGGAAAATAATTGTAGATTTGGGTATTTTAGTATGAATAGATATTGAAGATAGTTTGGAGTATTTGAATATGAGTAACTGAGAGAATCGCAGTATGAATAAAGAAATAGAACAATAAAGAAGGGAAGCAATCCTTGGAGAAAAGATGATGAATTCAGTTTTGGACATGCCGAATGTTTTGATGGGTCGGTGATTTAAATGATGATGAGACCAGGAAGTTGGGAGAAAAGTCAGAGGCAGAGATTTAGCTTTTGGTGCTATGTGAGTAAAAGTAGTTATTGAGGTTATGAACTCTTATGAGATTGCTAGGTGGAAAATAGAAATGAAAACAAAAATTTGGGAATTATATATATGTAGGGAGAATAGGATTAAAGAAGAGCCAAAGAAGAATTCAAGGAGATAAGGGTAGAACCACAAAAAGTGTTACTAGAAAAGCCAAGGAAAGAATTTCAGAAAGAAAGAGTGTTTCAGTTTCCTACTGCTGTCATAACAAATTACCACAAACTTAGTGCCTTCAACAACACAAAATTATTATCTTCAGTTCCATAAATCACAATGTTGGCACGGGTCTCACCTGGTTAAAATCAAGGTGTCACAGGGCCGTGTTCATTTCTGGAGGTTCTCAGAGAGAATCTATTTCCTTGCTTCTTATGTTGGCAAAATTCACTTTCTTATGGTTGTATGACTGAGGTCCCATTTCCTTGCTGGCTATCGCCTAAGGGCCTTTCCCAGATTCTAGAGGCTTTCTATATTCCTTGACGCTGTCTGTCTTACTTCATCTTTAGCAATGGTAGCTTGAGTTCATCTCATGCTTTGAATCTCTCCTATTGCTTCTTCTATAACAGCTTTCTGACTCTTGGCTTTAAATGGCTCATGTTATTAGGTTTACCTAGACCTGGATAATGCATGAAACGACCTATATCAAGGACTGCAACCTTAATCATATCTGCCAAGTCCCTTTTGCCGTATAGTGTAACAAATACACAGGATCCAGGAATTTTAGGAGTTGGGTATTTTGGGATGATCATTATTCTGCCTATCGCAGAGGAGAAATAATTATTATTTTGTGATGCAAAGGCCAAATAAAGTGAGAAATAAGAAAAGAACTTAGGATTTAGTGATTGGGAGCCTACAGGTGCCCTTTGGGATAAAATGCTTCTATGGAGTGATGAGGGCAGAGCTTTCTGGGCTTAATGGAGTATGAAGGTGGACAGGAGGTAGAGGCAGAGTCATGGAGTAGGCAGAGCTGTGGGGTTGTTGTTAAAAAATACAAAATACTCAGCACAGTAGTTTGGAGGTAGCCAGAGCTCAGTACTTTTTTTTTTACAAATTACAGACCTTTCTCTCCAGTAGCTTGGTGAGAAGGTAAAGGAAAACAGAAGCACACTTGAAAACTAAGGGGAATCCCTGGAGAAATACACAGAAATGGAAAATGAAAAGGTAGGTGGAGCAGGGGATATTTGAAAAATAGCTGTTGAAGGTTACTTGGGAAATGGAAAGGAATGGGCCCAAGTCAAATGGAAGGGTTAGCCTTAAAAAGGAGGAGGGAATCTTTGTACCTAATATAAGAAGGAAGGGTAAAATACCCCAAAACAGTCATTTAAAAGTAAAAAGGAGAGGAGATGGAGATGATTATGTCAGAGATGTGGCAATCTTCTTTGAAAGAGGATAGTGCTTATTTGCATATGTCCATGACTGGTGTGTTGGGGTGGGACTAGGGAGTTAGGAGCTTGCATTGCAAAATTGCCAGATGTTCACTTTTTGTCCCTCTGCAATTGGATTTTTTTTCGTGTTCCTCCATCAAGTGCCTGGCAGAAAGTAGCCAACTGAGGTCTCCTGTGTTTGCAACTGCTCCACTCAAAAACCAGGTCAGACTGACTAATTCTTAATTCTAATTCTAAATTTTTAGGAAGAACTAATTTGACTAGTTCATCTTGGTTCAGATGTCCCCTCTTAATCCAATCAGCCATGACTAAATGGAGCCTGCACCTGGGAGCATCTCACAGCAGGACAGTCATTTCCCAGAGGAGGTGGTAAGTATCTCATGAGCTGCAGTACTGGTGGGATAGTTTTAACCAGTATAATGAGACCAGGAAGCATGGAAGTAGAAGCAGATTAATGTCTGATGGTTGTATTAACAACGCTGGTCATGGTTAGTTTAATACTGGAGCTGGGGTTTGCGGATTTATACTGAGTGTTTCTATATATCAGCTAATGGAGGAAAGCATGAGAGGCTGTTTTTATAAAGGACTGTTTTAAGTTATATAAAAACATTTCTTTTTCAAGAAAAAAGGAAAGCAAAAAACAGAAAAAAGGAATTTGGAATGAGGAAATGGAAAAAAGGAAGCAGCCCATTTCACACTGGTATTCTGCCAGCCTGTTGACTAACCTCCATGACCAGAGCAGAGATCGTTTTCCTTGAGATAGGAAGTGCTCACCCAGGACACTCCAATCAAACCTAGAATGGAGCATTCCAGAAGCCAGGACGTAGCCTGCTAAATTCACAAATTCTGAACAGATTAAAATAAGGCCAGGCATTAATGTGGCTTTGCTCAGTGAATTTCCTTCCTTCAATTAACATGATTACTATCATTGTCATTAAATTAAATTATTTCATGTGTGAAAAAACCAATTTTCAGAAATTAAATTGCCTTGTTGAGTGTTTTCTAGGCCAAAGTCATTGAAGAACAGCATTCTGAAGATGGTACCAAAAAAAGCAATCCCAAATACATAAATCTTTCATCCAGGTATATAAACAAGATAATGGAAGGCACATGTTCTCTAGTCTATGCAATTACTGTGTTCCATTTTCACGGTGTGTATATCAGAGTCCACATGAATATTGAGGGCCCATCATTGTGGGTACACCTGTTAAGCTCCTCTGTGGAAACATAGTCACAAATGGGTTGAGGCCCTCTTATGAACAAAGGGTAGGGAAGAAGCTCTCATTTTGAGAAGTAATAGCACTTAAATATTTATGATGTGTTTCAAATCACTGAGAATATTAGTTTTTAATGAGAACATCAATAGGCCCATAGCTAGAATGAGGTGAAAGCCACTACTAGTTTTCTAATGCATCAGCTTAAATGGTCCTACTGACACAAGTCCACACTCAAATTTTTGTTATGCATTACCAAGAAAAAGAAACAAATCTCAGCATGAGGTTTGCTGGAGCAAAATAATTCACCTCAGTGGTGTCTCTGTTATCCTGAATTTCATTCTTTCCATGATAGTCAGCTGTATCAATACACCAATTGTCTTTGACTACAAAGTCAAGACTTTGATAGATTTCAATTCTTTTTATAGAAAATTTCTCAAGTGGATATTTTTCATGACTAACACTTTACCCTCAATTGCGAAAGACATTGCCTAACAGTGTTATAATTATTTATGAATTCAAAGCCAGTTTAAGATCACATATCCATCTGTGAGGGATACATAGTTTGCCTTCAGTTGATAAGACTTCTCCTTAGCGTCTTGTCCATTATTTTTTCTTTTCATAATAACTTAAGATTTCATTTGAAGAAGCCCATACAATTAATGGGTCTTAAAAATAAGGACATTATGCTTTCTCCTCTTCTGACATTTTCTAGAGCAGCTCTAATCCATTCCCTCCTACGATGAGGGAATTGTTCTATGCGTGTGCTGACCAATACAGCCACGAGCCACATATGGCTACTAAGCACTTGAAATGTGACTAGCATGCCCGAGAAACTGAATTTTAAGTATTATTTAAATTTGATTAAGCAGCCACATTTGGCTGTTTAGCACTTGAAATGTGGTTAGTGTGACTGAAGAACTGAATTTTAAGTTTTGTTTAATTTAAATTTAAATAGCCACCTGTAGTGCTTGTCTTTCATATTGGACAGTGCCAATGTAGAATATTTTCATCACCTCAGGAAATTGTGTTGGACATTTCAGTTCTAGTGATTATAAAATTCTTCAAGAGTGGGGACCAGGTAGTCAGTCGTCTCTGTAGCCCTCAGCCCCTGATGTAATATGGGGAACACACTTGGACACGTACTTACTGCTTGATCAACTTCTTAATAGGAAGGGCTACATTCTGAAGGACCCATTTTTCATTTCTGGCCTTTGATTCATTATAAAATATACTTCTAGCTCTTGTAATTCTTTGCTGCTACCACCCTGAAATATAGGGTTATTGTATTTATCTTTCTTAATTCTTAGCCAACTATTAGAGCTAGTTACAGCCCCACAGTATGATGCCTTTGCTAGCTTGCTCTGTCACACTCCTGATAGATGTCGGTAACTAATTGAAAACAAATAAGCAAACAAACTGCCTATCAAAACAAGTATAACATTTTAATCAGAGTACATATTTCAGAGTCCGCTTTAAAGAAAATCAAATATTTAGATACAGTCGGGTACCTGTGAGTGCATGTTATATTTAATGGATCGCTGCATCATTTAATTGTAGTTTTTTCCAGGGCATGGTAATTAGGACAAAATCTCCCTGAAATGACATGGGTTTCACATAATTTGTGTACTTCAGGTTTTCAAGAACGCTTGGTATTCAAGGTCCCTGCAGACAGTCTGATTAGCCTGTTTTGTTTGTTTGTTTTTTATTTTTGCCCACCATATAAGGTTTTCTCCCTGAGGTGGGTTGAAACTCCCCACATGGAGAGGGGCGTTTAAATGAAATGATAGGAAATCATTGTCCTTTGCTATAGCTATGTGGACCTATAGATCAGATTCAATCACTGATCTACGTTATTACTATGCTACGTACTGTAAAACTGTACTGAAAACTTAACATCTGTGGGGAAAGGATATGGGTCTTTTAAAAAGAGGTCATAGTGGATCGGAAATCATGCTCAGAAAGTACAAGTTTATCAAAGGAGACCAGTAAGAGTAGCTCAGTATACCCAGTGGTCTAGAACAAGGGCATTAGAGTCAGAATGTCTTCTGAATTTGAATTCCAGATTACTAGGAATGTGACCTTGGATACATTATTTTTTTGTTTCCATGCCTTAGGTTGGTCATTAATAAAATGATATTAGCAATACCCGTCTTAATAGGGTTGTGTGACAATTAAAAGACGTATAGTCAGTGCTCGAAAAAGAAAAACAAACCCTATTTATTGTTGCTACTATATATTGTTGTTACTGCTATTATTATTCCAGCTATGCTTGACAAGGAGTGGAGAATCTTAGAACACATTAATTAGATTGCATCAGAGAAACCCCCAACTAAGAATGAAAAGTTGGGCTGTTTAACTCAAACTAGAGAAATCATGTTACTGCAGTAAGCAAGGGGAAAGAATCTGTGGAATCCTTTTTATGGAAGGATGATTTCTATGCATCCAGTTCATGTCTCCCAAGGGATTTGTCAGTATAATTCTCTTTGCAGTGGAAAACCTTCCCACTGTGCATTCTTTCTGTGGATACCCAGTCTCCTCTGTTCTATGTTTCCTTTCCTCCCAACTTTATTTCCTTGGGATTGAGTTGAAAGGCTATTCTGTAAAACCTGAGGTGGAAGCACACAGATGACATACGGCACTGAGGGAGAACGAAAGTCAAGACAGTGACACAGGTTATTGCAAGTCTGGTTTTCTGTTTTCTGAATCTCTTTATTCTTCATCACCAGGATACATGAACACATCAGGCATCTGAACTTAACTCCAGTTCCAGGCATAGGAAATGTGTAAGTCACCCCAGACCCATGCTGTGGGACTTGGTATGAGGCACTAACCATCTTGCAAATCTGACCCTTGTTATATGCCTCCATTTTGGAAATGTAAATTTCTGGTTGATTGGTTTTAACGTAGTTCTTTTCAGCTTCCTTAATTGGAATTTTGGCTTTGATTTCTGGAATGCCTCACATGAGGCTTTCTTCCAGAAATGTAGTAACTGAGGTCCTCCTATGTTTTGGTTGCCACTTTCCTGTCTGGACTTCTGAATATAACCCATCCTAAACTGCCTATCACTGTTTCCTGTTTCATATTGGAACCTCCTGTACCCCTCATGTGGGAGACCAATATTCATTGCTTCAGCTCTGACAGGACATTGCTATCTATTGTCCCTAAACATTGTGCTTTATGGGAGGGATTTTCCTCAGGTCTGCCCCACCTGTTGAGGAAGAGTCTTAGTCTGGTTCCCTTGCATTAGTTTATCTTATCCACTGGCTATGTGAGCCCCATCCATGCCTTGCTCAGGATATCTGACCAGAGACCCTCAGTGAAAACTATATACATTTTTTATTCATATTTCATTCATATTGTGCACCCACTTTAGCTATTCTAGACCCAGAAGATATTGCAGAGAGCAAAACAAAGTCCCTACTCCCATAAAGCTCAGATGAAACCATACCCAATATTATAAGTGTGTGTGGGAGTGCGTGTGTGTGTGTGTGTGTGTGTGTGTGTGTGTGTGAGTGAGTGAGAGAGAGAGAGAGAGAGAGAGAGAGAGAGAGAGAGAGAGAGAGAGAGAGAGAAATTTGATTTGGAATTTTCTGTCATTGTTGTATGCTTGCTAACTTGTAGTGATTTTTGCAATGGATATAATCAACTTAAAATATAATATTTAATAACTATAGGAGTTCACTTTTGCAACTGTCTTATATTATTTATAACACACCACTTTATTATTGTAGTTACCAAGTTCAGCTACCTAGTGTGTTTGGAAGCAATGCGGCATTCTGGCTGACTACATTTATTTAGAGTCTGATTGGTCTAAATGTCACTCAGCTATGCACATTCAAAAGATGGAAATTTGCTCTCTTTCGGTGAAATAGTAGTGTTTTTTTCAAAAATAAAAGTATATATATATAAATATGTGTGTATATATATATATATATATATATATATATATATATATATATTACATAAGTGCTATTTGTTTTAGGTTAATACCAATTCTATCAGTTTACAGATTCTGTATATCAAATGCAGTAAAATATTGCTTTATCCCACACCCAAAAGTGTGCACAAGAATGTACGTATGTTGTACATTATATGCAAAGCACTCATGTATTAGCATCTTCACATCAGATTATAGAGTGTTCAGCAAAAACCCCTTCTTTTATTCAAGCAGAACTGGCAGACAGTAATCTCAGCTAATGCTTGTATTTCAATGGTACCTAAAGTAATTGATTTGAAATTCATTTTCATGTCTGTTTTTATTCTAGTACCACACTGTTTTGATTACTGTCATTTATAGTAAGTTTTGAAATCAGGACATGTGAGACTTCCAACTTTTCAATATTGTTTTGGCTATTTGGTGTCACTGGAGATTCCATATGTTTTAGGGTGGATTTTTCTATATGCAAAAAACATTAATGGGATTTTGATAGAGATCAAGGGAAGCTATAGATCCCTTGGGGTATTATTGGCATCTTAGCAATATGAAATCTTCCAATTCATGAATGTGGGATGTCTTTTCACTTAATTGTTTTTAGTTTCTTTCAATAACGTTTTGCAATTGCTAGTGTAGAAGTTTTTGTCCTCCTTGGTTAAATTTATTTGTAAGTATTTTATTCTTTTTGATGCTATTGTGAATGGGATTTTTTTTTTATTTTGTTTTAGGAATGTTCATTGTTAGTGTATAGAAACACAATTGATTTTTGCATGTTGATTTTTTATCTTGCAACTTTGCTGAATTTATTAATTATAACAATTTTGTGGAATCCTTAGTGTTGTTGACATATAAAATCATGTCATCTATAATCAGAGATAACTTTACTTCTTATTTTCTGATTTTAATGACTTTTATTTATTTTCTTGCCTAATTGCTCTGACTAAGACTTCCATTATTATGCTAAATAGAAGTGGTAAAAGCAGGTGTCCTTGTCTTGCTTCTGAAATTAGACAAAAAGGTTTGAGTCTTTCATCATTGATTATAATGTTAGCTGTGGGGTTTTCATATTTGGACTTTATTATTTGAAGTAGTTTCCTTCTGTTCCAAGTTTGTTGGGTGTTTTTATCTTGAAAGGTTGTTGAGTTTTGTGAAATGCTTTTTTGTATCAGTTGAGATGGTCACATGGTTATTTTACATAATTCTGTTTACTGGTAGGTGGTGTATTACATTGGTTGAACCATGAATATGTTGAGCCATGTTTGCATTGAAAGAATAAATCCCACTTGGTCATGGTGTATAGTCCTTTCAGTGTGCTGTTAAATTCTGTTTGTTCGTATTTGTTGAGGAATCACAATGTTTTGATATGGGAGATACTCCACTCATATAGTATAAAAGGAAACTAAGACTTTGAGAAGGAGGTAATCTGTTCAAAGTCATGTATCTGGATATTATTGTCAAAATTGAGTCCCCTTGTATTTTTAATTGGTTTGATTTTTGAATAAATCAGCAGGCTGCCTTTAATCTGTAGAAATCTGTGGCTCTTGCCTTGTGGGCACATTTAAGTCACCTAGGGAGCAAATACTTAGACCTGGATTCTACTCCCAGAAATTCTGATTTTCTGATTTAATTGGTTTTGGGGATGGGGAGGAGTACCCAGGCAATGATACAATTTGGGCATGGGGACAGGACTCTCATTTATTTATTTAACATTTTTTTAAAGTCGACTTTATTTTTTAGAGAAGTTTTAGGTTCACAACAAAGTTAAGAGAAAATTACAGAGATTTCGCATATACTCCCTGTCCCCACTCATGCATAGCCTCCCCCATTACCAACATTCCCACCAGAGAGGTGCATTTGTTACACCTGATGAACCTACCTTATACATCATTATCACACAAAGTCGAAGTTTACATTACGGTTCACTCTTGGTGCTAGACATTCTATGGATTTGGACAAATGTATAAAGACATATATCCACCATTATGGTATGGAACAGAGTAGTTTCACTGCATTAACGGTCTACTCTGCTTCATCTGTTCTTCTTTCTCTTCCTGTTAACCCTGGTAATCATTCATGTCTTTACTTTTTACTGATGTACCAGAGTTTATTTATCCATTCACCTCCTGAAGGACATCTTGGTTAATTCCAAATTTTGGCAATAATGAATAAAGCTGCTGTAAACATCCATGTGCAGGTTTTTGTGTGGACCTAAGTTTTCATTCACTGGGTAAATGGCAGTGATATTTTAACGTGTAGGCAGGGTTAAGCACCTCTGGCATAGGCATGGTAACTGTGGAGAAGGACCTGGGTATCATGCTTATAAATCAGAGGTAGATCAATAACAAGGAGTCATACCACCTTTAGTTATCAAAGGCAGCTTTGAGGCTTGTCATTGCAAAAGGTAGCATGGAGATGGCTGTGAACATTGCATTTCGTCTGTCGTACTGGAAGGAACCTAGGCCAAAACTTTTATCAGATAGAAAAGTAAGACACCATCATGAGAGAATAAATGGATGGATGCATTTTAATGACAGGGTAGTCTTCTTGGCCAAATATGTTATTATTCCATAACAGGGAAAATTAACCAGTGTTAAGAGGACTACACAAAAGGCAGCAAACTTTCTGTTTCCGTCTTGAGAGAAATCCAAGCTTGCTGGCTAATATCTATGAGGGAAATTGTCAGGGAGAAATTGGGGCAACCCAGCCTACATTTCTGCATTAGTTTCTCCAACAGCTCCTGCAGTCTTTAATTCCCTGCAGGGTTTTCCTAAGATGCCTTAGAGAATTGCCTCAAAGAAATCTTTCTGAAACCGTGACCCTATCAAAGGAGTATCTTCACCTGCTGATTTATTTTATCAGGGATTTTAAAAAGGATGGAAACTTCATACAGTAGACCTTTATGATAGACCATATTAAATAAAATTTTATTTTATAGGCTGCTGTGCTGCCTTGTTTAATTGATTTATATACACTATGGAAAGCTTTATATCATGTAGTGTAACAGGTGTAACATTTATAATTGATTAAATATCATGCTTGTGACCATTCATATAAAGAAGTTGGGCACCAGACCTTGATTAAGAATAAAAACCAATTTTATATGATTGCTTTTATGGGAAAATAAGATTTAACTTATTTGTCTTAGGCTTGTAGGATCTGATTCAGTAAACAACCTGGTAAACAACCTAGTAAAAGTGTTGTGAATTCTCTTTCCTGCTTTGTACAAGCAAGTGGACAAACTGTATGTAACCAGGAAATGTAACATTTCCTGGTTATGCTTTCAATGCTTATGAAGGCAAATTAACTCTTTTAAGCCTCCAGTCTTGCATTTGACCAATAAATTCAGTAGCAAGTATTAACTGAGCATCATCTTTTACGCATTATATTTTGGGAAGAGGGAGACAGTGTAGAGATAATGGTGCTTCTAATCTAAAAACAGAAAAGATATTTCATTATGAGTGAAAAAATGATTAACATCATAAGAGAAATATAACTGAAGTCCAGAGTTTAAGGGACTGTAGTGTATTATTTTTGATTGACTTCCTAGAAGAAATAGTATAGAATAAGTTAGGCTTGGAAAGATTTGAGTGGGTCGAGATGGGGCAGAACATTCCAGGCTGAGAAAATGGCATGAGGAAAGAAGGTGGTAGGAAAGGATATATTGAATTTGAGGAACAGTGAGTAACACCACTTGCTAGATAGAACATAGGGTGCATGTGAGCCAGTAAAGGATATGTGTTTAGAAAAATAGAACCGTGGATAACAAATTCAAGCTATCGGAAGGTTGAGGAGGGGCCAGCCTGTGAGATGGATTTGTAGGAAAAGAGAGGCTGGCCGCAGAGGGGCAGCATGTAGTTAGAAAGTCATGAATGGGAGGAGACCAGAGAAGGATGGATAGCGGACAGCTTGCAGAGCCAGAACATCAGTTAGCCAGCTGCTTCTGTCATCTGGAAGGTATGTTCTGTGACTGGCAGCAAAGCTGGCTTTTAACCCTGGCAGGGTGAATGCCCCATGCAGGATGCCAGCTCTCGAGGAGGCAGCTCCTCAGCAGGTCTACATTCTCAGACATTCTCAGATGAGCACGAAGAAGGGGAATCTTCCCTTTGAATATGAACGCTTTGACACTGATCTGTGATACAAAGGATTGCTTCTCAGAGCAGCCTAGGAAAAGTGGGCATCTGCCAACCGTAAATGGAGCTCAGACCTTAAAAAGCTCCAGGTTACTGCAAAGGTTGTCCCCATGATGCCTGCATTGAGTTTCCTGTACCTTGAGAGCCTTTCCAGCTCTGGAGGAGATGGCACGAAATCAATATGGGGTCCAGCCTGCTTTCTAGTCAAGGTATCAAGCAGGGAGCTTTGTGATCCCAAATGTCCTCATTACCTGCATTGACTCACTAGGCATTTCCAGGTAATTTGCTTATTATCAAAACCCTCATTTCAGGTGGAGATCATTCCAGGACAAAGAGGCCTTTCACAGTGGGCCCTTTTGAGGATCTTGACTCAGCCTGCTTCCCGTGGAAAGTTCTGGGTTGTTTGCCTTCTCATAAAAACAAATCCCCCGCACCAGCCTTTGTACTCTTCTCACCAGCTGTTTTCACTTCCAACGTGGATCATTCTGAATGCCTATTGAAAAGTTCAGGTAACTATTTCAATGTGACTATTCTTAATTTCCTCCAGCTTATTTTTCAGTTTACTTTCTCCTGCAAGGTAGGCCTACTGACCTGCCAGCGCTTAGAAGTGAGAAGTCTTCCCTCTGCACTTGCCTCTCAAGAATGCTGGCTGGAGCCAGGTTCATCCCTGATTGTCATGGAGAATCAATCCTCTGGCTGACAGGGAATGAAAAATTCTAAGACTGTTCTGAGAACAGCAAAGGGTTGTAGAGGGTTCTCAGTGACAGCAGCTATTTCTTCAGTAGAAATAAAGGGCCCATACTTTTAACAGGGCCTGCAGATACGTCCTAGGTTCCATATGCTCACTGTGCCTGCTGTCTCTGCAGGAGAGTGTCACACAGGGGAAGGAAGAAGCTAGGGCTCTTCTCACGTCCCAGAAAAAAGTGGAAAAAACATCCCTTCCCTCCTCTCAAATTTCAGCTATCCCTAAATATCTTAGCTTTATAAAAAGTACCTATAGTGTGCAAAGTACCTGATATATAACAAACTATCCCTCATGCAGAATGAGAAAACATGGGCTTACAGTGCAGGGTGAGGAGCTTTGATAATATATCTTTTTTAAAAATAATTTTTATTGAGGTATAATTGACTTATTATGATGTATCTTTTAATGACAAAGGTTATTAAACTGTTTTGATGAGTTAATGAGGGAGGTGGGGAATCTCTTGAAGGAGTGTTTGCCCAAGCACCTCGGGCAAATGAAAAGCCATCCTGATATCCACTGTCTAAAATTCATGGGTGTATACCAGGGCTGGCAAACTATTACCCTCGGGTCAGCGGCCTTTTTTATATTTAAAGGTTATTGGAACACAGCCATGCCCACGCCTTATGCATTGTCCATGGCTGCTTTCATGCTACAATGGTAGAGGTAAGCAAGTGTGACAGAGAATGTATGGCCTACAAGCCCAATACATACAAAGAGTATTACTCTTGGTAATAATTGTGGAACTAGCTTGCACTGTATAATACTGTAGAGCTTTCTAAGAACTTTCAAACCAATCCTGTGAGATAGTTGGAGAAAACATTATCCTTCTTTTACAGGTAAGGAAATTGAGTCCCAAAGAGACATCCCCAACGCTATGTAGCTACTAACTGGTGAAGAATCAGTGATGTCTTGAGAAGATCTTCAGAGGCCCTAAAAGCTGAAGAGATAATGGTGCATTACGACAGGTGGAACTAGGAACCCGGGTTCTTCACCTCTCCCTGTAGCTACATCCTCAGCCATGTGATTTTGCAGGTTGCCTCTCAAAAGGTAGAGTATACAATTCTATCGCTTGAATTTGGACTTGGCTCTTTGACTTGCTTTGTCCAATGAGATTTTAGTAGACAAGATGCTAGCAGAGACTTGAAATGTGCTCACAAACTGGGATTTACCTTCTCTTGTGCTTCTGTTAACACCAGGAGTAGAGCATGTCGGAGCTAGCCTGATGGTGGTGCAAAGAAGAGGAGAGACACGACTAACAGAGCCATCTGGCTCTCTCAGCCCCACTCTGAGAAGCAGAGCTCTTCCAGCCACTCTGGCCTGAAGCAAAGCTGTCTAGCTGAGTCCAACCTAGATGAGACAATACCTAGCTGAGTTATACATCACTGGTGTATAACTTAAGTCACTGAGTTTGGGGATGCTTTGTTACACAGTATTTTTGTAGCAATGGCTAAATCTAAGGCCCATCAAACTGTTACATAGGAAACTATTCTAGTTTCCCATGCTGGTTATTTTGATGATGATTATTTTTTGAAATAGCAAATATTACATTATGTATACCAAAAACATTTCTTTTTTGGTGATTTCTTGTTTTTCTGGGTACCTTGCTGTTCCCTAAAGTCTGCCATGCGGGTAATGCAGGATAATTTGGGTAATGCATTGTCCTCTCTAGGCACAAATGAGAGATTTAATAGCTCTGGTTATACAGTCATGAGAACAGACTCCTAAGGGAGCCACAAGTCCCTAGAAAGCAGCGTGTGGGTATTGCAGTCTCCAGCTGATTTTCAGGACAAATTCGCACACTTGTTTTCTTATTGAGGGTCTGTCTGTTATTTGCCAGACCAGAGGCAGAGAAACTGCTTGGACACCTCCTGTGCAAAAGCAGATTCTGCTTGGGGCATTTTATATTAGTACTGTTCCTTTTATTTCTAAGGATCAATAGAGTCTAGCAAGCCAGGGGATGCAGAAATCCCCCAGCTTGCAAATATACTCATTTCCTCAGCTTTCTTTTTCTTTCACTCTCCACCCTTCATTCCTTTCTGTTCTTGTTACTTTTTATCCCACAGCATGAAACTCTCCATGGATTGAAAGAAGGGTTTTCTTGGCATGGAGTCAATTCAGACAGTGAGTGCGGCATCTTGGAGAGTAATCAGGGAGTACTGGGGGCCTTGGAGCATTTGCAAAGCAGAAGCAAAAGTTGCCCACCCCTCCCTCTCCCACAAGCCCCTCCTGTGCTCTCCTGGGAGCCTGCACAAGTCCAACTCATTCATCAACATGTCTTTCTCTCTTTAAAAAATAAATCAACAAAACAGGGGAGAGCTTTAGAAAGCCTTTGTAAAAACTACTTAAAGAAACAGGCTCTTTTTATTCTAGTCATATGCTCTTGAAACTAAGCACCTGTCTACACACTTAATTATTTGGGTAATTCAAGCCAAAACCACATTTTGACCTGAAGTATTTAAATAATTTCGGGTCAAAGTATTTGGATGTGAGGGGGTCCTGGACAAACCATATGACATATACAGTGTGTGATATAGCAAAGCATTTCCTTGAAGGGGCAAAATTCGGCTGCTGATGCTGCCTCCAAGACTCAATTGTGGAAACTTGTCTAGTTTTAGTTAGTTAGGGGGAGAGTGGTGGTTGTGTTACCCTTGAATTAAGTGAAGTGGCTAATGAGAGTCTTCTCTCTGCTGTTGGTAGATCTAAGCGAGCTAAGGAGAGTTTAGTAAGTGATTCCTCTCGGTCCCAAGTCTGACCCATTTTTTACCTGCGTGTAATCCACAGAAGTTAGGATCAGGGCAACAACCGTGGGTAACCTGATCACCAGTTCTCCCTCGAGAAGTTGGGGTCATCCAGCCCTTTTCCACTTGTCCCTATATTTATGCATGCTGACTTACACTGGAAACGCTGAAGCCATATGTATGCCTTCTGGAAACAGTCAGGTCCTTCCACGGATAGCATGTGAAATCATTGCTAACTCTGTGGCTGCTGCCGCTTCTGCTGCTGCTAAGATGGAGCCGGTTTCTTCTCACTTTTGAGTAAGGAGAGCTTTTCAGGTCACACTGGGAGAGGCTTGGTGGGATATGGCATAATAGGTCCTGCGTGTACTCACCAAAACTTCTATAGCTGAGGACTAGCTTAACGAATACGTGGTCTGAGATAACTCCCCACAGTCGTATTCAAGATAGATTGGAACAAGAGAGACTGAAGGCAGAGAGGGTGGCTAGGGGGCAGTTTCTGCAATTAAGGTCAGTGTTTCCCAGGATGGATTTCAGGTAATGCTGCAACCACCAGCGTTCCACGATCAACTATTTTATCGCACCCTTGGAGATTCCCAGTGCACAGGGACACTTTCAAATCTCTGAGAAGTTCTGCAGCAAGAAGTTGAAACTGTTGAATACAACATTTCCCAAACATAACTGACCGCAGAACCATCATTATGCGTATTACACCTATTAGTGTGGCACTAGTTCTTGATAGAGGACTAGAAAAAAGGGATAGGGCCAAGGGATGAAAGGGAACAGTTCTAAGGTCCAAAGACCTCTATGGTCTCAAGTCTGGGAAGGAAGGGAATGGGGCAAATACTGGCAGTAATAGAGGGAATTAAGATAGTCAAGGTGAAGTCAAATTTTGACATATTGGAGTTTTGGTCAGGACATGAGTGACTGAATAAGCTCCAGATTTTAGTCTTTTATATCCACTTCATTAATCCAAATTAAAAATAACAAACCAGGGCCCAGACCCAATTTATTCAGAGGTTCATAATATTGCTTGGACAGGAAAGACTCCCTATGGAATATTTTAATTGGCTCAGACAAAATTTTTACTCTATTATGTTTTATTCCATTTCTAATTTAGTAGTCTGACAGAATCATAGTAAGTCAAATATTATAATTAAAAAGAGAGAGAGAATTGCCAGTTTTCCCCTCAGCTGGGACAGATGAGATATTGGATATTTTTAACTTCGACAGAAAAGGCTTTACTTACCCACTCCCCTCCTAGAGGCCTGTGGGTCACTCTTGCCTGGGACACACTTACACACTCACTCTTAGGCTGTGTCCACCATCACTCTTATCACTGTTGTTCTTAGTTTGCAGAACCTGCCAGAGGAAGTGGCAGAGTCCTCCAGCACCTACATAGGGCATGCCTCATGTCCCACTGCTTCAGAGAGGGTCCTTATTGCTGTCAGGAGTTCTTTTTTCTGTTGGGGACCATTCCAGATTTCTCCCTGTTCTCCAACCCCACTTCAACAGGCGATCCCAGGTCTACTCCATGGAGAAGGCCAAGCTGATCAAACATAAGGCCCCCATATCCACCTAGATCCCTTCCTTTACACGTATTTGCCTCTACAAACACTTTTTAATTCTTCCCTCTGATTTCAGACGTCATGACCTTGCTACCATCATTCCCTTCTAGTAGTGTGCATTACTGCTTTTCCATATAATCCTTCTCCTGGGCCTTCTTATGGGTGAGCTCCCTCCTCTGTGACTTTGAGCAAGTTACTTCCCTGCTCTTAGCCTCAGTTTTCCGAATAACTCTTCCCTTGAAGTGTGCTCTAAGAATTGAGTGGTAATACTTACAGGACCCTACACAGTGTCTGAGACATACAAAACACTGATAAGTATTCTTGTGCTTAGTACTTCCATCTTCATTTTTTTAAATTCAACTTTATTGGGGATACTTTACATAAAATAAAGTGTACAAATACTAGGTGTACAGTGTGATGAGGTTTTGTAACTATATTCACCCGTGTAATCACCACCCCAATCAAAACAGAACATTACCATTACTTCAGAGAGTTCTTTCAGGCCCCTTTGCAGTCAGTTCCCTCTGCCCCTGCTCTAGACAAACACTGATCTGACCCCTATCAATTTAGATTTGTTTTACATGTTCTAGAATTTCACATAACTGGAGTTATTCAGTATGTATTTTTTGTGTGTCTGATTTCTCTTGCTCGGCACAATGGAAAAAAGCATTCTTCCATGTTGTTGAATGTAGCAGTTGTTCCTTCCTTTTATTGCTGAATATTTCATTGTATTAATATACACAATTTGTTTTTGAATGAGTATATACAATTTAACCTTTCACCTTGGATGGACATTTGGAGGGGTCTAACTTTTTTTATTGGCAATAAAGCTGTTATGAAAAGTCATTTATAAGAGTTTTCATGGACAAATATATAATATATTATATATATATTTTCCCCCCCGCTTGGACAAATACCTAAGAATGGAATTATTGGGTCATATTGTTAGTGTATGTTTCACTTTTTAAGCAATTGCCAAACTGTTTTCTAAAGTGCCTGTGTTATTTTACACAGCAAACAGCAAAATATGAAAGTTCCAGTTGTTCCCACGACCATTTCCATTTGGTATTACCAATTTTAACCTAAACTCTCCCAGTGATACGGTATCTCACTGTGGTCTTAATATGCGTTTCTCTGGTGCCTAGTGATGTTGAGCCTCTCTCCAGGCACTCATTGTCTATTTGAATATCTTCTTTGGTGAAGTATCTGGTAAATATCTCCCCCATTTCCATAAATTGGCTGCTTGTATTATTATTATTAGTGAGTAAAAAGAGTTTCCTTTAATATGTTGTGACACAAATCCTTTGTTAGATATATGCATTACAAATATTTTCTCCAAGTCAGTGGCTTGCCTTTTCAATTCCTAAAGGTACCTTTAGAAACACGGAAGTTTTTAATTTTGATGAATATCAATTTATTTTTTTTCATTTTCTTTTCTGGTGTGATATTAGTGTCCCATCTAAGAAATCTTCGCCTACGCCTAAAGTGTGAAGATCTGCTTCGTTTGTTTTCTTCTGGAAATTATATAGTTTTTGATTTTATGTTTACGATGTTTTAAATTACTTATATATTTTTTAAAAGCGTGGAGTTCAGTTTCATTTGTCCCCCCTATCCCCCATTTGTTCTATTTGTTTCCATTTATTCCAACATCATCTGTTGAAAAGAATCTCTTTGCCCTTGGAAGCTATGTCAAAACTCACTTGAATATGTGTATGTATGTGTGTTACTATGCTTCTGGGGATTCTATTCTGTTCCACTGACCTGTGTGTTGGTACTACACTGTTTTGATTACTGTAGCTTTATAGTAAGTTTTAGAATTAGGTAGTGTATGTCCTCCAATTTTGATCTTCTTTTACAAGATTGTTTAGGCTATTCTAGGTCCTTTATGTTTCCATATAAATTTTCAAGTCAGCTTGCTAATTTCTACAAAAAAATGCCTAATAGGATTTTGATTAGAATCAAATTGAATCTATAAATCAATTTGAGAAAAGTGGAATCTTAATATTGAGTCCTTCAGTGCATGAATGTGTTATATTTCTATTTATTTAAATTTTATTTAATTTTTTTCCTCAGAAATATTTTGTAGTTTTCAGAATCAAGTTCTTCCACATCTTTTGTTAAATTTATTCCTAAGAATTTAGTGTTTTATGATGCTATTATAAATAGTATCTTTTTAAAATTTCAATTGTTTTTTCTAGTTGATAGAAATGCAATTAATATTTGTATATTGACCTGTATCTGTAGGATTTTTTTTGTAAACAAACATGCTATGAATAAAAACAGATTTACTCCTTTTTTCCCCACAATATTTATGCCTTTTATTTCCTTTTTATGTTTTATTTCCTTTTCCTTTACGAGTCCAGAACAATATTGAATAGAAGCAAGTGGAATGGATAATCTTGCCTAGTTCCTGATATTAAGAATGATTCAATATTTCACCATTAAATCTTCTATTAGATGTAATTGTTTTTCTAGCTGACCTTCTTTTAAATTGAGGAAGTTTCCTTCTTTTCCGAATGTGTTGAGAGTTTTTTTAAATCATGCATAGATTTTGAATTTTGTCAGATGTTCTGTATCTATTGAGCTGATCATATTAGTTTTGTCCTTTATTCTGTTAATGTTGTGACTTTCATTATTGAGCCAATTTTGCATTTTTGGGATAATTCCTTTTATATAATTCTGGATTTGATTTGCTAATAATTTGTTAAGGATTTTTGCATCTATGTTTATGAGGGTTGTGTGTAATTTTCTTATGTCTTGATCAAGTTTTTGTATCTGGGTTATGCTGGCCTCATACAGTAAGATGGCAAACATTTTTCCCTGGTCTATTTCCTGAAAGGGAATATTTAAATGGGTATTATTTCTTCCTCAACTGTCTGATAAATTACCAGAACAGACACCTGGATCTTGTGCTTTCTTTGAACTTATATTTTAATTATGAGTTCAATTTCTTCAATAGATAAACTGCTATTCAGATTTCCTATTTCATTTTGAGTCAGTTTTGATAACATGTGGTTTTTCAAGTAGTAGTCATTTTCATTTAAGTTTTTTAATTTATTGGTATAATGCTGTTCATAATATTACCTTTTAATGACCATAATATCTATAATGATATCACTTCATTCGTTGCTGATATAGGCAATTTATGATATCTTATTTCTTGATTTGTCTTGGGAGGTAGTTACCAATTTTACAAATCTTTCCAGAGAACCAGACCTAGAACTATAACGTAAAGTTATACATTTTCCTCTAAATTATTCTTTAGCTGCCTCACACAAAATTTTCTATTTGTGTCATCATTATCATTTTGTTCAAATATTTTCTGGCCATGACTTCTTCTTTGACTAATGGGTTATTTATAATGTTTTATTAAATTTTCAAACATTTGGGGGTTTTCTGAGTCCTTTTTGTTATTGATTTCTGGTTTAATTCTGCTGTAGCCAGAGAACATACTCTGTAAGACTGTAATTTTAAAAAATATATTGTGACTCATTTTAGTCATATCTGTCTTAAGTAATGTTTCATGGATATTTGATAAGAATGATTATTCTGTTGTTGGGTGGACTGTTCTAAAGAATATCATTTAGTCTATATTAGTTGTTAATGTTGTATAGACCTTCTGTAGAGATACCAATGTTTTGAATAACTGCTCTATCAGTTACTGAGAGGTTGTGTTAAAATTTCCAACCATGATTCTATATTATTTATTTCTGCCTTTAATTCTGCCAGTTATTAGGTACATGTGCCATTATGATTGTAAGTCTTCCTGATAAAGTGATGCTTTTTTCACTATGTAATTTTCTTTTCTTGTTTCTGATAATAATCTTTGTCTGGAAATCCACTTTTTCAAATAGTAATACAGAAACAATAACTTTCTTATACTTTCTATTAGTGTTGTATATATTTTTATATTGTTTTACTTTTAATCCATCTTTCTCTTCATATTTAAAGTGCATTGTAGATAGTATATAATTGTCTTTTTATCTAGTATGAAAATCTTTTACATATCCTTTTAAATTTAATGTAATTATTAATTAGTTTAAATCTGTATCTGGGTAGTTGTTTTCCATCTGCTCCTTGTTGTTTGTTTCTCAGTTACTCCTTTACAGACTACTTTTGAATAACATATTTTAGTGTTCCATTTTATTTCTCCTACTGGCTTTATAATTATGCCTCTTTAGTTGCTGCTCTGGAGAAAACAATATGCATCTTTACCTTTCAGACTTTACTTTTAGTTAATGTATCACTTCACATTTCTCATTTTACATTTCTGAAGTCTTTCTGCACACTTTATTCTTCCCGTTTTACTAATATAAAACATTTTACAGCAATATAATTTCATTTACCCCTGCTTCACCATCCTTTGTCTTAATCTTGTCAGATCTTTTACTTGTGTATATGTTAGAATGTAACCTTACAAAATTGTTTCTTTTGCTTTAATCATTAAGTTGTTTCTAAAGGAAATTAAAAGAAGAAAACAATTTTCTTATATTTACTATTTCTATTTCTTCATTTCCTGTAGATATGTATGAGTTTCCATCTAGTATCACTTTCCTTCAACCTGAAAAATATTCTTTAATATTTGTTGAAATGCTGGTCTTCAGGTAACAGATTTTTTACAGATTTTATTTTTAAGGAAAATGTCTTCACTTCATCCTCATTTTGTAAAGAAATGTTTGCTGACTAGATAATAGAATTCTAGGCTGACCATTGTTTTTAATGTTTCTCTTTCAGCATTTAAAATATATCATTCTTTGCTACTAATGTATGGCCTTTCTGAAGTTTTAACTGCGTGTTGAGTGCTAATGCGGTGTTAACAGAGTGTTAAAGAAATCTCTCCACACTATCTGGTCCAGAACACTAACATAACTCATAACTCTGCTTAACTTTTCGTATCTCTGTTCTACTCTCAGCCCCATCACAGTTACTTTCTTGTAAGCCTCATGTATTGTTTCCTTGCACAAGAACATCTCAGCCCTCAGCCAAGGACTTACCAGAGTACCCTGTTTAGAGTTCTGGGGCTCGCTTTTACACAGGCACCTCCTATTTATTGTGATGCTGCTCACATTTCAGCTCCTTCTGTATCATCAAATTAATGCGAGACTGAGCTCAGTTGGAATGCTATACTCAGGATGCCAGGTCTAGCGTCACCTGTATTGGTAAATTGTCCCCTGGTGGAAAGCAGCGTGGGGTGGTAGGTTTTACATATCATGATCACCTTGTGAGCTTCCCTGTTTCCTAATGCCTAAAAGTAATTTTCTTTTGTATTTTGCCCAGTTTTATAGCAATTTCTGGTGTGTTGGAGTCAGCTCCTACCAGCTCATGAGAAGCAAATTAAATGTTTAGGAATTTTGCCAGCCAGTTAAACAATTGGTAGCTTGAAATCAGCCAAAGGAGGAGTATGTATGCCATAGAAACAGCCAAATGTTACAAATCAAGACTTTTTTTTTTCAGACAACTGGTTGTTCAATATTTACCAGCACTCCACTGTTCATGGTAGGAGGGGTAGTCAGGTACTAATTACTCCATGGCTGGAAGATGAAGTTCCATTTTCTTTTAATTCATATTTCTTAATTCCCTTTCAATGTGATTTAATTGCCTTTAATCTTCTTAAAATATTATTTTATCCTTGAACTTTTCTGTATTGTTTTTCTTTTTGATGCCTCATAACTTGACTACCTATTCATATTTGATGGTCTTTCTACTGACTTTGGCTACAGTAAGTATACATTAAAAGTGACATTGTTTTCTATCCCTTTGTTCATTCTGTGTTATGTTTACTGATACCTGATTTCTGATCCTTAACTGCAATCTCTCCCTGTCATTCATTTTCTCTTTCAGATAACTGAAATAAGAAGAGAGAGAGAGAGAGAGAGAGAGAGAGAGAGAGAGAGAGGTTCCAACGCTTAATGAAATTGGAATTATATAGGAAAACAATAAGTTTGCGTTTTCCTGCCTATATACATGCTCTAGCTGGTCTGCTGCCCCTTTTCTAATATTTTTGGAACTTTGTGTCTTACTGTGATCCTCCAATAGAGATGATTTGAGACTTGAATGTGAGAGACCAAAAGAAATAGAAATGAGAAAGAGAAGGGAAGGAGTCCTGAAGGTACTTGTGTACCTGCCAATTTAATTGTCCCTCTTCTTCTTTTGATTACTTGTGCCTTTTACAAATTCCAGTTTATGCCTAATATAGTTTATGTTGAATTTTGTCACTTGAAACAAATGTATTCTAATTCTCAATTCTACCTTTAATGTAGCTACAATCCACATCTTCTGTGAGTTTTCCCTGACTACCTGTGCCCTGTAATATCCCATTTCTTCTGCACGACAAATTTTCTAGTCTATCCTCAGATTAGTTAAGGGAACCAAAATTTTGCCACTTTGAAGCTCCCTTTTGGGATATTGATTTGAAGCTGTTTATTAAGAAACAAGACTCAGAAAGAACCTTTGACACCCTCCTCCACCTGCACTTCCTGCCCAAGAAATTCAGCTGAGAAACCTGTTTCAGGAAGGAAATCTTAGAATGCTGCCTTAGCCTAATTTGAATTAAGTCTGGTAAATAAGAGGACATCAGGTAAGTGCCTGTTGGCTAGATGCCTGCTGTATCCCATTATTTCTGAGTTGCCCAGCAAGAATTTGCCTGCCATGTATGTTCCACTCTTTCTCACATTTCTGTAAATCACCCTTTCTCACTTCTGAAATCTAAGACCACTTTCCCCGCCACACCCCCACACACACCTTTCTCCTTTGTCCAAAAATGTCATATATGCCCAATGTTGCATCAGTGTCTTTGGAATTTTCATGCATATGTGAATTCCTCATGCACATGTATTAAACATTAGATTTTGTCCTGTTAATCTATCTCTGTTAATTTGATTATTAGTGCAGCTAGAAGAACTTAGAAGGTGGGAGGGAAAGTATTTTATTTTAGCCCCCACATTAGGCAGGAAGATATGTTGTTCAGTATAATCACTGTTGTGTTCTATATGTATTCTCAATTCAATTAGAGGCTACGTAAGAGCACGAGTCATTTTCTCAGTAGCTAATAATTGTAGAAACTTAACACATGGACTTGTAGAAACTCAACAGATCCCTGATTATGGCTTGATTTCTGAATCTATTTAAATATACATATTCTTTGCAGAAAAATCTATTTAATTTTTGTTCCTTTCCAAATCAACTTGTCCTGTTTATTTGATATTACATCATCAACACAATCACTTCTTTTAGAAGAAATGAGTTTAATGAATTAAATATCAATCCATGGATTTAGTAAAATGGCTAATCTAATATATTTATCTTAACAAACAAGATAATTTGATGTGGCCTAGTTATTTCAGTGACTAGTTATTATAGTTTATCAAATGTGCTTCATGTATCATGATGTGATTGGAGGATTGTGATTAGCCTTCAAGTGCCCTTAGCATCTCTCTTCCCACTTGCTATGGAGACTATAAAAGATCTAAAAAAGCGTCTGTGGCTGTGTTTCCTCTGTTTAAGAAGTTCCTCTGGCTCTCTACCCACTCTTTCTCTGGATCTTTCTCTTGCTGGTCTGATTTCTCCTCTTTACAGCTTCTTTTCACATAAGTAAAATTCTCATTCTCTCTCTGCATATCTTCTTTTCTAGAGTAATCAAGTAGACTTGGCCTCGCGTGATACAAGTCAACCAAACAATTAAGAGACATAATAGATCAAACAACTTTAAGATGTAAGCACAGCAAATTAGAGACCAATCTCATTATGAGACCTGTCAGAGAAGTCACAGAAGTTGAGGAACATTTAAACTGTCTTCGTTCTTATCTAGTCCAACAGACATCAATTTACAGATGAGAAAACCAAACCTCAGAGAAAGGGAAATGACCTACCTTTAGTCACGTAGTCCGTTAACTTTAAAGCTGGAAGTAGAACCCTGGTCTGATTCTCTGTCGACAGCTCCCTGTCACATATATTTTAAGTGAAATTGTCCTGTCTTTTGTTTTTTCTTACTTTATTCTACCTAGAAGGTTGGAAAACTCTTTCCTCATTGTTTTTTGATGCCTCATCATTCCCTGCCCTATTTCTTTCCTACTCTTCACAGGAAAAATTCCATAAATTGGAAAAATTCCATAAATTCCCAAAATATATAAATTGGCTATACTTGCCCTCACCTTTCCCTCACTTGCCATTCTCTCTTTAATCCATTCCAATCTACTTTCATTCCACCCCATCTCCAACCCACTGAAATATTAATGTCAATGTCACCAATGACTCCATGTTTTAAATCCACTGTCGCCTCTCTGTCCTCATCTTATTGAACTCTCTGCAGCATTCAATATGAAACACTTTCCTGTTTTGTATTATATGAACCACAAACTACTGACTTTCCTCCTCCCTTGCAGGCTATTCTTTCTCCGTCTTTTATTGTCTCCTACTTCCCTAACTAATCTCTAAATGTTAAAGTATCTCAGAGCTTCTCCTAAGCTATCTTTACAATTGCCACTTTTAGAGTAGTTTGTCTCATTCATTTCTGTGGATTTAAACATCACCTAGATACTGATAACTTTCACACATAACTCACCAGCCCTTTCCATTAAACTTTAAATTTATTTATACAACTATCTGCTTGACATTTTCTCTTGGATGTTAAGGAGGATTTAAACTACACAAGTCTAAATTGAAACTCTTGATTTCCAACTTCTCCAAGCATATTTTTGCCAGTCTTTTCCATCTTAGAAGATTATTCAACCATTTGTTCCAGTTAAAAACTACGAAAAACCTGATTAGAAAACGTGACAAAGACATTACAAAAACTAAAATTACTATCCAATGTGCCTCATGAACACAGATGCAAAAATCCTTAAACTATTAGCAAATAAAATATAACAGTACATAAAATGGACAGTACCAAGTGGAGTTTATACTTAGTAATATTTGGTTTAATATTGAAAAAGCAGTCAATGTAACTTACCCTACTACTAATAAAGGAGAAAAAGCATATGATCTCAATATAGATGGGGAAAAATATTTGACAAAATTCACACCTATTCATTGATGAAAACTCGCAGCACTCTAGGAAATTTTCTTATTCTGGTAAAAACATCTGTCAAAAAACAGCTGTTAACATTATTCTTAATGGTGAAACATTGAATACTCTCTCCTAAGACCGCCAACAGGTAAGGATGTCCACTCTCATCACTTCTATAACATTTTATTGGAAATTCTAGACATTGCAATCATAAAAGATAAGGAAATAAAAGACGAGAAACGAAGTAACTATGTCTTTATTCACTGGTGACATAATTTTCAAGGTCAAAAAGCCTAATGAACCTTCAAAACGCCACTAAAACTAATATGTGAATTTAGCAATATCTCAGGATACATGGTCAATATACAAAAATCAGTTGTATTTCCCATATTTAACTGCATAAAAAAGATGAGATTTTAAAAATACACTTAAATGGAGTTAAAAAGCATAACATAATTAAGGACATATTTAACAAGACCACTACATTAAAAATTACAAAACAATGCTAAGAAAAATTAGAGAGAGTGATGTACGTTGATTGGAAGACATACTACTACTAAGTGCTGATTTTCTCTAAAATAATCTATAGACTTAATGTGATCCCAGCAATAATCCCACCAGAGTTTTTGTTGTTGTTTTTTAAAGAAATTAATAAGCTTATTCTAACATTTCTATAGAAATGCAAAGGAGCTAGAATATCCAAACCAATCCTGAAGAAGAACACAGTTGGAAAACTTAACCTGGCTTCAAAATTTACTATCAAGTTACAGTAATCAAGGAAGTGTAGTACTGGCAAACAGATTTAAAAATAGGTGAATGGAGCAGAATAGGGAGTCCAGAATTAGACCCATATTGATATAATCATTTGATTTTCAACAAAACCACCAAAGTCCTACTACAAGAAAAGGAAATACTTTGTGACAAAATATGCTGGAACAAGTGGATATCTGTATCGAAAAAAATGAACTTTGACCCCTACCTCATACCAAAAAATAACTTGAGATAAACCTTAGACCTAAACATAAAGGCTAAAACAACAAAGAATCTAGAAGAAAACACAGGAGAATATCTTTGAGACTTTCAGAGTAGCAAAAGTTTCTTAGCACAAGAAAATTAATAGAAACAACCGGTAAATTTGATTTCATCAAAATTAAATACTTCTGTTCATTAAGAGATACTATTAGTAAATTAATATTATTTAATAATCCTGCATAAATATTCATAAAACTTACATTAAAGGACTGATATCCAGAACATATAAAGAAATCCTGTTACTCAATAATAAAACTACAACTCAATTTTAAAAATGGGCAAACAGCTTAAACAAATACTTCACACAAAAAATTATATGAATGGTCAATAAACATGAAAAAATAAAAATTAAATAAAAATAAAATTAAAACCACAATGAGATATGCCCCAGAATGGATAAAATTAATATCACCGACAAAACCAAGTGTTAAAAAGGATGTGGAACAACTGGAACTCTTATAAATTGTTGATGGGAGTGTAAAATGGTACAAGTGCTTTATAAGAAGGTATGGCAATTTCTTAATAACATAAACTGATCCTATGACTCAGCAATGCTGCTGCTCTCAGAAAAATGAAAACATATCCACAAAAAGAATTATATGAGTGTGTTTATGTCAACTTTATTCATAATATATAAAACTGGAAATAGCCCAGTTGTCCATTTATAACTGAATGACTAAACAAACTTGGGTGCATTCATACAATGGAATACTAAAAAAGGATACTTTAGCACTAAAAAAGGAACAAAGTATTGCTATACACAGTAACATGGATGAATCTCAAAAACATTATGCTTATTGAAAAAAACCTGTCACAAGAGAGCACATACGGTCCGATTTCACTTGTATGAAGTTCTAGACCAGGCAAAACAAATCTCTGTGGCAAAAAATGAGAATACTCGTTACCTCTGGGAGAGGGGAGGAGATTTGCTAGGAAGATACATAAAGGAACTTTCTGGATATTCTGTATCTTGATAGGAATTAGGGCAGTGGTTATCAACTGAGGGAATTTTGACCTTCAGGTTATTTTTGGCAAAGTCTGGAGACATTTTTGGTTGTCATAGCTGGAGGAGGGTACGTATGGTGTTATTGACATCCCTTTGGTGAAGGCCAGGGATGATGCTAAACATTCAATAATTCCCAGGACAGCATCTACAACAAAGACTTCTCTAAGGTTGATAATAGTGTCACATTTTAAAACCCTGAGTCAGGGCTACATAAATTTATGCATTTCTCAAAACTCATTAAATATAGTTAAGACTTTTTCATTTCATTGTATGCAGACCTTTTCTATAAAAATAAAAGAACCCAAATTACATATTGGTTCTCATTAATAAGATGCATATGCTACTAAGGGGTAGGGGTGAAGTGTTTTGATGTCCTCAATTTGTTTTTCTTTTACCCTAAGAGCGTCAAAAATAACATGGATGGATGATGTGTGAGTTGTGGGATGGATAGATAGATGGTTATGTGATTAAGCATATAGCAAAATGATAATTGTACATTCTATGTGGTATGTGGGTATTCATTATTCAACTCATTCAACATTTTTGCAAGCTTGAAAACTTTCATGATAAAACATTGTCATCCTTGATTTCTTCTTTAACACACCCACCGATACTCATTTTATCAGTATGCCCCACCTACTCTAGTATCAAATTCTATCATGAACCAGTTCAGGTCTTTCTATTTCTACAGCCATCAACTCAGGCTAAGGTACCAACAACTCTCTCTACTGGTCCACAGCTGTAGCCTGCTAACCAGTCTCTTTTTGCTTCCTCTCATGCTTCTCCATAACCTATTCTTCCTTCCCACCAGTGCCAGAGGGGTCTTCTTAAAATAGAGTTGACACCTAACACTCCCAAATTAAAGCCTTTCCAGGTAGTTGAGTGAAGTCCTGCTGCTTTTCCATATCCTGTGAGGATCCACTCAATCCAGATCCAGCACTAACCTGTTTCTTGAACATAATAATGTCACCCACCGTTTCACTCTAGATAGCCACTCTGGATAACATTTATTTTTTGAAAATGTCATACTTTCCTCCACACCATGCCTTATTCCAGCCATTCCCTCTATATAGGGTGCTTTCCCTGGCTCTCAATATGGATGTCTCTTTTCCTTTTTCAGTTCTCAGTCAATATGCTACTTCTCATCTCTCCATCTAAATCGTTTTCTCTAACGTTAGTTCCTTTCACATCACCTGTCTGACTTCCTTCATGGCAGCGATTTATCTTGTTCATTTGTATACTATTTTTAGATGTTAAAGTCCAAGAAAGCAGGGGCTATATCTATCTTGTTCATTGCTCTATCATCAGGCTCCAGAATAGTGTCTAGCATATGTGTATGTTAAGTGCAAAATAAATATTTCTTTGCTGAGTGAATGGATGGATGACATATTCAGAGCTTGATGACAGTTGTTTGTTTTTTTTTTTTTCCCTTCAGTGCCCTAGAAATGCCCACAGACTGGAGAATGAGATTCCACGAGGCACTCTCTTCAGCAAAGAAAGCACCATAAAGAGATTTATGGAGGAATATGAAACAGATGATCACAGAGCTGGTCCTTAGGGCATACACACCTCTGGGCTCAACTCACTGTCTTGACTTTTTCATTGACCTGTCTCAGGAATAGAGGATTAGTTAGGTGAATTATGGAATGTAATTCCTGGTGATAGAATCCCTGTAGATATTAAAAATCATGTTGTGGAGAAATATTTATTGACACAGAGAAAAGTTCATGATATATTGCCACATGAAAAAAGCAGGCTTCAGAAGAATGTGCTCGATATTATCTCCAGATCACTGAGTGCTGTGAACAACCTCATCCCTTTCTTAATAACACTCTTCCAAAGATGGTTAGGAAATTATTTTCCTTGGCCTACAACTTCTGTGGGCAGACACCTTTGGTCACTTTTGGATTAAGAGGGGCTAATTATTTTTGAAAGCCCCAAATATAGAAAGGCCTTGAAGTAGATATAATTCATAGGATATTTACTTAATATTAAGTGCAAATAGCTTGCTGGGAATGAAGGAGATGGTGAAATTCACCAAGAAGGAGTTTGTGTTGTATTATACACCATGAAACAGTTTAATTCCAACTGGGTCACAAAACTAACTCCTATGATATAATAAGAGAACAGGAGTGCTCCACTCTGAAAGCAGCAGGGAGAGACTCGTCTTTCTGAATGTCCCTAAGTTTTTCACACTTATGTTTAATATCTAAATTATAATAATCTGAGAATCTCATTTGTGTGACTGTAAGAATCCATTTCTGTACCCAGTAATCTCTGAGGTTCACTGGAGGACTACTGTATTCTTTTCCTAAGGCTGCTGTAACAAAGTACCACAAAACAACAGAAATTGATCATCTCACAGTTCTGGAGGTTAGAAGTCCAAAATCAAGGTGTTGGCTCATTGGTTCCTTCTGAGGCCTGTGAGAGAGAATCTGTGCCAATGTCTTTCTCCTAACTTCTGGTAGCCCCAGGTATGTCTTGGTTTATATATGGTATTCTCCCTGTATTTTCAGGCTGTTTTCCCTCTATGCATGTCCCTGTGTCCAACTTTCCCCTTTTTATAAGGACAGGATTCATAAAACCTATTTGTCAGGTGATCATTTGCATGGGCAGGTTGTTGAGAGAGAGAGAGAAAAAAAAAAGAATATGTAGTTAACAACCTGGAAGGCAAAATTAATCAGATTGGTTTTGTTTTGTTTATTGGTTATTTTTTTTTGGACCTCTTTAGGATCTAAGTAGATACTAGACATAGCTTTTTTGCATTTTCTTTCTTGGACCAACTGACTGCCAACATAATGACAATTAACATGTACCGTGTTACCATGGGCACAGCACGTTTTTAAGCTAAGCTGGCTCCTGACCTGAGGTAATGATGATTTCCATTTAGCTTTTAGGAACCTGATGCTTTGTAGCAGGTGCTGGTTGGATATCAACATCCTCAGATCTATTAGACAACTGGGGAACATGAGACTGATTCCTAACGTGAAACTAACATTTTTTAAGGGCTTACTAAAAAGAAAAAAATGAATACATAAAAAATACTTTAGTGGCCATTTCCTTCATTTAGCACTTCAGATTTGACAAGTCGTTCCTCCATAATTTTAGTTTATTTTTATTGCAAGGCTGCAATATGAGGAGGGGGTTAGAATTATTATCTGTATTTTAGATGTAGAAAATTTGAAGCTCAGAAAGATGAAGTAATTTGCCCAAAACTATATAACCAGTAAGTAGCAAAGCCAGACCTGAAAAACAGGTTTTATGGATCTTGTTCCATTACTGTTCACCTAGTCACGGTACTTTTTATGCCCTAAGACACTACATTTTTCAAGACAATTTTTGAAGAATTTTAGTATTATATCACTAAGGATATTTTTTCAGTATCAAATGTCAGGAAATTCAACTCAAACTGGCTTTAATAAATTGGAAAAAGTTTTTGACATACATTTCTAGGCAGTCCAGGATTCAGTTGTGGCTGGATCCAAGAGTCTCAAAATATGTCGGAGAGACTTAGTTTTTCTCCATTGCCTGACTGCTTCCTCGTGTGTTGACTTCATTCTCTAGTTCCCCAATGTAGCAAGATAGCTGGCAGTAAGTAACTCCAGACCTTAAATGTTCCCATGTTTGTGTTCAGTGGCAAAGAAATGAGAGAACAAATATTTCTGACAGGTCTTGAATAAGCTCCAGTATTTATCTTGACTGGCCCAGCTTGAGCTGGGTGCCTGTCTCAGAAACAGTCACTGTGACCAGCGTGATTTTGTGTGCTGATGTACCAAGCTGGGTAACAGACTTCCCTCCTGGAGTAATGGAAGTGGGCGTATAGTGATTCTCCAAAGAAAATGTAGGATGATAGTCTCATAAAAGAAGGGGACTGGATACTGTGTGGCCAAAGCAACAAGTGTCCTCTATAAGGAGCCACTTAAGTTCCTGGCTGTATTCTCTAGTTGCTTGAGGAAGCTCTGCTCATTGTCACCAGGCAATAGCCCTCTTCACACTGTGTCACCTTATAAAGCAGGGAGAGCTTTATACCACAGTTCATTGAGAGGAAAGTAAAGTCTATTTCACTGCACCACAGTTTTCCCCTTCTGAACCCACACCTCCTAGACTGTGGTAGCTGAGTGACTTGTGCTAGAGTGGCAGTTTGCTGTGCTGGTTCTTAATTAGCTTCTGGTGAAGTCCTAATTCCTTTTGGACTTTCTATCTCCACCTTCATGACTGCCACACCCTTCCTGTACCCAATGCCAAAGTTTTCCTACCTACTTCGTGCTTTGGCATGCTCTCTCAGGTTCCTGTGCCTTTGCACGGGCTCCATCCCTTCCTTGATGCACTCCTCCTGTCTTTGGCTCCCTGATAGAGTCACACTTAATTATCCTTCAGCACTCTGTAGAAGGGTGTCCTACTCTACGAGCTTTTCTGATCTTGACGCTCCAGGCTAAAATAACATTCCTAGAGAATCCAGTACAGTTAAAAAGTAACATACTTATTGAACTGTAATTCTGGACTTCCTTATCTGTCCTCCTCTCCTAGAGCTCCTTTGGGACCACAACTTGATTTAATTTGCCTTGTATCTGGTAACTATCCCAAGATTGCCCCATAATAGGTTCTTATATATTTGCTAAATTGATGAGTGGACAGATGAATACGTGAATGAATCATCAGAGTAATTATTAAAGGTATCAACCTCACTCAAGAGCCTTTGTCATTTACCCCCCTTTTTGGTATCAAAATACTTGCAGAGAAAATACTCCAAGGACACTCTTACCCAAAGCCAGCATAGGAAAAGGAAGCAGATAGCAGTCATTGGGGGTGAACTTCCCAGGATCACTTTTGTGGGAGACAGAAGTTTGCAAAGAACTTAACGCTTTCCATCTTTACAATGACAACAGGAGCTGAAGAAGTAGGCTTAGAAAACTCAGAGAGACTTGCAGCCCAATTAATGGCTGTGGTTGCTCATTATGGTGGGAAACTGGTGCTCACACTGCAAAAGTTGATCACATCAGAGTGGCTTCATTAACTACATTCTCTCCCTTGGATAAGACTGCCAGGGGAGATGGTGGTGTCATCTAACAGGAGAACACCAGTGAAGGCAGCTCCTATCTCACAAGCTATTATCAGAATATTGTGACCAACTTGTAGCATCTCAGAAACACAGGATGAGCAAAATGCATATAGCTGCAAGTTAAGCACCAAAAATAACTGCACAACACTGAAATAAAAATGGCCTATGAGAAAAAGTTATAGTAATTATCTTAGTTTACCTAGAGAAGGAAAATACAGGGGAAATTTACAGCATTAACAGGCTCCAAGTTCATGAAGGGTAATTTTTTAGGATGGTGAATTTATAGTTGTATGTGTTAAAAGAAAATTTCCCTATTGTCCTCTCTCTATTTACTGCTTGATTTCTCCTCTGTGATATGTAATGAAAGATAATAAGTGGCGACTTTACAAAATGTATAAGTACTTTGGAAGTTAGCAGCATGCTTGCACTGTCTTGCAACTCCCTTCCCCCCCAAAAAAAGAAAAACACAGAAAGGAGTAAGTATACCATCTGCAAGAGCTCTTTCCTCTTTTACAGCCATCCTGTTACCATCTGCTAAAATCCTCAGCCCACCTGCATAGTGAACATTAATTGTCTTCCAGAAATGCGCAAGAACCACAGTCTCCCCCAAGACTGAGGGTAGAAGGAAGGGGACATTTTATCGCACTTTCAAGTGAGCATTTCACCTTGCAATCCACCTGGTTTCTTTAGTTAATTTATTGCATGTTCAACCAAGCTTTCTGTCTGAGCAGGGGGTAATTTGGGGGTTAAACAGAATCTTAGCATTTGTCTTTTCCTTGGCTTTCTTCTTTGAAATTTCTATTCCTGTTGAGACTCAAGTGCTATCCCTAAAGTTGAGAAGAATTTAGAGGTTATTGTTGGAAACATTTACAAGGGATTTTCTGTGCTTCAGATCAGGAAAATTTTTTCAGCCAAATCCTGAATTGGTTCTCCTTGCTGATGTTGAACAAGTGACCTCTGAAGTTCCAAAAGAGAATTGGCTAATGTTTCTCAAAGGTATTATTATTCAGGGCAGGAAAATTCTTCCTTTTGGAAAGCTGGCCTGTATGTTGCAGGATATTTTCCTTTCCTGACTTCCACTCATTAAGTGCTATTGGTGCTCCCTGTCACTGTGGCAGCTCCAAAGTCCCCACACATTTCCAACCCTCACCAAAAAGCCTGTAATACACCCTGTTGAGAATTATTAAACGTGTGTTACCCCCTCACCTTTTTCAGGAAGAGAGGAGAGGGTTAGCTGATGCTTCCTGCTCAGGTGAAAAGATTCTGATTTGTGTAGCTTCAAACTATGAGATTAGGGCCATAAGTTACCTGAAAGAGGCCAAGGTTATGAAAAATTGAAAGTATATCTGACAGAAGCACTTCTTAGGCCAGTCTCCTCTCTCTCTCTCTCTCTCTCTCTCTCTCTCTCTCTCTCTCTCTCCCCCCTCTCTCTTTTCCACACACACGGCATGGTTCTTAAATCTGAATTTAAAGTTTATAGCAATTCATGTGAAGCAGCAAGCAGCAGAGAGGAAAAGAAGGCTTAATTCAAATAACCAGTTATCAACTGATTTTAGATACTAATAGCCATTGTTTGCAATTGGTTTATGTGTACATATTCTCTTGATAAATTCACTTTGCAATATTATCAGATGTCAATTGACAATGCCTATGACTAGTTTAGGCTACTATTTTCATTATTTATGTATCATTTATTCAATCGTCTATTCATTTATTCTTCACCTTTTGTGGGCATTACCCAATGTTAGTAACAATCCACCATCCAACTGCAATTAATTTTATCAGCCTTATACATGCAATGTATTTTATCCATCAGAGACAGCATCTCTCAACTGCTTTATCACTTTTCTTATGAGAAAGAACTTCTGGTGATTTCTATTTCCCCTTCCTGAAACAACATTCCCTTCATAAAACAGGAAAATAATGACTCAGTACAGCAGGCCCTTTTAAGGCTGTTTCTACATAGGAGATGAGTTTTGCCTTTCAACGGTGGATTCTAGGCAATCAGTCATACTGCACAGAGTCAAGCCAATTCAGTTGGCTTAGCTTCTAGAATAATTACTTATTTGGTAATTTCTTTGTTGTGTGGGAATCAACAAACATGCATTGACCGTCATAATGATGCATTTAATAGATTGTGTCGTCTCTTTTCCATATGGAGCTGCTACATTTGTGATTCAAAGCTATTTTTAATCAACAACTACAAACTTGTTTGACTATCTATGTACTATACACTATGTTGGCTAGTGAGGACACAAAGATAAAGGGAGCAGGTGGCATGGAAAGACAACAGGCTTAGAAATCAGAGAGATAAGCTTCAAATCCCAGGGGACTTGGGGGGCAAGTCATTTAACCTCTGTGAACTGCAGTTGCTGGGCTGTGGCAAGGATTAACACCACAGCTATACTGCGCAGAGCCCGAGCGTAAGCGTTCAGTAAGTAGCCATTGCCATTAAGGTCAGTGAGACACAGCTTCCCCTCTGGAGCTCACATTACTTGTTATAACTACGTAAAATCATAAATTCTAGAATACAGAGTATCGAGTCTTGTCTTAATTTTAAATTCTTTAAAAAAAACCCCTTCTAAATTTAGCACATGTATTTTTTATGGAGCCACAACGTGTTTACACTTTGTACCCAGACTTTTTCCATGATATCTAAAGATAAATTGTAAGTGTTAGGCAAACCAAACATGACCCTGCACGGCTCTGTTCAGAACATTATCTCACAATTGTTCCAAATACTCTGGGACTGAGTCATCTAATGTAGCTTACAGGAAAACAAGCTGTGTGTTACTGTAGGCGACCTTAGTGATGTGGAGTTATTTAAGAATCCGGTGTTCACCACTTCCAGTTGAAAGTGCATGAACAAATTAGGAAGACAATATAATTACATATACTGAAATTAGGTTAACGTAAATGCTCTAATAGTTCAATATAACCACAGACCAGCACTTCAGTATTAGAGTGCTGCCCCTCTGCGTACACACACACACCCATCAATTCAAAGTGTGCCTCCCCAGCCAATGTTTATAGTAGATTCTATTACGTTCCTGTTGTAGAATGGTGATTATTTGGTTATGTAACTTTTTTACCCTAGAATGGAAAAACAGTCCCATGAGATAATAGGGACTCTTCCTATTATTTAATGTCTTGTAACAAATCATCCCAAAATTGAGTGGCTTGTAATAAGAACAATCTCTCATGCTCGCACATCTCCAAATTGGGCAGGGTTCAGTGAGGATAGCTCATTTCTTCTCTACTTGCTGTTAGCTGGGGCAACTCAAAGGATGGGTGCTAGAATCATCTAAAGTAGTGGTTCTCAGCAGGGGGTGTTTTCTTGCCTTATCCCCATTGGACACTGGCAAAGACTAGAATCATTTCTGATCGCCAGAATTTTTTGAAGGGGGTGGGTTGCTCCTACATCTACTGGGTGAAGGCCAGGAATACTGCTAAATATCCTGTAATACACAGGACTACCTGCCCCTGAAAGAATTATCTTTCCCAAAATGTCAATGGTACTGAGGTTGAGAAACCCTGATTTAAAGGCTTGTCATTCAAATGTCTGGTGGTTGATTCTGTGCCTTCCCTGGAGTGCCTCCGTTCCTCGTCATATAGACCTCTCTAATGTGGTCTCTCCACTCTCCATGGGGCCTAGTTTGGAACTCCTTACAACATGAGGTCTGCCTTCCAAGCTGGGAGTGTCCTGATTGAGAGAGCACGGCAGAAGCTGAATCCTTTCTGTGACCTAGACTCAGAGGTCACATCCCTTCCACTATACTCGATTGGATGGAGCCGTTACTAAAAGGCCCAGCCGTCACTGGGCCTTGCTCAGGTCATGAGAAAGGACATCATTCTGTGCGAAGAGCATCAGGAAATCACTCTGTAAAAAAAGCAGAAAATGAAATTTGCCACAGGGACCATGTCTCACTCTTCTTTGGATCTTAGCACCGTAGCTGTCAATGGACAGCTAATGGTATCAGATGCTCACACTGTGCATTTTTGCATTGTATTAAATTAAGAAAACTTGATATATAAAATATACGATAAACAATGAGGAGGTTTGGCATTATACATAACAATTTTCCACAGAGTACCTTTAAATAGTGGCTTGTTCCACTTCATTATAAAGTATGATTTAATTATGAAAATTTCAATGGCATATTTATTCATCTGGTTGTTCATCAGTTCAGTATTCAGCGAGCACATACTGTAGGCAAGAGAGTGTGCAAGGCGCTGGAATACAAAGATGGACCAGACATAAAATTGCCTTCAAGTCTCTCACAGTCTGGTGATGAAGGTAGGCAACATATAGACATCGCTCTAGTAAAGGCCCGACCTCACTAGAGGTGCAAATAAAGTGCTCTGGTGCTATAAGGAAACATGGGGTTTTTCAGAAATAGGAAGTAAAGACTCTGTTTAAGGATACTCACTTTAATGAATACTAACTAAATCTTTTCAATTTCTCACTCTGCACTTTTATAATTACAAGGGGAAATTGGCAGAATTTCATCCAATTTTATAATATTCAATCGAAGCAGTCACCTAAAACATGACTGAGGGCCATCTGCTGTGCAGCTGTTAAGTCTGTCTGTCTCGGTCAGAGTCATTTATTGCTATGGGAAAGCATATCTCTTCACAAGGAAATGGTGAATCTTCTTACTGCAATCCTACGGCATTCCAAACTGAGTGAAGAAGAAAAGTAGAAAAGTCAACATGCTATGTTGCCCTAGAAAAATAGACCTGTTTTATACCTCGGTGGCAGTATTATATATCTGCCTTATGGAATATTGGGGATACTTCAGGCTTTGTTCCTGGAAGTCTGTGTGCATTGCTGCAACAGCAAGAATTGAGGGTTCATGCCAAACCCACAAGCTCTTGGCACTCAGACCATATAAATTTGGTAATCAAGTTTATCCCATCTGAAATATTAATATAACTAAAATACCATTATAAAATATATGAGGTATTTTAGAAATTTCTTATGACATCTTATAAAATTCTACATCTATAATTGAGAGAAAGATGAAAGTGTAGTGGCAAGGAAATCAATGAGGAAGCTGTGATATAATCAAAGGAAGCGACAGTGACCTGGGTTAGCGTAATAACAGGAGGAATCACAACAACGAATATTTATTGCATGTTTGCCATGTGACAGGGACTGTGTATGACTTCATAAGAATTGTCTGTGTTAATACACATAATAGTAATTTGAGATAGGTACTATTGTTTTTTCATTTTGCAGATGAGGAAACTGAGGCTTAGTAAGTAGTAATGAGTAAAACTGGAATTCAAGTTTACCTGAGCCTGTTTCTGTAGTCCATCATTTTAAACATTATGCACATTATAAGTGATATAAATAAAGAGGTGGAAAGAATATTGGAAGGACAATCTAGATGATTCAGTAATGGGATTGGATTTAGGGTGAAAGGAAGAGTAAGGCATGTAGGATAATACCCATGTCACAGTTTGAGTTTGGTCAACTCGGCTGGAGGTGCAATTCTCTTAGATTGAAAACAAAAGAACACTGTGTTTGTCTGAATGACAAGTTCAGTTTTGGGCTTGTTGGATGAAAATGTGGCACCTGAGGGATATCCATATTCCATATAGAGATGTCCAGGAGACAGTTGGATATGAGGTTTGAAATTCAGGAAAGAGGTCAGGATAGGAATATTAGCTTGGTGCAAAAGTAATTGTGGGTTAAAAGTTAAAAATAATTGCAAAAAAAAGTTACTTTTGCACCAACCTAATATATATATATATATATATATATATATATATATATATATATATATATTAGGTTGTTTTATATATATATATATATACATATATATATATATATATATATATACATATATATATATGACAATCACCTAATATATATATTAGGAAGAATATGAAGTCTAGGGAGAGAAGGTGACATTATAAAACATATTAAGTAGAAGTTGCTTTGTTGGGTTCTGGTGGGGTGGGGGATGGAGCAAAAGAACAGTTGGTTGCTGGCCAAAAGTTGCTCAAAATTTGGGTGTGGAGACATAACAAGGATATGTAAAACAGCTTCAGAATGATTATGAGACAGAATACAAAGGAGGACAACATGCTTTAAGAATTAGAAAAGAAAGAATAGAATTCAAATAGGATTAACCTGGAAGACTTCCTATACCTGAGATTTGAGCTAAGTTTCCATGAGCATGCGATAGTGTAGAGAAGAAACTGAGGACTTAGTGAGGCCTGTGGTGGGGGTCAAGGAAACCTCTCCCTATTCTTCTGCCCTTCACCTTTCCTGCAGGGAAAGAAACGCCTGCCTCTCTTATGGCATATGCTATAAGACTATTCTCTGTATCTGATGTAGGAGATGGGAGTCCGTAGGATATACGGGAGGGAGGAAAAGATGGTTATAATAGAGGGAGAGCAGTGACAAGTTGGAACCCACAAAATGAGTTCATGTTCCTCATTGCCTCTGACTTCCGACTCTCCTGTGTGAGTGTTCACAGGAGGAATTGTGGTCCTTCATCACAGAGCTAAATACCCACCAGGAGTTTGAGAAAATGAAAGAGGATTCATGGGAATTGCAGACCCAGCTGCTACTCTCTACCCACGAAGTGAATCAACAAATGAGTGACAACATATGTGAATTACAAAATGGCTGCTGCTTCACTTCTACCCTCCAAATCTTGCACTCGAATCTCATGGCCCAGCTAGCCAGAAACCTACAGGTAAGGAAATTCTGGGACATGTACTTTACCCTACTCAAGTTGATTCATTACAAAGTCCCCATGCCCTGTGTAAAGGCTACCGGTTATGAATGAGCAAGCAAGATTTGGAGAGAACGTGCAGTTCAGTTTAGCTCAGTGCTTAAAGTTTGCCTCCCAAAAGTTAGCATGTTATCAGAAACACCTAGATGGCTTGATAAAACACAGTTTCTGATTCTCTGAAATGCATTTCAAGTTCTGAAATGATGCTGACTGTGGGGACTGAGTCAGGAGTGCAGTTTCCAGGCTCTCGCCCTCACGTGGAAATGTGCTCACTCGGGTGGGAAATGGCCATCAACTGATTGGATGGCCATCAGCTGTGGCTAGTTGGCTGTCAGCTGTAACCAGTAAGCCATTGGCCACTAATATAACTGTCTTGGCTACACTAGCAGCAGAATGGGGGCTAGCAAGAAGATGGTGGCTGGCAAGCGTGGATTGCAGTTAGCAAGGGGTTGATTGGTTGGCAGAGAAGCGGAAAGCAGGTTGCAGATCGTGTGGTTCTTGCTTCCTGTGTCTCTAACCCAGCTGCTAGCAAGACTATAGTGGTCTGACTCCCCTATCTATGGCTCTATGGGTGTTCCTTTTTGGCCTGACCATATCCTGTGTTCTTATGTGGGGAGCGGGACCAGAGACCCCACCTGACACCTTGCATGACACTGACCCTGGTGTTGATCCCTGCTGGTTCAGGGATCATACTTTGAGAACTCTGGTTTAGCTAAAATACAGAGAGCTTTAAGTTTTAGTGAGAATTGGGAGTGGAGAAGAAAATATGGCAAAGGAATAGTTAAGAAAAGATATTGAACAGTGGACAACTGTTGAGTGATATCTGATGTGACAGAACATCATTATAAGTGACTGAACAGGAGGTTCACTGGCAAAGACGGTGTTTGCAGCAGGATGAGCTCTTGCTGCGTGGGAGGGACAGCCTCAAGGGGAGCTTGGAAGTGAGGAAATAAATTGCAAGATAGTTTTACAATAACCTAGTGATATAGATTCAGCATAGGAAGGCGAGTGACCGTAAAAACTGAAATAAGGCATGCAAGAATAAAAAACGACTTTAAATGTAGCTTCAAATTCCTTACTTGCTCTCCCCTCTACAATATGCTCTTCTCTTCACATCATCAGAGTCCACTTAGCTTTTAATTTTAGTCTTTTACAAGTTTTTTTTTTCTCCTGATGATATTAACAATACCTGTGCATTGCAGAAAATTTGGAAATCGGGAAAGTAGAAAGAATAAAATAAAAGTTGTCCTTCAGGCCAGGTATAATCACTATCAAATTTGGGGTATGTTTCTCTCCATTCTTCTCTTCTGCATGTGTGTGTGTTTGTTCATGTATTTCATGTTCTTGAAATTGGCAGACTTTACCTTGACCTTGGATTTGACCTTTACTGGGTAATTAGGGGGCCTGTTACTGGTGTCCCAGCCAAGGCAGCCCTTGTGGCCCTCAATGTTTCTGTCAGTTTCATCTCCCTGAATGATTACCATTTTGCCTGTTCAGATAATTCCTTGTTGGTGACATCAGTGTCTGGGGCTTTTAGCAGCTTGTTACATGGCTTTAGATGGATGTTTCCTGAGACATCAAGGGAGTGGAGACAAGGATGATAGGTCAGGTGGCAATGCTTAGGCCCCAGGCTTATACATATTATTGCTTCTGATTGGTCTACACAGAATCCCCAGGAGAGAGAAATAACAGTAAGAGTAACAATAGGAACAACAACGAACATTTATTGAATGTTTGCTAGGTGCTAGAGTCTTTATATGGGTTATCTCATTTAATTCTTAAACCATTCCAATAGGAAAGATTCTGTTATTTAATCCATTTACCCATTTTGTAAATGAAGACATTCTGGCTTACAGAAGTGAAGAACAACATAGGTTCTTCAAGAACTTTCCAGTTTTGATCTGGAATAAAATAAAAAAAGATATAATAAAAAAGATATAAAAAAAAAAGAGACTGGTGTTTAAAAACTAAATGACTTGTCCAGGATCACACGTGTGCTACTTGATGGAATGTAGGTTGAAACCCAAGTCTTCAGATTTCCAAGTTATTATTTTTCCGCTTTGTTCCATTGCCCTCCTGAACAAATTTTACAGTTCTTTCTCATGCTGACCATAGCTTAGAAGCTCTCTCTTTCCCATTCATGTTCCTGACGTTGGATTTACAGTCTTTTCTGATCTCACTGTCTGCTTGCTGTGTCTGTGCCAACTTAGATTCAAATGTCGGCACTTGTGACCGCCCCAGTCTGGTAACCTGACCCCTGAGTGTGTTTTAGCTCAGACCTAGTCCTCCCCTGGGCATCAGCAGGAAGGTCCCAAACCTCTTCACCTGACATTGCTGAGCTAATGAGAACTTTGAAAGGGGTGATAACTTATTCTGAAGCCACTGCCTAAGTGCTCAGCAGGATGTGACAAGAGCAGTTTACCTCTAGTTCACTCACTCAGAACCCTCCCAGTGATATCTGTCTCCCCTACACTCCGGCTCCTCCTTCCTCTCTCTGCCCTCCGTCCTCCAGCCCTCCCTCCTGTCTCATGAAACATTGTGCACGGATCTTTGTCCCCTCTGTGTGAGGCATAGAGGACACGAAGGGCCTCCATCCCTATGCAGTTCATAGTCTATTCTCTGCAAATGACAATGAGCTATTTTTACATCTGTTTCCCAGACAAAATAGAATGTGGAGGCAGGAGGTAGGTTTTCAAAACAAATAACTTACCTTCAATCACTTTTATATGAAAATAAATTTAGAATATAGTGGTGAAAATCTGACATTTCTGAATTGAGCTCTCTTTATCAGGAACCTCTATTTTTCAACTTCAACTTTTAAATCTGCCATATATCCCATGCTGTTTCCTAAATCATGCATCCAAGGACAATTTTATTTCACTTTGTATTTTTCTTTAGCTTTGTTTGTCTGTTTTTGGTTCACATTCACTAATTATTACTCGTATGTAGAGTTTTCTGTTAATCCTCGTATCATTTCCTTATAGATGGCCCAAGATTCTGAAACAGTTCATTAAATAGGACACGAAGCATGTGTATATCTTCAGAGTAGGCAACTACTACTTAGCAAGATATCAAACAAAATAGGGGATTTTGTTCCTGATTATTTGTCTTTGTGTCAAGGCATATCTTGTAAGATAGATAGATATAAAATGTAATATACATAGTGTAATATATACACAAAATGTAAATTATGTGTAATGTAATATATAATATATAATATATAATATATAATATATAATATATAATATATAATATATAATATATAATATATAATGAAATATGTATATATAGCATATATAACTTTATAACATTAAGTATATAACTATATGTGTATATAGGAAAAAATATATATACACATACATATATATGTATGTGTATATATATGCTAAAAGGAAAACCATTCATTTCAGCAATAAACAAGTTCTTATGACTTACCGGAGAGGTTTCAGAACATTGATGGGGGCAAACATCTGATTTTACGGAATCCAAAGACGAGAGGGTAGTGAGGAAACAGAGCCAGTGGGTATGGAAAAGTCATTTGAGACGCTGTGAAATGTGAGAGAGGGAGAAGATTGGGAGAGAGACAGAGAGGCAGAAAGAAGAGAGAGAGGGCAGAGACAGGAGCTGAGGAAGTCCCAGGGCGTGGTTACAAATACAGCACTGCAGCAGTTAAGTTGCTGTGGGGAGCAGGTGAGCCTCTGTGGTGGGTGAAGTTAATGGAACACTAGCAATGGCTCCCAGCATACTCTTGAGCATTAGCAAGGGAACACATGGACTAAATGAGGACAGTGGCCCAAGCAGAGGAACCTGTCAAAAGTAGGCATCTGGGTGTTGAGAGAGACAGAGCCTGAGGCTGAGAGACAAAGCTAGGCATTGATTCAGGTGAGTGAAAAATGATTAAGGCCATGTGATCAGACTATGTGGTGAAGGGACGAAACAAGCTCAAGAGGTAGGAGGATGAGTTACCAGGACATTTCCCTCTTGATTAGTTGCTTATCTTTTCCACCACATCGCCTCTTCTAGGACTTGGTATTCTGGCTGGACCAGACATATTTCAGTACGTCTTCAAATGTCAACATTTTCATTTTCTGTTCTTTGCACGTGCTCTCCTCGATCTAGAATGCTTCACTCTGCTCTCTGCCTCTTTCTTTGCCTTTTTTTCTGCTCAGGTTTCAGGTCAGATAACAAATTATCCAGCAACTTTCCTGACACACTTGGACTGAGGTGGATGCTTTCTGTTGAATCCTAGATTTTCTTTATCATACACTTATCATTGTATTGCAATTGTTTATTTAGTTGTCTGTCTCTTCACTGTGGAAGGAAAGTTTCATAAAGGCAAAGACCATACTGATTGTTGCCTTCTCTGGTTCCAGGTGTTTTGTGTAGTTCTTGGTACATGAACTACTTCCTCTTAGTATTGTTTAATCTCTAATTTTTTTTTCCTTTGGGGAAAATACTTCATTAACATATCCATGACGAATATACCTAGCATTATATTACCAGTCAGTGACTCCTCAAATGTTCTGGACATTTTCACTTGGGCAATGCAAAATAAAATATCTAAAATAGAGCTCATCTTACTCTAAAAACTCTTCTCCCCTGACTTTCCTATTCAGAGCAATGGCAGTGACATCATTCTCCTGGTTACTCAGCCGTACTCCTCTCTTGACTTCTCATGTCCTGGCCACTAATCAATACTTTTTATTATGCTTTCCTAGTGGTTCCCAGGACATCACCCTTGTTTAGGACCTTCTTATTACATACCTGAATTATATGGGAAAAATTGACTATTTCAACAAATGGTGCTAGCACAACTGTATATCCACATGCAAAAGAGTGAAGTTGCATACCGAGTTCATATTGTATATGTAACAAAAGTTAATGCAAAATGGGTCATAGACCTAAATGTAAGAGCTAAAACTCTTAGAAGAAAACATTGATATGCATAAATGCTGGGGATAGACTCCTAAAGCAAAAATGAAAATAAAAAAAGGAAATCATAGAGAAGTTGAACTTAATCAAAATTAAAAATTTTGTACTTCAAAGGATATCTTTGAGGAAGTAAAAAGACACAATGAGAGTAAATATTTGCAAATCATATGTTTGATAAGGAATTTGTGTCCAGAACATATAAATAACTAAATAAGTCTTGCAACTCAAGAATAAAATGACAACACAATGATCTTAATATACATTTCTCCAAAGAGATGTAGAAATGGTCAATAAACATGAAAGGATTCTCAGCATTATTAGGCATTAGGGAAATGCAATGAGATAACATTTCACACCTACTACTGTATTTTCCTGAAAATAAGACTTAGCTGGACAATCAGCTGTACTGGGTCTTTTGGAGCAAAAATTAATATAAGACCCAGTATTATATTATATTATATTATATTATATTATATTATATTATATTATATTTTATATTATATTATAGATCCGGTTGTACAGTAAAATAAGACTGGGTCTTATATGTATTAATTTTTGCTCCAAAAGATGCATTAGAACTGAATGTCTGTCTAGGTCTTATTTCGTGGAAACACGGTAAGATGATTATACTTCAAAAGACAGACAATAACAAGTATTGATAAGGATGTGGAGAAATTGAAACCTTCATAAAATGCTGGTAGGAATGTAAAATGGTGTGGCTATTTTGGAAAAAAAATGTTTGGCAATTTTTCAAAATGTTAAATGTAGAGTTACTATATCACTGAGCAGTTCCGCTCATATGTCTACACAAAACATTGCACAAGACTGTTTGTAGCAGCATAATTTATAATAGCATAAAAAATGGAATCAACCTAAATGTCCATCAACTGACGAATGGGTAAATAAATGTGACATATTCATATAATGAAATATTAGCTGGAACTGAAAAGAAATGAAGTATCGACACATGCTACAACATGGATGACCCTTGAAAACATTATTCTGCATAATAAATGAAGGCTATCACAAAATACTATATATTGTATATCATTCATAATGTCTATACAGACATTAAGTAAATTAGTGGTTGCTAAGGGTTGGGGAGGTAGAGGAAGGAATGAGGATTGATTGCTAAGAAGTGCAAGATTTTTTTTTCAGGGGTAGCAAAAATGTTCTAAAATTACATTGTAATGATGGTTGCACAATCTGTGAATATACTAAAAATCATTGACTTGTACACTTTAAGTAGATGAATTGTATGGCATGTGAATTATATCTCAACAAATCTGTTTTAAAAAAAGGATCCTAGATCATTCTTTTCATCTCTTTTAGATCTAATTCATCCAGCTCGCTGCCACCAGTTAATCCATCATTTTGCACATTCACATTTCTGCTCAGCACCCATCTCTTCCCCTCATTGGTTCTGAGTGCCAGTTCCTTCATTTGTCATTTGAGGATCTTCATGTTCTAATCTCAGTGTGCCTTTTTGACACCTTCATCAGCTTATCCACATTAATTCTCTGGATTGGCCTACTTCTGGCCCTGTCCCCATACTTTTGTATGTCAGTTCCCTTATCTAAAATGCCCCCCTTTTACATTTTTAAAAAAATAAATTTGAATACTGCTCTTCTTTTAAGTTCTAACACTCCAATGACAGTTTCCTTGGCTCATGTAATTCTCAGCAATTTTTCTCTCTCATGATCCAACACTACTCATTTTGTACTTATTATATTTTACCTTTGTGGTGACTAGAAAGGAAAGTTATATTCCAAATTTAGTGACAAAGATGAGAAAATCAACACATACGCATTCAGAACCCCGCTCCCCAGAAACAATTCTTTTTGTGTTATGATTTGGAAATAATTTACTGATGAGTTTGAGGTGCCAGGAAGTGATAACCCTAAAATATAACTGATTTAAATAGACTAAATTCTTGAAAACTGGGCAGCATCATGTGGTAATTAGCAATAGCAATTGCTGGCTGATAATGAATACTGGAAAAGATGAGTTGGAAAGAAAAAAACCTGGTAATCTATCTTCTGGGCAGCCTAGACCTTAAACCTTTAGTTCTTAAACAAAATGATATTTTAGTATAAAGAAATGGTCTTAGTCTGAGGGAATATCTCAAGTTTCATAATTCTTAGACAAGGCCTGAGACAAAATTATCTTCACTAGGCAAAAAATGCTATTATAACATCAATAGTGACAAATATTTAATACTTATTATGCAGGACTTGTAGTTCATGCATTTTTTTTTTATTTAATACTCAAAATAAACCTCTGAGCTATCTATGTACATATTATTATCATTTTATATAACTTGTCTGCATTAGTTCAGATTCGGTTTGAAATCAAATATGAGAAAACCTTAAAATAACAGTCAAGTTGGAAGTGTATTTCTCTGTCATGTAAATGTGCAGAGGTGTTTGGCAGGATTTGGATGGCATCTTGTGGTTCTGCTCCAAGTCTTCAGAGATAAAACTCCTACCTGTTCCCCATTCTGTTTCCACTGGGTGTGACCTCAGTCTCATCATTCAGGGTGATAGCCATGTTTTAGGCAATAGCATTGACAAAAGGATGAATAATAAGGGGCAAAGAGTATATCAACCTTCTTTTCAGGAAAGTTCTCAGAATTTGCTCATAGGACACTTTCATTTAAACTGGACAGAATTTGTCATATGGGACACAATAAGGGGATTAGTTGCAAGGAAGGCTAGAGAATGCCGTCCTTATTCTGGGTGGCAATGTGGCCAACTAAAAATTCTATTACACAAAACGGTGAGAATGGATACTGGAGCATTACCAGCAGTTCCTACTGTATCACCTGAGGTCGCAAGCAGCTAGTAAGTGATGAGGCCAGAATCCAATGTGATCTGCCTCTTTTCAGAGCCCATGTGTCTGAAGGTGCTTCCTAAGCACCTAGATTTTTCATGATGAAATGTTTAATTTGGGAAGAGAGACCAAGATGCCGAGTAGGGTCCTTTAGTGTTAGCTAAATTTACTCAGGAATCCATGAGCCTACTTTTTTGATCAAAGGCTTTATTTAGATCACCTATGAACTCAAGGGGGGGTGTTGGAAGCTCCCAGTGTTCTTATGCAGGTCAGAAAATGAAACTCTTCATGGTTCATATCTTGATTTTGTTCTTTATATGATTTGGCTCTGGAGACTAAATAATGGTCATACATTTTTCATGTTTCTTTGTCATTTACGGTGAATCACACAATTGGTTTTCTAATCATTAATAGTAAACACAATTGTGCTACTCAATTCACTCTAAACAAATTGTGTTCCATAGAATTTCTTACATATTAAGAAATTCAACGCAATTTCTTACACATTAAGTCTCACACAGGAGGAAAGAAGTCAAACTTCATCTTTGCAGAACTTCAGAAGTTACTTCAGAGATCTTTAAGATCTTCAGACGTCTTTAACAACAATTATTTCTCTTTAAGTAAAAACTGCAAATTTTAATGTCGTGTTCATTTTGTCCTGTTACATTTCCAGTTACCTGGTGTTCTGTTTTCCTGTTTCTTTCCATTTCAGGTAATTTTAAACCCTCCCAGTTACCAAAGTGGTCTCTGAAATAAGGTTTTCACTATTTACTAGCTGTGTGACTTTGCATAGATTACCTAAGTTTAAAAACCTCCCATTCCTCATCTGTCATAGCAACACTTCCTAGTGTTGTTGTAAGAATTAAACAATAATATACTTTGTAAAATCTGTGGAATAGCGTCTGGTACAAGTTATATGTTATTTTTATATAAGTTATATAAGTTACATAAGTTATATGTTATTTCTCTTTCATCCTGCTATTATAGCCTTTTCTTCTTATTTACCAATGAGTGATTTTCTAACCATTGATTATTCTGGACACCCCTGAAGGACACTCTTCCTGTCCAGTAAACCAGAACATTTACTGACCAGTTTGGTCAGTAGTAAGTGCTGGCTGGCATCACGAGGGCCTGGGTTTGATTCCTGGCTCTAAATCTTAGTAATAATGTTACCTTAGATGTATTTCTTATATGTTCTGAGCTTCTTATTACTTCATCTATTAAAAAAAGAAAGGTAATCATACCTAATTTGCAAGGTTGTAGGAAAAACCAAAGATAATGAACATTAGCACCGAATACTGGTACCCAGTTGCAAATATTATCAGTGCATGGTATCACTAGGATAGAGGGAACTAGTTGGGTAATGTGGGTTGGGCAAAACAAAGTCAAGTAATACAGCCAAATGGTAGTGGGTTGCCATAGAAAAATATTCCAAATTAGAATCAACCCAGGCAAAAGAGAATTTCTTAGTTTTTCTTATAAATACTGTGAAAATCTTGCTTTTGTTGAAATTGTCAGGAAGGCTAATGGGAGGGAAACACGTTTTCAGCTTGCTCTCGATGCTTCCCAGGTTCCTGCTTATTTGCTTCTCTTTCCCCTAATAGATCTTTCCCATTCTTCTTTCTAGAGAACTGAAATCATGAATCTTGTCTGCAGAAATCTCTTTTTAGTCCATGTCTCATAACAAGTGTAAGATTATCTATGACTGGATACACATAGAGACTCAGTATTGTAAAGGAGTGAGAATTGGACTGGCGATGAATGTATTGGATTTTTCTTAACAGCAGACCATGTAACCTTAGATATGTAGGACCTTCAACCTCTTTGGGGCTCCATTTCTTTGCGTTGAAACTGAGAGGCAAAATCAATGATTTGTAAGGTCTCTTTAGCATTCAAAAATGGTGAGATTAGTTAGTTAACTAATCCAGATTGTTAACTTGCAAAAAGTATTTCCTAACTCATTGAGTTTTCTTGCGCAGTTTCTTGTGCAGATGCTGATTCTACAATACCTGTTGGTCATAACTGGGTTTCAGGCCTTTCCAGGCTTTTCGTTCACTACAACTGGTACTGTCAGATTTTATTTTTACATAGACAACTTCTTTGACTATCTCATTGGAAGCCTAGATTTTACTTTTTTGTAATTCCTTTTTTGTAATTTACTTTTTTGTAATACAAAACCTTACAAAAAGTCTTACAGACAAATGAATCATCATTTACCAAATCCAAATTCTGTATGCTTCAACTGAATTAAAGCTTTTATTTTCCTCTTCTTTATTCATTCATTCATTTGTTTACTGATTCACTCTTTTAAAAATATTATTGGGTGACTATCATATAATTATGTTCAAGGTGTTGTGAAGGCACTGGTATTTCTGTCTTTGTGGAGTTTATGCACTGTGTTTCCCTGAAAATAAGACCTAGCCAGACAATCAGCTCTAATGCATCTTTTGGAGCAAAAATTAACATAAGACCCGGTCTTATTTTACTATAATATAAGACTGGGTCGAATAGAATAGAATGGAATGGAATAGAATAGAATAGAATAGAATAGAATAGAATAGAATAGAATAGAATAGAATAGAATAGAATACCAGCTCTTATATTAATTTTTACTCTAAAAGACACATTAGAGCTGATTGTCCAGCTAGGTCTTATTTTTGGGGAAACATGGTACTGGTAGAGAGCAGATAAGACATGCATATAATTATATAAATGGATCTCTACTGACCCAGAGGCAGTGTAGGCTAGTGGTCAATGAGTCAGATTTGGAGTCAAATAAGGGGTGTGTAACCTTGGGCAAATTATTTAACCTCTCTGAGTCTAAATGTTTTCATCTGTTAAATACAAAGGAATCATACATAGTACCTTCCTTGCTGGTTCTTGGAGCATTAAATGAAACAATGTATGTAAGAGGTTGGCATAGTCTCCAGCATACAATATTGCTCACTTATTATTATAATCTGTAGTAATTTGTAAGCTTGATGAAATACACATTTGAATTTTGTGCTTAATATGGTAGATATACACAAGACACAGAGTGAGTCCAGCCATTCCCCCCCCAAAAAAATAATAGTTTTTTACCCATCACATGTATAAGTTTCATTCAGCATCTAAAGTGGCCACTGAATATTACTTTGCACTTGACTGGATTTTTCATAGAAATTGACAAGCTGATTCTAAATTTAATAGAGAAATACAAAAGACTTGGAGTGGCAAAAATAACTCTGAAATAAAAAACGGAGATTATCACTACCTGATTTTTTTTTAAATATACCCGAGTCTAACTTTATTTTATCCTGTTGGTACTTTTCCAATAATTTGTATTTAATCCAATAAGCATTTTTTAAAAAAAGATTTTATTGGGGAAGGGGAACAGGACTTTATTGGGAAACAGTGTGTGCTTCCAGGCCTTTTTTCCAAGTCAAGTTGTCCTTTCAGTCTTAGTTGTGGAGGGCGCAGCTCAGTTTCACGTCCAGTTGCCATTTTCTAGTTGCAGGGGGCACATCCCACCATCCCTTGTGGGAGTCGAACCAGCAACCTTGTGGTTGAAAGCCCACTGGCCCATGTGGGAATCGAACTGGCAGCTTTCGGAGTTAGGAGCATAGAGCTCTAACCGCCTGAGCCACCAGGCGGGCGCACTACCTGATTTTAAGATTAATATAATCAATCAATAGTAATAAAAACAGTATGGTGTTGGCATTAAGAGAGACAAAAAAGATCAATGAAAAAAAATACTGAATCCAGAAATAGACCCACTTATATATGGGTAACTTATTTTTGGCAAAGGTTTATGTACAGTCAATTCATTAGAGTAAGAATAGTATTTTCAAATGGTGGTGCTGGAATAGTTGTATATCCATATGCAAAAAAATAACCTCGCTTCATACGTTTCAATATATTCAATAATTAATTAAAATGGATCATAGTCAAGTGTAAAATCTGAAACATGAAAGTTCTAGGAGAAAACATAAGAGAAATTCTTTGTTATCTTGGGTAAGGCAAAGATTTCTTAGATATGAGACTAAATGTACAAAACCTAAAAGGAAAAAAAAATGATAAACATTATCAAAATTAAAAAATTCTGCTCTTTAAAATATACTGTTAAAAGAATTAAAAGACAAACACAAACTGGTATAAAATATTTGCGCATCATACATCTGATAAATGAATTGTACCCAGAATCCAGAATATATATATATATAAATATATATATATAATATAAATATATATATAAATATATATATATTTACACAAACACTTGGTAATAATATATTGAAAATCAAATTTTAAAATGTGCAAAGATTTAAAGATATTTCAACAAAGAAGATAAATGGATGGCAAATAAACATAAAAATATTCTCAAAATCCTTAGCCATTGGTGAATTAAAGCCAATATATACCCATTAGAAAGGCTAAATATATATATATATATATATATATATATATATATATATATATATATATATATATATATAACTACATGTTGGTTAAAGATGTGGAGGAAATGGATTTCTCACACATTGCTGGTGGGCATGAAAAATTGTAGAGCTCCTTTAGGAAAAACAGTTTGACAATTTCTTAAAAAGTTAAGCATTACCAACCATATGATCTGGGCATTCCACTCATAAGTGTATATGTAAGAGAAATGAAAGCATATATTCAAAAAAAGATTTGTACACCAACGTTCATGGCAGCTTTATTTGTAATTGTCCCAAACTGGAAACAATGTAAATGTCCATCAACAGGTAAATGTATAAAATGGATGAGAGTATAGCCATATAATAGAAGACTACTCAGTAATAAAAAGGAAAGGTCTATTGATACATAAAAAAACACAGCTAAATCTCAAAATAATTAGACTAAGGGAAAGAAGCCAGACAAAAAAGAGTACTGACTACGTGACTCAATTTGCATGAAATTCTAAAAATTGCACAGAAAATTATAACAACCAAAAACAGTACAGTGTTTTACCAGAGCTGGGGATGCTTGTGGGAAGGGGCAGGAAAGAGGAATTACAAAGAGGCACAAGGAGACTTAGGGAGGTGATGAATATGCTTATCCTAGCTGTGGTGATCATTTCCCAGGGATACACACATGTCAAAACTTATCAAATCAAATACTTTCAATATGTGCAGTTTATTGTATATCCATTATACCTCAATATTGCTGTTTTGTTTTTCCTCTGGAAAAGACAAAAATGTTGTGAAAAATAGGAAGGCAGTAGGAAAGAGGAAGACAAAATATGAGACGGACTTACTCCACAAAAGAAGCCATAGGAGTGAGTCTATAGGAGATGAGCGGGGTTGCTGAGGACAGGACATTGTGGACATCACTTATTCATAGGGTCACCAGGAGTCAGAGCTATCTTGAGGGCATATAGCAGCAAAGCTGTTTTTATTAAAAAGTTTCTATTTCTAGTTTGGTTGGGTTTGTTTTTTTTATCGTAGATGGTTACTAAAAGCTATCAAATACTTTCTGCTAAATCTTCTAAGATAATCATTGGCTTTCTCTCCTTTATTTTGTTTATATGGTGAATGACAAAGAAACATCCCATTTGGGGGGTTGATTATTTTTATTATTGCATTTTACCTCATCAGTTAATAAGGCAATACATACTTTCTTATTAACAATTGTTTCAGTGGTGTCATACAAGGTCAGACAGTTAAGTTTGCCAACCTAATCCTAGAAAAAGTGCTACACATCTCATTGCTGAGTATCTCTACAGTCACCTTCGAAGTACTCCCCTTGGGAAGCTATGCACTGACACCAGCGCCTAGTCCAGCCTTCAAAGCAATTTTGGAACTCTTTTTCTGGAATGACCATCAGAGCTGTCATTGTATTACCCTTGATGTCCTGAGTGTCATAAAAATGTCTTCCTTTCAATATTTCCTTTATCTTTGGGGGAAATCATTGGGGGCCAGATTAGGTAAGTAGGGAGGGTGTTCCAATACAGTTATTGATTTCTGGCTAAAAACTCCCTCACAGACAGTGCCGTGTGAGCTGGTGCATTGTCATGATGCAAAAGCCATCAGTTGGTGAAAGTTTCAGGTCATCTCACTTTTTCACGCAGACTTTTCAGCACTTAAACTTGGTTAACTATTTGTCCAGTTGGTAAAATTCATAATGAATAATTCCTCTGATATCAAAAAAGGTTAGCAACATCGTTGCAACGAGTTCGAGATCTTAATTGTCAGACCCTGTATACATTAAAACATGTTTTCTCAATTTTTCAATGTTTAATACAAGTTAGGACTTTTACCTCTTCCTGCAAAATGTATGGACTTAAAAACCTTTTAATACCTTTGCTTTCCATCAGCCTATATGCTATGATTTCATGTATTTTGTTAAAAGCCTCTATAATGTTAAAAGCCCAGAAGCATTATTCACATGGTTAATCACTGAACAAATTTGCCCATACGTTTAACACTTTTTCATTTATTCCTTTCTTTTAGTATTTCCTTTAGTTCAGGAGTAATGTTGAAAATGCTCTTGATTTCTTTACTTATCTGAAAATAAATTTTCCTTTCATTTTACTTGGTATGTGATTCTTGCTTGGAAATTATTTTTTCCAGAAATTTGAACATATAAGTTCCTTTCTTTTTCCATTGAGAAATTAGCTATTACATTATTGTTACCTTTTAAAATTATTTTGTTTTTTCTCAAACTACCTTTGGGAATTTATATTCATCTTGATTTTTGGCAATTTTACTATGCTATACATAGGGGTAATTTTCTTTTTCTTTATTTTGCTTACTGTTTATAGTGCTTCTTACATCTGTGGTTTAATATTTCTCATTCGTTTTTGGATAATTCTCAGGTATTATCACCTCAAATATTACTTCTACATATTCTTTTTTCTCCTTTCCTTCTGGAATTTTAATTATATTTAATTAATAGTTTCTATCTGCATTTTCTTTATTTTTCATAATCTCTCTATATTTTCTATCCTCTGGCTTCATTAAGGATATCTTCTGATCTAACTTTCAGTGCATTAATTCTCAAATAAGTTGTATCATGTTTTCTATTAAACTCATCCATTGGTTTTCTAATTTCGATTATTTTTTGTTTTTTATTTTAGAGTTTACCTTTGAGTCTTTTAAATAAATTCTAATTATCTTCAAAAATTCTTATTTTTTTTTCTTGAACACATTAAGTAAACAGTTAAATTCTATGTATAATGTCTTCATCTTCTGGAGCACAGTGTATCAGTTTTTATTGCCTGTTGTTCTCGCTTTTCAATCATATTTCTTTTCTCCTCATGTGTCAGGATGTTTTGATTGTGTACCAGTAGGTGAAGTCTTATGACAATGTATAAATTTTTTAGAATTACAAATATGAAAAAAATATGTGAGTTATTAGTGACCTAAAGTTATGTTATACTCGTCTAAGAAAATAGTTAGCTTCTGCCATACAGTTAGTAGGGATACTAGCAATCCCAGATCTCCCAACTGAAGTTTCAAGGAATGAGGTGATTTGAAGATGAAGAGCCTATAAGGTCTAGTTCTGAATTACCCTTTATTTTTAGTGCCTAGTCTTTCTTGTTACCAACCCACGGCCTGGTAGTTTTATCAGGCTCCTCATGAAAGGTTCTGAACTCCAAGTGTGGTGTCCTTGCTTAGTTTCTGAGTCTTTTAGCTGCTTCTTTCAGAAAATTGGAAGGCACGCCTAGGATATAATGGTCCTAAGTGCCAGTTTGGTCTCTCTCAATTTGTTTGTTTCTAGATTGTGGCCTCATAAGTGTTCACTGTTTTGTTAGCTCTTGAGTAGCTTCAAAGACATGATTTTAATATTTTGTCCAGTTTTCTTTTTCTTTTTTCTCTCTCATTATTTCTGTTGGGATGTTTGATCTTGTTCTCAATTATCTAGACCACCTTACCAGAAACATAAGTTTTTAGTCTACTCTGTTATTTTTTTTTTTCTCTTAGACATATGAATCTCAGTTTCTCAAGCTTTCCTCCTGCAGAAGTTCTTCTAGAATAGAATATTTTTTAAAGACAGAATATGGGAAATGCAAAAAGCTAAATATGACAGACACTCTTGGTTTCCTACCTAACAGATATCTTCCCTTCCTTGCAAATAAACCCTCAATTTTATTCTTGCAGCAATGTACACAATCCCAGAGGATGAGATTTTGATTAGTTTAATCCAAATAGAACAATACCCTCCAGTAGCTAACTAAGATTTGGTCAATGGAATATAAGAAGAAGTCTTCTGGGAAATTGGTATTATCCCCTCCTAATGTCCACTGAAGAACAGAGCTACACCTTTTATGTTCCCACCCACTTTCTTATTTTTGAGATATTCTTTTGTGAGAATAGGACACAAGAATTGTTGCAATTAGCCTGTGTTAATGACAGAAGCCACGAACACATGAATGACTAGAATAGGATGACAGCATAAACAGGTTTTTGGTGACAGTGTTAGGCTGCTTTACCAACTTTTCAGTTCTTCTAACCTTGGATTTCTTATTTGCAGTAATGGATCCTTATTATTATCACTTTTAATCAGGTATTACTATTTGAAGCAAAACCAATGAGTATATAGCAAACTTCCCTGAATTGCATCTTGATGTTTCTGAGGAATACATTTACCTCTCTGTCTGGGCCAATCTCCCACATTCTGTGCAGACATTCTATCGCACAGCTCTGAGGGCTTCTGTTCACATGAAACAAGCCTACCTTTGTTCCTTCAGTACTTAATGAACTTTTCTGTCCGTTTTATTTCTATCTCCAATGCTAAAAGTGTTTGCTTAGTTTCTTCCCTGGTTTAAGCCTCTTTACATTTCTGTCAAACCCTGGGTAATGTTTTTTATTTTTATTTTTTCTATGTCAAGGAGGTTTTATTTTCCCCTCCACATGGATATACCCTCCTTCCTCCAATATTTCAAAGAGGCATCCAATCTTTTGCCTGAAATGGACCCTCCCTTTAGTGACTATAGCTAGCCAGACCTCTTCCAACATTACTGCCTGAGAAAGGACAGGATTCTGTAGGTAGGAACCTTCTCCTCTAAGTTTTCCTGCTGTCTCTGTGTGAGAAATACTGAAGAAATGCACGAAAAGGTATAACATTGCATGGCAAAGTGCAATTAGGTAAGTGTTAGTACTTTGATTTACATATACTAGGTGTGGACTTTGGTTTTGCTTAGAAATGCTTGTCTAAAATCAAGCATGAGCAAACATGCAGCAAAACTGCCTTCTACTGAGTTTTTCATCTAGGGGGATGTGGCCAGGGTGTGAGAGATGGGGCTGGAATGAGCTCAGCTGTCATGTTGGGATTCTTTCACTTTATAGCAAGTAACCCCTGCTATTTCTTTTTTCTTTTTTCTTTTTTTATTTATTTTTATTTTTTTATTTTTTATTTTTTATTTTTTTTTTATTAGTTTCAGGTGTACAAGACAAGGTAATACTTAGACGTTCATCATTTATATCCCTCACACTGTGAAGCCCCCTCCCCCCATCCACTATCCCTCCGACCTCACACTGAACCATCACATTATATATATAAAATTATAGTTGGCATTCATTAATGTTTAGCTTCTGGTGTACAATGCCATGATCAGGTATCCACAGTATCCCTGAGGTGGTCTCCCAAATAGGACGCATGTCCATCGGATACCCAACAAAATCTTTACAACATTATTGAATACCTTCCCCAAATTAATTTTCAAAAAAACCCTGAGGCCATCTTGTGGTTACCAGCTGCTTCCAAATTCCTTCACCTTTACCTTTATCCCCAACCCCCCACCCCCGCCCATCTAACAACTCTCGGTTTTTTCTTTGTGTCCCCAAAACTGTTTCTGATTAGTTCATTCACATAGCCTTTTCTTTAGAATCCATATATAAGTGAGATCATATGGTACTTGTCTTTCTCTTTCTGACTTATTTCACTTAACATAACCCCTGCAATTTCAAAGTGAGTTTTGTGTGCTGATTTTGAAGCACTGGAAGAGGGCTCCTCAGTTGATCCCGTGAAGCAGCCTGGGGAAGAATTCAGGATATGGTCAGTGACTGCTGGCACCCGTCCAGATACATGAGGGACAACTTGGTTCAGTATGTTTAGGGAATGTTCCTGAAATTATCTCGTTAAAAATCTGTCATTCTCTCTTCTGGGCTGACAATTGATAAAGAGTTTAATGAATATGCATTTTGATAGGCAGACAACCTCTACTTCATTTGCTGGATTTGTCCTTCATCAGATGAAGTCTGGACAAAGGACCTCTGTCATCATTCTGTGTCTATTTGACCAGAGAAAGCATCTGAATTAATGTTCCAGCTGACCCATCTGTAGAGGCCACTAGGCCAGACTCTGTAGAGGGGAGGGGAAGCTTCAGGCTATTAGCATTTGCAATTTCCTGAGATACACAGCTGGGAGGAAGGGCTGGCATCAGGAAACTTTGTTAAGTAGATAGCTTGTTATCATCAACATTCTGTGTGTGTACTTAACATTCTGGAGAGGATTGCCCCCGAACTTGCTCCTCTCTCAGTGTTCCCATTTCAGCCTGTGGCAACTCCATTCTTCATGTAGCTCAGGCTATAGCCCTTGAATCACTCCCTGGTTTTTCTCACACACCACATCCAAGCCACCAGCAAATCCTATGGGCTATACTTTCAAAATTCATCCAGAATTTAACTGCTATCACTATAAAATTTGAGCAATCATCTCTTCCCTTATTATTTCAAAGATAGCCTGAATTGTCTTCCTACTTCCACCCTGCCTCATTTCAAACTGTGCTCAAAGTAGCAGATTTATCTCTAAAAACACAGGTCAATACAGATTATTCCTCCCTTCAATGCTCCAGCTAACTCTCAAGCTCCTATCTTACCATCCTCCCTCTCATTCATTCTGTTTCACCATCACTGCCTCCTTCCCACTCCTGGAACATTCCAGGAGTGCTGTCATCCCAGGACATTTGCATTATTTCCTTTGCCAGGAATGCTAAGTATTCTCCTAGATATTACCGTTTCTTTCTGGTGGGTCTTTTCTCATATGCCTTCTCTATTGATGCGTTCCCTAACCCTAATATAATACCTCTCTTAGTATCTTCCTGTTTCCTGTTTTATTTTCCCCCATAGCACTTACCATCATCTGGCAAACTATCTTTTACTTATCTCTTTTGTCTGTTGATGTGTTCTTCCAGTAGAATATATGATTGATGACAGTGGAACATTTCATCTGTTTTATTTACTAAAGTATCACCAGCATTTAGAACAGTGTATGGCACATAAATGTGTTCCAATGTTCTCAAGTAGTGCCCAACCACCTGGTTATTTTGTTTTGTTTTGTTTTGTTTTTTCTTGTTTAACAGTTTATTCAATTGATTTATCACTTTTACATAGATATATGATATGTATGCCTTTTCTTGTACCCTTGCTCCAGTCCCCATACATACTACGCAGCAGTAGACCTGAGGCCATTTGTGCTCAGCTCCCAGTAGACCTGAGGCCATTTGTGCTCAGCTCCCAGTAACTTGTCTGGGGCCATATCTCCTGGTCACCCTGGGAGCTCTTAGAATCTTGTCTTGGTCTGCTGATAAGTCTAGAAGGACTTTTTTGGTGAATAAAATTTAATTGGGACATAGTCACACCCATTCTTTTATAGTCACACCCGTTCAGTTTTCTGGCTTCTTTTGAGCTACAGTCAGTGGCAGAGACTGTGTGATCTATAAGCTTAAAATATTTACTATTTGGCCCTTTCAGAAAATGTGTTGCTAAACGCTGCTCAAGGATTTTATAATATGGTTGGGAAAATAGGACAAGTAACTTTTGGAAGACAGTTCTCCATGGATCTATTTCTGCCCATCTTTTGAGCAGAGGCACTGATTGCCTTCCCTCCCTGCCCCCCAGAAATTTCCTGTCAAGGAAGTTTGTATAGCAAACAGCTTTGGAAGACACAGACAGGGTCTTCCTCTAGAGAGACAGACAGATATACTTACTGACTGTTATAAAAGATTGGAGTTCTTTATGCTCAAAGTTTCTTTCCTATAATGTTACACAATGTGTGTTCAGGTGTCACATGGCCTCTGAATCATCCAATGGGAATTGGGGTTCGGAACCAGCATATGAAAACCTGATGTTCTGGCTGCTGCTTTTACTGTGAGTTATAAAATATTTTGTCTTTGACCAGGCATCTCATGGCTTCTGCCAACTTCCATGAAACTGTGGAAGGCTAACTGGCTAGTTTGCAAATAAGGTAAGATCTTTGACCCTCACAATTTTTGACAGTATGATTTTAAAAAATATACTGACAAGGCAAAGTGACAGATGGTCAACCCCCAGGGTTGACTGGAAGAGAAGACTTGATAAAGAAGGTTTTATAGGCGGCAAAGGAATGCAGAAAACATAGCGAGTTAAAATAAAATGAGAGAGTTGATGGAACATGTTCCTAAAGGATGTGGAAGGAAAGGGGCCAGAGATTGTATGGAGGAATAGCCCTTAGATTAGAGACGACCACCTATGCCACTCTCTGGGGCAGAGTTAAAGAGAAAATGATGGGTGGACTAGACATTGATGGGAAGGCAAGACTTACGAAATGTGATCAAATAATACAATGAATGTTTAAATTAAAAAATTTATTACAGTAAAAGACACATTTCCATTAATCCCCCTCAAAATACTCCCTCTTGCTTGAAGCACACTTATCCTATCATTCTTGCCACTTTCTGAAGCAGTTTTGGAAGTCCTCTTTCGTGAGTGTCTTTAGTTGCACTGTCATGGCTGCCTCGATGTCCTGAATCATTTTTGACTTTGGGGAAGAGCCAGAAGTTGCATGGTGCCAGATCTAGTGGATGAGGTGGATGAGGACACACCATAATGTTTTATTTGACAGAAATTGCTGTACCAGAAGTGAAGTGTGACACAGAGAATTGTCATGATGGAGGATGATTTATGGCACACTTTGAAACACACCTTCTCTCAACAGTAGCTCACACCTGACTGCACTGAACAAGTTGAAACTTGTCGCACACTGTTACTAAGGCTTGACATGCCACTTCCCATATTAAAGATTCCTGCTTTTCCATTGGATGGCACTCGGAAGCAGCATTTACCGTATTTTGTGATCACAATGGAAAGGCTCCATGTCACACATTACTTCTGGTATGGCAATTTCTGTCAAATAAAAACATTATGTTGTGTCCTCATCCACATTATTCACCAGATCTGGCACCATATGACTTCTGGCTCTTCCCCAAAGTCAAAATGAGCGTGAAAGGTAAATATTTTGAATCAATTCAGGACATCGAGGCAGCCACGACAGTGAAACTAAAGACACTCATGAAAGAGGACTTCCAGAACTGCTTCAAAAAGGGGCAATAACGATGGAATAAGTGTGTTCCAAGTGAGGGGGAATATTTTGAGGGGGATTAATGGCAATGTGTCTTTTACTGCAATAATTTTTTTAAAAAATTGAAACATTCACTGTATTTTTTTTTCATCGCACCTCGTAAGTAGTAAACAGGCAGGAAAGTTGAGGATAGTTAGGTAAAGGGAGTAGGGAAGATGGTGATAGTGAGGGTTCCAGATTCTTGGGAGCTTTGAATGACATGCAAAGAGTATGGAGATTATTTTATAGGCCTTATAGAGTAGTTGGAGACTTACTAATACGAAGGTAAAGCAAAATGATATTTCAGAAAGATTAGTTTGGCCCACATGCATAATACTTTGAGATGAGAAGAGTTTAGAAAGGAGAGATTAGTTAGGAGACATTTCAAAAATGTATAGCATATCAGTAACTATTTCTGACAGGTTTAAGTGATAAAGAGTAAAACATAAATAAAAAACAAACAAATAAACCAAAAAACCTTTGTAACCACAATCCTCCCTAAGAAATAACATATAAATACAGTGAAGCCCTCTGTGTACCCCTCTCTAGGCATGTTCTCCTTCGGACCCCCATGCCCTATTTCCTGCTGAGAAATCATGATAATAATTTTGGTATTTATGATTTACATGCTTTTAAAACACACTTTTACTAAATTATTTTACTAAACAGTGAAACTATTTGCATGATTTGAAATATTTGTCTAAAGGATATAATTTTGACTATATTCTGGTGATGTTACTATTTTAGCACATGTTACAGTCTATTTATTCTGATGAGGGTTGTGTTTCTTAAAGAGCTGGTACAAGATAATGGAGATTTAATTACTAAGGTTTTTTTTTTTTTGTTGTTTTTTTTTTTTTACTTGCTAATAACATGATTTTCATTCAAGGGAAAGGAGAATTTATTGCTCATGGAACACATCACAGAAAAGGTGGCACCGACCTCAAGAACAACTAGATCTGAGGTCTGTAATGCTGTTAGGATTTTCTCTCTATGTATCCCTGTGTCGTTTCTAAGTTTCTCTCATATTTGACCTTATCTTTTTCTAATGTAGGCAGACATTCTCCATATGGCAAGGGATATGGCCATTTGTAGCCCTGAGCTCATGTCCTAGAAGCTCTGACATCAGAGAAGAAACACACGATTTCTACTCTGCATGGATCATGAGTCTACTCAGGCCAATCTCAGTGGCTAGACTGTTGGACAATGTTACTGACTAAGCTTGATTCACATGGCCACATGGTCAAGAGCACAGAATCTATTGCCAGAAGAGGTGGCGTAGGTTCTGGACAGAGAAATAAAATGATGGCTGCAAGAACATTAAAACAATCAGTGTAGTAAAAGCCTCTCCATTGGGGATGCAGCCTGATTGCTGAATGAGTTAATGTCATCAATTGCACAGAAAATCCCAAATTCTAAATTTTGAAATACTAGTTTCAAATATCATATAATAAGAAACATAGATGTTAGGAGAGGAAACTGAAAAAAAAAAATTTGTTCAACCATTTCAGGAAATGATAGGAATGATAGATTACTGAGAGTGGCCAGTGAAATCCTTAATAGCAGAGCTATCCTCATTTATTAGCCTGAGCAAGGTGTTACATAATATCAAAAACATTGGCAAGAAGTTGTTCCAAACGTTTATCCTCAAACAGAACCCTTCTGCAGCCTTCCTAGAACCATCCTGTATCTCCCCTTAAAATAACACAAATACCCTGGAGAGATGGGCATAACATTTGTTGAGTATCTACTAGATACTATATTCATGTTATTGCCAATGACGTAGGTGATGTTGGATCTGCCGACAGTTTCTGAGTGTAGGCCGGGATCCTGTCTTGTGAAGCCGAAGAATGGAAACACGGACCAGGGAGAGGCAAAAAGTTTTTAAAAAGGGGATAGTTTATTAGAGGCAGGAGAAGAGGTTGCAGCTCCCGAGCAGGAGGGAGTCCCGAATGGGGGGTGTCTCATGACTGAGGCAAAAGCTCTTACTTTTATACCTTCCCTTGCCTGCTTGGGAAAGGGGAGCTGTTTGAAGAAGGGAACTTGTTTGAAGAAGGGAACTGGCACCTTCTAATGAAATTTGTCTACCAGGTTCGTTGTGCTTGCCCATCCTAAAGGAATTAGCAAAGTAACCCACTCTTATTTATCAGATCTGCTCCATTTGTCAGGCCAAAAGGAATTTTATGATTGCCCTCAAGGCCTTGTTATATTATGTCCTGGAGGGAAGGAGTGATTTCAAAACCTGAAGTTTTAGTATATGACTGTCTTTGTTTAATTCCACCAGGGACCTCCCTGTCTACCTAGGGACATGCTAGCTAGCCTGTATCACATTACTGCTGAGAGATGAGGAGTAACTATGCCCATTTAATATGATGAATGTGAAGATGGAAAACTTCCAGCTTGCCGAAGTTTAAACAACTAGGAAGTAGTTGAACTAAGATTAAAAGCCAGGCCTGTGTGACTATGAAGTTCTGACCAGCCTATTATTAACATTTTATTATGAACTAGTTCATTAGCTATTTAAAAATAGATTGTACAAACTTCTTTTGGAATGACTCAGTAAGGTAAACAGGTATCAAACTTTCCCAAAGTCATTTGGCTTCCCCTGGACTTTGGAGCAGCTGAGACAAAATGTAAATGTGGAGTATTAAATGGTAAATGTTGCCAGGGAAAGGCAATACTGGTTGAGTGAGTGTGGATATAATTGTGCTTTACTATGCTAATGCTTGTGGTAGTTCTGAGCTAAGTGGTATCCAGGTGGGCTACTGATGCTGGCTGGGTTATTGTTAAGGAACAGTGGGGGTTTGAGAGATGAAGCTGGGGCTACCTAAAGAAAAATGACCCTCTAAGAGGCCAATTAATATGGGAGGACCTTGTTAGCTAGTCTCATGGAGGGGACATTTAATGAAAGGACCAGTAGGAGAGAGATCATCATGGAGAAGCTAAGGAAAATCAAAGACTGGAAGCTGAGCTTAGTGGAGCTGTGTAGGATGCTGCTTCTCAGGAAGAAAGGCAAATGTATTCACAATTTTCTCTGGATAGGTCTTGAGAAGCACCAGCTGAGCGAAGGAATTTAGGAATCTGTAAATAATTTTGATCTTGAGCAGAAAGATTGGATCTGAGGGTTCAGAGAGGAAGGATCATTGTTCCCCTTGATTCAAAAAAGAAGCTAAAGAAAACAGCCTGACTGAGCACAAAGGCTTTAGAAAGTGTAGTGTCCTTAAATAGGAGCCGTCTGCCTAGAAAAAAAGGTATGGAATAGAGAGCCTGATTCATGTCTAAATAAATGCCAGGATGTTGGAAACATGACATATCATCTCAATATGAGCTTCTAACTCAGTGCAGGAAAACAATGTATGCCCCTGAGCTGGTTATGCTGTGATACACCTGCTAGAAAAGAGGCTGTGAATCTCACTGGTGTTCTCTTCAGAGGTGGAATATGCGCACCATGATATGAATATTTTCCGTGTCCAAAATGTCAATAGAGCCATGCTGTGGAAGGCTTCTCTTGGCTTTGTTACATAACAAACAGATTTGGGTAGGGAGGAAAGTGGAGAGATTTGTGTAGATTCCCTGGGAGGAAATGCAGGCTTACCTGAACTCTTCCAGTGGCACCCTGGTCAATCCAATGCACTAGGAGATCATTGTGTTGCATAGATAGAAAGGGAGATGCAAAGAGAAAGAAGAAAACTTTAAAGGAAGGTCAAAGAGTATAATTTTCTCTGGAGGTGGACTTGGGAAGAAGTTCCATAGAGCCATCACTGGTCAGCAGCTGTTAACACTTTCTTGGCCATGGCTATACAATAACTTCAAATCTTATGGCTCATGGAAGGCCACTTAGAGTAAAGGAATGACTATTAAAATGAGGAAAGAGAAAGGCTTAATTGAGGGAGGAATTTAAAAGGAAAGACCAGGGACAGCACTGCTCAGGGTCAGACTGTCTCCTCAGAGCAGACAAAGAAATTTATGCAAAATTTATGATGAACTCAGATCTAGGACAATGTATGCTTTGAAACTCCAATCTATTTAAATGATGATAAATGTCACAGCTGTCCTCCTTTATAGAGTGAATTGCCCAACAGAAGAGAAAAATTTCAAACTGTCTTTACCGAAGAGGGTATAAAAATCACTTAAAATTGGTGCTTCAGACTGTCTCGCAAGTCTCTTGAGCTACAGGAAGTTACAGTCCTTTAAAAAGAATCAACAAATAAATGATTGCATGTTTCCCTGAAAATAAGACCTAGCCGGACAATCAGCTCTAATGCGTCTTTTGGAGCAAAAATTAATATAAGACCCAGTATTATATTATATATTATATTATAATTATGTTATATTATATATTATATTATATATTATATTTATTATATATATTATATTATATTATATTATATTATATTATATTATATTATAGAGACCCAGTCTTATAGTAAAATAAGACCAGATCTTATATTAATTTTTGCTCTAAATGATACATTAGAGCTGATTGTCTGGCTAGGTCTTATTTTGGGGAAACACAGTTATATAAGAGTAAACTAGTGTTCCACCTAGTCATGGGTTTGGTCATGATTAAGGCCGATTATTGCGTCACGACATCAACCACAAAAGTTTAGTAGAAAATTGTCTATTTTTTAAAATAACCTATCATTGAATTAGTCTTTTGTTAATTTAATAAAATGACTTGGAACTCATCAGTCATATCTTATTCTATTTCATAAGGTGCTGAAACTCACAATTCACTTACTTGTATAAAGAAATATGTTGCTTCCAACTTCAAAGTCTTGAGGGTCAAGGTTTGCATTTGAGATCTGGTGAGCATCTAGAGATTTATCTTATCTCCAAATTTCAATATTGTATTTTTGCCCATTTAAGCCTTTTCCTTTAGAGGAACTACTATTGGTGCTGTTAAACTCATTAAACAAGGAGGCCATTAGACAGATGGCTGTGATGCCTTGGCAGCCTATGTTAGCAAACCAAACCAAAACATTAGCTTGAAATGCCTTAATATTTAAGAAATTGAAACTTAAGGATAGCCAATCACAACCAACCAACTAAGCTTTCTGGAATAATGTAACTTATACTGTAGCCAATCAAGTAATTTCCTTTCCTTGCTCCCATGTCTTCCATATAAAAGTCTTTCTATAAATGGAGTGTATCTAATCACTCTGGTTTTGCACTATCCTATTTAAATTGATGTTTACTCAAAAAAATAACCTCTTAAAAATTTTAACATGCCTCAGTTTATCTTATAACAGTGCTAAGGGAAAACAAAGGAACATTTCTAATAGAGACCTTAAGAAGCGTTTATCTCTGTTCAGCTGTGACTATACATGTATTGTTCCCAAGCAGATGTGACCAGAAGATTCAATTCTTCAGATAATATACATCTCATTCCAAGTGGTGAGAACAAAATGTATTGTTACATGAAAAAAGCAAAGAGCAAAATAGTATGTATTATAACACTAGCATTTGTAAGAAACTATGTATGTGTATATATATTTATAAATATCTCTGGAAACATATTCAAGAAACTGATAAGAGCTGTTGCTATTAGAGATTACAGGTGGTGGCTAGGGTATGGGGAAGGAGTAAGGGGAGATTTACTTTTCACCATAACCATTTTTGTAACCATTTAAGGTTGTGCCATGTACATGTATTGCCTATCAAAATGACAATTAAGCAATTAAACAATGAGAACAAAACAAAATGGTAGGATTGACCATTCTGGGGCCTTGGGGTTTCTATGGTTGGCTCACATAGATTTTGATTATTGAAGCTTTTAAAGTATTAATGCTTCTTCCCTTCCCTTCGGTGAAATGGATGACCTGCCACGTGGTTAGTTGCAATGTGTTGTCTTTCCTGTCTGAGGACCATTGGGGGGTTGGTGCAGATTGCATGCTTTGTGGTAATACCCAAAGTCTGGAGATCAAGAACTTCTGACAAACTGCAAAACTGCTCATACCACACAATCCCTATTAGCAAGTAGACATAAGATATGGGATAGTGCCTATACATGATATATGGTGGCAGAGGATTTAGTTTTTCCTCAATCAGCAGCATTTGGAATAATCTTAGGGAAAAGACAAAGAAGCTTAAGGATATGAAAAAGAAGTTTCGAAGCGCAGATATGGGGGAAAAGAAAAAGAAAAAAAAAAACTTACAGGACCCTATTTTTCAGATTTATTTTGGTTAATAAGTAGCAAAAACTCTATTTGAATTAGCCTGGGTAAGAAGGAGACATTATTAGAATACCGAGGGCATCCCCCCCAATCTGAGAAGGATAGGGGTACAGCAGGGCCTGAAGCACACCTGGAAATATGGATGAGAATGTCCCCCAAACTGTATCTCCCCTCTCAGTTTCTCACTGCATGTTGACTTTATTCTCTCAGACCTGCTTCAAGCACAGGGAGGACTCATGGTGGGTAACAGAGAGCTCAGTGTATAGTTCCCCTACTAGAGAAAGCACCTACTCCTCTTCCCTGTCTTCTGGTCTTAAATATCCCAGGAAAGAACTCTGATTGGCCTGGCTTGAGTCATATGTCCATCCCTGAGGTCATCAGCTGTGGTTAGTGGGTATAGGTCTACTGTCATTGGTAACTTTCACTGGAATCTACGATTTGGTGTAGGGATAAGAGAGAATAAATAAACGCTGTTTCTGAAAGAAGAAAATAACAGATAAGCAATAGAAGGGAGAGCAAACACAAGCAGAGAATGTGGTATTCTTTCAGGAGCACTCCTTACCTCCTCCTATTTCCTTGGACTACCTCCAATAGTTAAGAATCTTTAAATCAAAATACTTCTGAGAAAGGTAACACATTGTTGAATTTACTTCAAGTTTAAATGACTTATCTGTACTCTCTTTCCTGAGATAAGGACCTTTTGTTTGGGGAGTGTAAGTGGGGAGTGGGGGTGGGGTGGGAGTTGGATAGGATAGAGAAAAGCAGGCTCAGAGTTCCTGAAGGGAGTAGGAAATAGGGATTCTATTCCATTGCCATTCTTTTTATAGATGCTTCCTTTCCTTCCTTTGAACTCAATTTTTCCTTGTCAGGCTGTTAGTGTTACTGAGGTGTCAATACCACCAGCAGGACCATAGAGGTTATACATCTCTCTCTCATTCACATTGTACTGCATAGAATTCTAGAGTGTTCTATAGTCATTGTGAACGGTGGCCCCTAGAGTTGTGCAATACAGCAGTGTAAACGGATTATCAAGTATGCATACTTGTTGCTTTTCAAAAGCTTTTATTGCAATTTTCCATGTATGACGCGCGCGTATACATGTTAATAAAAAAAGATATAAACATTATATTAAATGACATATAATCTATTTTTCCATATTTAAGTTGGCAAACTAAAGCCTATGACCAAATCCAGCCTGCTGCCTGTTTTTGTAAATAAATTTTTATTGGAACACAGCCACACTCATTGCTTATGTATTGTCTGTGGCTGCTTTCATTGCTATGGTAGCACAGCTGAGTCATTAGGACAGAGACTGTGTGGTCCATATTGTCTAAAATCTTTACTAGCTGGCCCTTTACAGGAAAAGTTTGCCAACCTCTAGACCAGAATATACACTAGAAATTGTAATTTTCCACTGCTCTGGTAAACAGAACCCTCCACATTGTTAGTCACTTTATTATAAATAAAATTCTCTGTAAGTAAACAAAGGATAGTAATGGTTCAGTTGAGATCATGAAAAATTAGAGCTAGAAAGCGTGCTTGGAGATCGTGGAGCCCAACTCTTATGTTTATAAGTAGGGAAACTGAGGCTCTGAGAAACTAAATAACTTCCGCAAAGTCACATATCAAGTTAGGCTGAAGACTTGACTGGTATTCTGCCATTACACTATTTGAAGCAGCTCTGCATTCTTTTCTGTATGCACACTCCTTTGTTTTTAGAGCTACCCTCCCTCCGTTTTCAAGTTTTTATTTTGCATAAGTCCCTCAATCAGCAGTATTGGTGTGTTCACCTTGATTTTAAGCACTTCATTATTGTTACTGCACCACAGTACCCATAATATGTTCATATTAATTATTCTCTACTTCCCTACTCTTTCTGTCCTTTTTCTTAATAACTCCATATGCACTTTCCTATGTGATAAGTTCTTTGTGATTGGCAGTTTCAGATCGGCTGCTGGGCATTCCCTGTACTTTTTCATTATTAAGCCATCCCCTACCAGATGTTCTCACATTTCTCTTTTATCCCAGAAAGTCACCTTGGATGCCGTTGATACCAGGAAGCCTGGGGTTTTGAGGTATAGACTTCAGAATACAGTGATTAAGAAACATCACGTAGTGATTATGTCCCTTCTGTACCATCAGCCCTGATGAAGGCATTCACTGTCTCCTCCCTCATCTTGCCCTGCAAGCATTCAGTGCAAAGATACAGGTTGGGTTTGTCTTAGGCGCACTGCCTAAGGATATCAGAGACTATAATTTGGAGATGGAAGGACTGCTTTGGGTTTTTGCCACAGGACAGTGTTTCCTATCCCAGCAAAGGATTCAATAGTGGGAGCAGGATGTCTGTTTAATTGTAAACAAAAGGTTTTTGGGGAGCTATGTTGGGTCACAGCATAAAATACTGCAAAAATAACAATAGATTAGAAGTCAGGAGACCTAATTTTAAGTCTTCGTTTTATAATTAATTTCCCATGTGACTTTAGGTGACCTGGCTTTCCTCTGGGGATCTCAGTTTCCCCAACTGTAAAATGAGAAGTTAGAGCAAAAATAAATCAAATAAACCTTCTAGTTTATTTGATCACTAACCTTCTAGTTAGTGACCATATTTTCTATGCCCCAAATTAGGACATATGCTCTGACAAGTACAATTACACTTATGGGGACAATGAGACAGGAAATTTAAAATATGGATTATCCTAGAAGATCTGGAACATATGGCTGCCATACCTCCAGTTATAAAATTCTTTGAGATTTAAGGCCCTTTTACTGCTTTTGTATATTTAAGAACTTTCTAAAATTTATGGATTGTTAATGATCTTGGCCACAAATTCTATTAATTTTTATGCCTCATAGTTTCTCAGCCTTCACATTGTCACTATATTCATCACACTCCAAAGCAATTCCTTTATGCTCTATTCACTCATTCAAAAATATTTAAAGAGTTGCTCTTATGTGCTGATCTAGGGTTGCTGGAGACAGTTGTCCAAGTCAGGCCCTGCACCAGGCATTCATGCAGTGGGGGGGTTGGTGACAGAAACACAGTCCAAACTCTGCACTCCCAGCACAGGCCAAGTCCACCTGGAGGAAGTAGCATTAAAGTATCTTATGAGCTAGTGGTTTCCCAATGTTACATATTTCCCAATGGACATACTACAGGGATATAAGAGAAATACGCTTCCTACCTTCTTAAAAATGATAGTTGGATGGGAAAGATAGACATTAATAAATAAAGATAGAAAATGTAAGTACAATCAGAGCAGGATGAACAAATTACTAAAGGAAGACAGATAAAGAAAGGAGTAATTCAGAGGCATGGGGCAGCGGGAAGTGGAGAGTGAGTCGGAAGAAATCGCAAGGGAAGTTACTGCTGTACCTTCTTGGCATATCACTTCATCCCAAGGAGGGGAGCTGCTGTAGAGTAGTCATGTTCAAGGGCATTTATTGGGTCAGGTTTTCTAGAGGATAGAGTCTTAGTGTCAGGTATAAAATCACGAAACTCTAATAGTGTAAATAGCCCTATATATCTATTTTCCCACAAGGTTGTGGGGATGTCAGGGCCATGGCATTCCTGCTTAAGAAAAGAGAACTCCCACCCCGATCTTTATTAGACCCTTGGAAAGACACCAAAAACTAGAGTGAAATCCCACTGAAAGTCAGTTGTGCTGTCCAAGTAAAATAATTAAGTTCAAGGCAGTCTTGCTCAGGTTAGCCAACCCACAGTTTCCAGTTAGGGCTTTAGGTCAAAGCCAAATTAAAACCGATCTTTTGCCTAGCCTTAACTTACATGAGTAGTTCCCATCGGAAACTCTCAAGGTTATAAATAGCTAATTAAGGACAAAACTCTAGGATTCAGTCACCTGTTCTTAATCTCTATTACTAATAGTTACAATTAAGCTGGGCTTTAAAGATTGAGTAGGAGTTTGCCTGTCAAGCAAGTTGTGGAAAGATACTACATATGCAGGGACCAATATGTACAATGACTTAAATTAGTGAAATGACATTTCATTTAAAAAACTGGAGCAAAGGGTGTGCTTGATAACCAGGTTGGTAATACAAAGGGTCATGATGCTCAAGTGAAATATATAGATTTTATCCTGTGGGCAATGTACAGAGCTAATGGAAGTTCACAGTGACAGAATGATATAATTAGATATCTGTTGTAGTGTGAAGGGCAGATTGGAACAGAGAGCAGATGGTAGCCTGGAAATCAGTTAGAAGTAATGAGGGTCTTGAACAGGGCAGCAGAATGTGAGTGTGAGAAAGGACCTAATGCAAGAGATAGGACCCTTTAGATGTGGCCTTAAGGAAGAGGGGGCGTCAGGAATGCTAGGGTGCTGAGAGCTGATATCGAGCGTATGGGCAGGGGGTGTGGAGTGAGTTGGGTCGGTGAGGGCGGGGGTTGAGAATTATATGTGGTAATTAATACAAGGATTTAGAAGTATTTCTATGCAAGGTTGATTTGATTATATGAGGTGGAGAAGGGTGAGATTGATGACCAATTGCTATTTGACATGAAAAAAAGAACCATTCCGCTCTGCCATCAGCCCAACCTCCCCATCTACTCCTCTAATGAAAACTGCATAAGCATACATTCGTAGTATAGGATTATTCTGAAGTGGGGAGGGTCAGGGAGTAGCACTGTTGAGGATGTATTATAATCAGACCAACAAAGCTCAGTTACTAGAGGCTGTTTGTTAGGATTCGCAAATAGTTTACTCATACAGAAACTTGGTGACAGAACTTGACTCAGAGTAGGGAAAAAGTGTTAGAATAGCAGATTTTTAAAAATATGATAATAATAGCTGCCATTTATTGTTCCAGGCACTTTATGCATATTAATTTTGTTCAATCTTCACAACAACACAGTGAAGTAAATATTATTTTTCTTTTTTCATAGAGAAGGAAACTGAGACTCAGAGATATTAAGTAACTTGCAGAAGGAATATTACTACTAAGTGGCAAAGTAATTACAAAACCAGGTCCTAGTTCTTTGCTCTCTCCAGTATTAGATGCCTGCTCTTTAGCCCACTTAAGACTGAAGACAATTAGCAGCATCATTTGCATTTAAATAATACATTTGCTAAGCACAACAGATTCTTATCTATTTGTTAATGAATTGCTGAATTCTATAAAAGCTTTGTGGCTTCTAGGGTCTTTTTCTCCTCATTTTCTCCCTATTTAGTTTTGTCTTTCACAACTTCTGGGACACATTAATGTGGTTTAAATTCTGGTGGAATCAATTTGCCCATGGCAGGTATTTGTCAACTTTCTCTGCTCACTTCAAGCTCTACACCTCTTGCTTTTACAGCCATTTACATTTTATCAACAATATCCTACTTTCTAGGGTCATGCTTCATCTCATAGGTATGTAGTAGGTGCTCAATAAATATTTGCTGAATGAAGGCATGGATTTTTAGCTCCTGGACTTATATAATTTTGTCCTCAAAATGTATTCAAGTGGTGACTCACCTTCTATGCTTTCTTCTTATGATTGCTTCTGTAGTCACCAATATCCCAAACTCACCATGAATAAAACCAAATCTATGAGTTTTTCTTCTAAAAAAGTCCTCCTCCTGTATTCCCTCTCTTGGTTTCAAGCATCATCATTGTTCTAGCTAATCTGTTTTGTTTCTAATCACTTCCTCCTCTTCTGTAAGAGATTCTACCATTTTCCCTCAGCCGTCATACTTATTAAGACAAGTTCGTATTATCGTTTGCTGAGTTACTGCGATAGCCTCCTAATTGGTCCCTCTTCATCTAGTATTTCCTGTCTTCCATTGACCTGGCACAAATTTGGTTCTATCATCCCCTGCTCAAAAATCTTGTATCTTCAACTTCTATACATAGTGTTCAAGGATCTCCACAATGTTTCCCTTGCCTTCCTAGCGTCACCTTGACTGCCTCCCTACATGACCTGAACACTGGGTCACTCCCTCTCTTCCTTAATGTGCCAAACACTTTCCTACCTCTGAGCCTTGCTTTGTGCAGTATTATCTTCAGAGCATACTGAGGAATACATGACTCTACCTTCCATTGAGTTTGAAGGAGAGACTGCTAATCAATCAGAGCATGTCTCAGCAGGCCTAGACTCAGACTCAGACTCCTCAACCAGGTGAACTAGAACTGACATGAAAACCACCTTAGGTTCCACGTGGCCATTGCAGGATTTTGACCCCTTACCAACTCTCAAAAGCCAAGGTTTTTCAAGACTCAGATGCAATGGCATCTCTGTTGTGGTACCTTCCCCATCTTCCTGCTTAAATTGATCGCTTCCCTTAGGAACTGCTCTTTGTCTTTACCTTAAAGATTATGTTTGTCTTTTTGCTTTGCACAATAATCATTTAAGTATAAATTGATCCTCCACTAGAAACTTGAGTGTCCTGAGGGTGAAGACCGTGTGGGATTCTCTTTTGAGTTTTCCACAGCTTTAACCACAGTGCAGGGGTTAATGTTTGTCAAGTGAATCAGCTTCCCACACATCTGCCTTTATTAAGGTCATATAGAAGCTTGCTGTGTTTTCTGTACTATATTTTAAATGCCTCGCGGGTAGGGATCAAGCCTTGTTCATCTCAATACCCACAGCCCCGAGAACTCAGTAAATTGTTATTGGTAGTTTTGTGAACAGCTTTGCTCATTCTTTGTCAACAATCATATTGTGTCCACTTAACACCCTTCAACTTGGAGTTTTTTGTAAAATATTCTGTGTCTCGGGCTTATTATTTGTGATTGACCTTCTCTCCAAATTAGGGCAAACTATCAAGGATTTACTGAATTTCAAAACCTTGAAAGTAGCCGCTCAGCAGAAAGTCAGCAGAAGAGGGAAGCAGCAGTATGGTAGAATTTGGAGAGAATGCAAAATTCTGTCTTAGAGGGAAGGAATATGAAAAGAAAAGAGACAGGAAAAGGACAGACAAAGGAAAAGGACACATTCTGAAAGGAGAGGGCAGACAAGGAGATGGAGAAGGGATAGGCCGAAAGATGGAAGGTGAGAGGAAAGCAGGCAAGAAGAAAATGGAGCTGGCATTTAATAACATATGCCACCATTGAAAACAAAGCAGGCTGCTGAAAAGAAGAGCATGTCTGAGGTTTAAAAAAACTATGATTTTTTTCTTTTCTTTCAAGTTTGAGGAGAATGGGATGGGGTAAAAACAATTTTATTATTTTAACCTACAATAGAATATGAGGTCAAGAAGAAAGAGATTTTTAAAGAGAAAGGAAGAGAAGAAGGTAGCAAAAAAAAGGAGAGAGAAAGTGTAAATAGAGGGAGGGGACGTGGGGAATGAATGAATATATTGAGAAATGGTAGGAGGGAGCAAGGGAAGGTAACTGTAGGCAAAAAGACAATGAATTAACATGTTTGCTTGAAGACAGTGGCTTCTTTGTGAAGATGAGAGCTTACATCTGCCTTTGATCAGCCACATGGCAGCCCAGGATCAGATCAGAAAGCAAATAAGATGATAAAGTGGATACAACCACAGTAAGGTTCATACCCAGTAGGGAGAGAGGGAGGGAGAAAACATGGGAAGGAGAGAGGCCCCTGCCTGGGTTTTCATGTCCAGGAGGGCAGGGCCTGGCAGCGGTCCCAGTGTCATGTGTGCCTCAGGAGTACTGCAGGGCTGTGACACCGGAGGGGAGAGAGCCTCAGGGAGATCCTGGGCCCCATTTCCTGCAGGCAGACCTGTCTTTGCTGACACAGCCCAGCAGCTGATGGTTGAGAATTTGCTTAGCTCTAGAGACTTTCTCAATTGGCATTTCTTTACCCCTAGAGAGGCTGGAAAAAAAAGATGAAATTCTTCTTTCAAAGGGATTTTGGTTTCTTTTCATACCCCCCTCTCTCTTTTTAGAGCACTTTAATGGCTGCATTGCCAGAAAGGCTGCTTAATATGTAAACTTGATTGTATTCTACTCATGAGTTTCTTTGTGGGTTTTTAGGTTATTTGCAATAGGAGCCCCGTAATCATAAATCAACTATTTGAAAGACTTCTTAACTGTCTTTAAGGCATTGGAGAGTGACAGAAAGACCTATGAACTCTACGATACATAAATTATAAGAATCACTGACATTTTGGCGTGCCTAATATGGATTATGCACTATATGGGCTATGTACTGGCTTACATTAACTTATTTAACTCTGAGGAAACATCCTTATGATTCTCATTGTACATATGAGGAAACCGAGGCTCCGAGGTATTAAATAACCTGCCTAAAATTATAGGGCTAGAAAGGTAGGATTGGAGTCTAGATTTCCAACCTTTTGTGTCTCTGGATGTGATTCTATAAGTGGATTCAGCCATATATATATATATATATATATATATATATATATATATATATATATATATATATATATATATAAAATTACCAGAATACCAGAAGAGGATATTTCTAAGGCAGGTGGCAGTGTTAGTTAATTAAATCTGAGCAGACCCATAGCTTAAATCATTTGTCTTTCCAAAAATGTTGTTTGTCATTTGAGCAGTCCCATTCTGCTCAGTTGTGGTTGTAGTCTGGAAGCGAGGCTCACTATTCCATCTGATTTTGAAGTCAGCCAGGCAAGGGAAGCCAGGAGAGCTCAGCATGCAGAGAACCATTCCTTGAGAAATGGAGGAAGAAAGCCCCAACAGGAATCGCAGATGCTGTCCCTATCCTTGATGATTATATAATTTAATGAGGGTATTTAGAGTGCACATGAATAAACCATGTAGATGCATAAAGGAATCAAGGTATAAGCACACTCGGATGAATGTCGAAGAGAACATCTCAATCTTGAACGTCTCAATCTTGTACATTTCAAAGAGGTTAACATGTGGGGAGGAAACGCCTGGGAGGGGTGTCTTTCCACATCTTTGCCATATTGGCGGAGAAGGTGTGTGTGCGCATGCACCTCGAGGGAGAGGAGGGGAGAAAGAGGAGTATCTGAAAATAACGGATCTAACTAAGAGAACAAACATAAGAGAAGAGGGGGGAAAAGAAAAATGCTTTAGTGCCAATAGTCACAGTGTAAGCCATAGATTGTTTAGCTGAAGCTAAGTGCTGCATATGTCTTTGGTTTTAAGACAAGAAAGAAAGTCACAAATAGGTAAGAGGATGGGATCCACGCCTGGAGGGTGGGGCAGTGCTCTAAGCAGTCCATGCCTTAGGGCTTCAAAGACAGCTCAGGATGTCCCATGGGACATTAATGGGTCCAGCACCCTGAGATGGGAGAACTTTTCTTCAGAGGAGAAACAGTGAACTGGTAGAAGATAAGCCCACATATAACCATGGAGCTTTATCATGGTGGAAAAGGACCCTGCCCGCCCCCAACCTGTGTCACTATGCCATTCAAGGTCTAGAAATTAAAAAGGAACAAACCTAGTCAGAGCAATGTAACATCTTCTGTTGTACATGGCATATACTGTAAGAATTGTTCAAGGTAACTAGGATAAAATGAACCATGGAAACTGGGAGAGCAGTTGATTACAGAGGACTCTCTGGAGGTGAATCTGGAAAGGGGTTCAAAAGGGAATACGGAAAAGGACTCTTGTAAAAAATGAAATCTAGAAAGGCAGTAGCTATAGAAGAAAGAATGACTAGGCTACAAGATAGGGAAGAATTGCTCCAAGTAGAAACCATGATAAATGAGATTGTCAAGGAAAGGGGGCACTAGTCCACTTGGAAGCTTCAGCAGGGCCAAAAACTGCGCAGTGCAGTGCTCAACAGAGTCATGAAGTGGGAATTGAGTAATAGTTCTTGGAAGAAAATCAGATATTTAGAATGTGAGGACAGTGATGGGGAGGATGTGAGGGTCCAAATGACCATATAAGCTGAGTAAGTGACTAGGCTTGAAAATTCTTTCGTACAATGGTTTACATAGAGAGATTTCTATTTTTCCCATTTCCTTTTCTGTTTGTGTGACAAAGGAGATTTTGTGCTTAAAGAAGGAACAAGGTCTCAAAATACTATAAAATCCAACTTAATACATCAGGCCTTTAAAATTTCATCATTAAAGAAAAATACGTCAGGCCTTTATAAAGTGTTTTTTCTTTTTCTTTTTTTTTTTTTAAATAAAAATGACAAACGTAAGACAATGTATTGTTCTGATGCCAGTGAAGCTATTTCTCTTCACTTCCAGGATGGTCCGGTAAGGTCAGAAGAATGAGTTCTAAAGTTAGAAATCCTGGATCAAAATAAGATTCACCTCCTAATGAGCTTATAATTATAAGTTACTTAAACTCCTTTAAACCTACATACCTGATCTGTAAGATGGGATAATAACTACTTAACTCTTTGTGATGATATAAAATAATTCATTTATCTTTTCATCACCATATATTAGGACTCTGGGTGGTGAACACACAATGTGAAATATAGATAATGTATTACAGAATTGTTCACCTGAAATCTATGTAACTTTACTAACAGTTGTTACCCCAATAAATTTTAATTAAAAAAAATCATTTAAAGAGGGCACCTGCATCATCATAGTAAGAGATCTAAAAGTAATAGTCTAATGATCTAAAACGTACTTTTATCATTATTTTTCTGACCTGGTACTGGCTTAACATACAGGTCTGATTAATTACTTTCTTGGACTCCATATTTAGAAGTTTTCTGGAAATATGTGGGGCGGAGCGACATTCTATAAACTTTGTCATATAATAATGCATAAATTTGTGTCCAGACTTACTATTTCTCATAAAGAAATTTTCCCCCCAAAAAAGTGATGTCTAAATAAAAATATGTACTCGAACATGTACATTTTATAATTCGTAGATCAAACTTAGGGAAATGTGAACCAGTCCCATATTTGAACCATACTAGAAATTAAATAATAATTAAAACCAAACCCTCTACCCCATCTATTTAAGCCATGGTTTGTATTTTTAAAACTGCATGAAGTAACTTTACACACTTTTCAGAATATCCTCGAAAACATGAAACTTTGAACTGAATGTTCTTTTTATAATATTTTTAATGTTTTTTTAATGGTTTTTTTTTCAAAGTTAGCTGTTGGCATCTTTTCCACTCTGCTTTATGGATCAACACAGTAGCCAATCAATTGATCCTTTACCTTCTCTTACTTTTGATACTTCCACCGTCATTTAAATCTGGCCAGGTTCCTCTCCAGTTCTAATTCTTTATTCTCAGCAGCAAGTTGACCTTTTGATACATGTTCGATTGTATTATTTGTGATTGCTTTGGGACTTTTAGGGATAAAGTTTTGAATCCTAGTAGCATCACATGTTTGTTCTTTCTGAGAGATTGATTTTGTGCTCACGTCTGTGGGTTTCCTGTTAATGTGAGGTTGAGTGTTCGTACATAATCAGCATTTTGTCTCTATTCAAGCTGGTATGAGCAAGAATCCTCCTCCTCAGTGTTTGTACTTTCCATTATGCTGTCCACTGTGATCAGGATCTCTGACATCAGCACATTGTCCACTCTGTTTTATGGTCATTGGTCATTCATTCAGAACCAGGCTTGTGCTTAATGCGGTGGTGGAGACCCAGACACATAGGCAGAGGTCCCTGCCTTATAAGACTATAAAATTTAGGTAACAGCTCAATATAGTACAAGTATTCTGGAGTTGAGTAGGCAAAGCCCCCATGTGTGGGAAAACTTTTCTCAGACTGAGAAAATCATCATGACTGACACAAGCAGGATAGTGTTGTGAGCTATATGGCTGGATTAACTGAGGAAAGATGAGGTGGTTGTGCTTTCTCTCCTACTGGCTGAGGAACATGAAGTGCGTCCTTTAGTTTTGTGCATAATGTGTTTCTGAGAATATGTTTGAAGGTCTGAAGAGCTGAAATGGAACAACAAGCTTGCATGTTGCATGGTTGATTTTGGTTTTTGGAGTCAAAAGAAATTACAAAATTGGTAATTTCACCTTGTCTTCTAGGCATTTTTTTTTTTTTTTAGGAAATATTTTTAGTGTTTTATACTTTAAAGAGGAAAAAGAAAGCTTTCATTGGCTTCACTCTCAACAGATCTATTTAATCTAATGAGCATCCAACTGAAACTAAGATTCACTGCTTTCTGCATATCTCATGATTTCTATAGTTTTCTCAATATTATTAATTTATGAAAATAAAGTCTTGTCACCAAAATGCTCATTTTTAAGTTTTCCATCCATTTTTCTAAATTGCATGTCAAATTTTAAAAAATCTCTTTTCAAGTAACATCAGGACGTATGATACGTAAGATACAAAGTGGGGTTACTGTGATGGGTAGGTGAGGGAGAAGGGGCTGGAGCTCTGAAACTAAGATGCCTTCTTCATTCTTCACTTCATCATTCGCTTTGGTGGCTCCCAAGGAATCTCTGAGCCTGTGTGGCATGAATTATTAAAATATATCATTGCAGTTGTTTTCAAACTTTGTTGTGTAGACATGACAGAGGTGACATTGCCAAAGCAGGATTGGTGGTGGAAAGCATCATTTCCATGTTGATACCTTGAAGTACTCATTCCTCAACTGATTAAGGAAAATCCAAATTTAATATATAAAAGTGGATCAAAGGTATCAAAATAAATAATGAAAAGTGTAACTGGCCAACATAATTTTGTTTTTTCCAGTTAAAAATTATTCAAATAGAAGTATAAATGTCAGTAAGCACTGATCGCCTCTATTTGCACATTATCTTTGGATAAAGTAGGATATATTATAAGAATAATAGAAATGCCACATGGGCGTAAGTGGCTGTCTTTTCTCCAGTTTCAATGGGTCTTCATTTTTGTTTTCACTTTATTCTTTTTTTTTTTTTAACTTGATAAAAAAGCTATTGCTTTAATTGCTTGGAAGGGGAATAGGGGTGGGTGTGATGGCAAGGACAGGGTGAGAAATCTCTTTTTAGTTCATTACATGTATATTTAACATACTTGAAAATATACAATTTTATATCCTGCTTTTTTCACAATATCGTAAACATCCTCCCAAATTTGTTTTTGTTTGTTTATTTTTTCGGTGTTAATCTTTTACAATTTATCGAGACTTGTTTTATAGCTTAGCATATGGCTTACCTTTTTTTCCTCAAATTTGTTTCAGGTGTACAAAACAATGTAATAGACATTTATACCCCTCACAACGTGGTAACCCCTCTCCCCAAATCTACTACCTGTCTGACATCATTTTATTCTTGAGTGTATTTTTTAAACTCACATTGGAACTTCTGTGGTTCTCTTCATTTTGGTACTTCTACGACTTTGCTTATACTGAATCATGTTTATGTTAAAACAAGAAGTATAAAAACTTGCTGCTTATATCTTTTGCAAAAGATAGGCTCAAATGCCTACTAGAATTTATCTTACCGTTCATCATGGAGGAGAAAAGTATTAGCGAACACTTTATCTTTTCATTTCTGTCACCTACATGTCAGATTCCTACATGGCTCTGCTCCTTTTTCAGCTTAGAAACAGAAACACCAGAAGAAAAACAATGCAAGAATTGTGAAGAATTTCTTTACTGACATGTTTTTTCCCCTCAATGGGTATTTCTTTCTTTTTTTTCATTTTTGTTAATTGAGATGAAAGTCACATAACAAAATTAACCATTTTAAAGTGAACAATTTAGTGGCATTTAGTACATTCACAATGTTATGCAACCACTACCTCTATCAAGTTTCAAAACATTTTCATCATTCCAAGAGGAAATCCTGTATCCATTAAGCAGTTGCTCCTCAAACCCCATCTCTGTCCAGCCCCTGGCAACCACCAATCAGCTCTCTGTTTCTACGGATTTTCCCTTTCTGGATATTTCATATAAATGAAATCATACAATATGTGGTCTTTTGTGACTGGCTTCTTTCATGTAGCATGATGTTTTTGCAGTTCAGTCATGCTGTAGCATTTACAAGTATTTCATTTTTCTTTGGATGCATAGTATGCCATTGTATGTATATACCGCAATTTGTTTATCCATTAATCCATTGAGGCACATTTGAGGTGTTTCCGCCTTTTGCTCAGTGTAGATAGTGCTGTGCTGAACATGGTATACATGTATTTACTTGAGTATCAGTGGTCAATTCTTCTGAGAATATACCTAGGAGTAGAATTGCTGGGTCACATGGTAATTTTATATTTAACTTTTTTGAGGAACTTCCAAACCATTTTACATTCCTACTAGCAATGTACGAGGTTTCTAATTCTTCATATTCTTGCCAACACTTGTTACTTAAAAAAAATATATTATAGCCATCATAATGAGTATGAAGTATTTTTGTATATCAGCTCATTTTCTTTTGCCTTTCCCAAAAGTGTTCTATGGTGCTTTTAAACACAATTTTGTTTCCTCAAAACATGTGCCAAGAAAATGTTACACTTAAGCCTGTGAGTGTCCAGCTTACAGAATAGAGATGGTTATGAAAGGATCAGGCATAGGAGTGCAGCTAAGCAGGAGTTGTCTGGAAGGTCCTACAAGTCTAGGCAGGCAAGAAATCAAAGCAAATAGTATAGTTCAGGGTGTGGTAGGCAGAATTATGAGATGTCCTGTAAGAGTCCTTCTCAGTGTTGTATATGCCTCAAATAATCCCTTCCCCTTGAGTGTGGGTCTCTGAATGTAATAGATCATCATTCCTGTGATTATATTACATTATATAAAACTATATAGAGAACCTCTATATAGTCTTCCTATTAAAGATAGAGATATATTCCTACTACAGAGCCTCCTGCTGCCATGTTTGAAGAAGGCCATGTGACTAGGACTTGAAGGTGACCTCTAGGACCTGAGAGCAACCCCTGTCAGACAGCCAGCAAGAAAATAGCCATAGTTCTATACCCCAAAGAACTGAATTCTGCCAGTAAACTTAATGAGCTTGGAAGAGAACCCAGAGCTTCAGATGAGAGCTCAGCCTGGTTGACACTTTGATTTAAACCTTGTGAGACCCCAAGCAGAAAAGTCATTTGAACCCACCTGAATGTCTTGCCTATGGAAGTACAGTTATTACATGGGCATTGTTTTAAGCTTTTACATTTGTGTAATTTGTTACACAGCAATAGAAAATTAATAGAGAATGCTACTCAAAGTATTTAATAATTAATAATTAGGATAGCATGGGGCTGGCCAGTCACAGCACATTCTGGGCATGAACAATAGTGACTAGTTGGCTGTTATCCCTAGAATGAGTACACAGGCTTTATCTGCAGAGTCACCAGAATTGAGGGCTTTGGCCAGGCTGTCAATTCACAAACTGTGTTCACTTTGTTTCTGACTGACTAAGTCTGGCCTGGTTGTGGCCATCTATGTATGAGGATGGTTTATCCATTTGCAAGCAGTGAAGCAGGGCCACCAGGTGCTTGGTATATATGTGTTTTGGAAATCATGAAGTCCTTCAGGACTGGTGATTGGAATACAGGTAGCTCTCATCTCTGGCTATAGGAACCCAGGAAGATGTGCAGGTGGTTTTATCTTCATCACACTTTGCAAAATATGGAAACACAGTGGCAAAGTTATTAGACTTATATCTTGTGTTTTTAAACTATCTCCCAGTCAGGTCATGCAACTGAAATGTAGCAAAACTGCCCAAAATGACAGAACTTGGGAAAGAACAACAAAGTGTTTGTTTGGCTAACTTTACCATTTAATCTTTGAGTTATGCTACTTTCCAAACTGCGTTGTTTATCTGTCCTTTTAATCCATTTATTTCACTTTTATTACTATGATATATTTGGGTAGTTTCCATGTGAAATATTTTCGTCTTGCTTATGCTTAGCATGGGAAGCTCTGTCTATACATTTGTTCTCACACAGTGTCCATCGATTCTAATAGATCTTCTTTGATGATAAAAAAAAATTTCCTTAAGCGTCACAATTTGAAATTAAAAATAACACAAGTTATCTATAAGTTTCAGACCTCTCTTAAAACCACATTAAATGCCAAGGGAGGGAGGGAGAGAGAGGGGAAGAGAGGAAGGGAGGAAAAGGGAGAAAAGAGAGGGAAGGGAGAGAAGGGAGGAAGGGAGGAAAATCTACAAGATTCTGAGGGGGAAAATGTATGATCTATACATTTTATAACCAGACAAGTTGTTAATTAGATATGAAAGGAGTGGGTAGACATCCTTAGGTGGGACTATATCATTTCTAAGTACTTGATGAAGTAGAGCCCATTGAAATATAATTTTTTTTAAAAGCTCAGAATGAAAGTGTTGTGATAAAGGTATTGTTGTAAACATGGAGTCCACATTAATACAGAACTAAGAGGAAGCTGGTGATATGTTTCAGAACAGAAGGTAAATGATGTATAACTTGATGTTATTCAAATAACATAATAAAAATCCGGAGATGGAGCAAGGGAGGTGGGTGGGAGTGTTAATTTCCTCATTTTTCAGAACAAGCAATCAATCATTATTGACTAAATTTGACACATTTAATCCAGAAGAAAAATAATGACTCCAGCTTCTTAATATTTCTCCTATTATTTTTTTCTTAAATGTGTTATCTTTTTTGCGAAAAAATGCCATCTGTAAAAAATAGACATTCATGTAAATTGCAGCAATTCCTTCAGTTTTGCATAGATCTTTTTCTTTAACAAATTTTAATACAAATTTAAAATGTATAATTTAGCGTGATACCATTTTTATTTTTGCCTTTATTTTTCTCTCCATCCATCTCATACTTATCTTTTTGTCCACTCTTCTATCTGTGTCTGGAATGGTGCTTACCTAGTATTAAAAATGGTTATTGCTAGGTTATATGATGTGGGTAATCTTTAAAACAATTTTTATCTGTACTTTACTTAACTTCTTTAAAAGGTTTATGCATTATTTTATGAAAAAGACATTATTAGTCTGAAAAAGAGGAAGAAGAGACTTTGAAACTGATATCTCAGTTGTGATACAGATATATTCTCAAGTAAAGGAGATAATTGCAGAATATTCTAGGGTAGTTTTCACTTTTTAATACCAACTATTATTCTTTAAAGGGTAGGAAAGTAGGTAGAATTTCTTAAATTTGGGCAAAAGAAAAAGACTCAGTTTAGCTCTGAAAGACAAATCTATAACACAAATGTTGTCTCTGTCCTTAAAATTTATCACTTTCAGTTTCTGGAATACCACTCATAAGATATTTCAATGCAATGGGAATATGGAGTTTGGCTTATAGGGAGCTCTGAAAGACTTTAAAATTCATCTGCATAACTAATGTAACAGTACCTGACATATTTTGGGCACTCATATATATTTGTTACTTGCAAATAAGATGAATTACCACCTAGGCTAAAGTCTCCCATATTTAAAAATGCAAGCATATCAACTCTACTACCTTCTCAAGTTAATGTTCTTTTTGTTTTCTTCTACCTTCATTCTATTCTCTGAACACATCCTTAATATTAGTTATGTGTTGCTGAGTAACAAATTACCCCAAACATAGCTTCAAACTGCAAGCATTTATTATCTCACACATATTTTGAAGGTCAGGAATCTGGGGACTGACTTGGCTGTGTGAGTCTGGCTCAGCATCTCTCATTTCATTTCAGTCAGTCTGTCTGCCAGTCTCTGAAGGGGCCAGAGTGTCTGCTTCTGAGGTGACTCACGAGCCGCTGTCAGCAACCTTCAGTTCTGCCCCACATTGTTCCCTCTATAGGGTGGCTCATGAAATGGCTTTCATTAGAAAGGGGCATATGAGAGAGAGAGAGAGAGAGAGAGAGAGAGAGAAGAAAAAGAAGGTGAAAGGAGGGGAGGGGAGGAGAAGAGTGGAAAGGGAAGGGAAGAAGAGAAAAAAGTGTATGCAGGAAGAGAGCAAGTGCATCCAAAGTGAGAGCTGCAGTCTTTTAATAACCTAACCTCAGAATTGATCTCCCATCACTTCCTCCATATTCTACTTGCTAGAAGTGAGTCCCTAACTCTATTCCACATTCAAGGGAAGGAAATTAAGATTCACCTTTTGTGGGGAGGAATATCAAAGAAATTGTGGGCTTATGGGCCATATTTGCCTAATTCTTCTTTATTCTCCCCTGGTTTTTTTACTCCTTGAAATCTTGGCTCTGTCCCTTCCTCTCTACTGAAACTATTCTGGAAGATTCCTGTTAGCCTTCATAATGGTTCAAAGGCCTTTTTACTCAGGATGATAATTTTTCATCTCAAAAGCACTGACTGCTTTTCAAATGTTTGGCCTGTCTCTTTAAGGAGATTGCCAGCTCCTTGAAAAAGTGCTAATTATTTACACAGTTTTGTTTTCCACACAATGTCTGATGCAAAGAAAAATTTAAATATTCTTTAACCTGAATAAATATGCTTTGGTTTATCTTGAAAATATTTTTAGTTTATACTGACACTCTTCAAACTTAAGTCAAATTGTGTTACTTCTCTGTTCGAAACATGCAATGGTTTCCATCTCAGAGTAAAAGTCAAAAGTCCTTGCAGTGGCCCCAAAGGCCATGTATGACCTGCACCTCCACTTCGTACACCTCATATCCTACTGCCTCATTTGCTCTTGACTCCATTCATCTTGGACTCCTTGTTATTCCTTAAACAGAAAGGCATTATTTTGCCTCAGGCCTTTGTGTTAGCTATTCCCTCTCCTCTGTCTAGGACACCCTTCTCTTACATAGCCACCAACTCATTCTTTTACCTGCTTGAGATCTTTGATTAAATGATACATTGTCACTGAGACATTCCCAACCACAGTATTTAAAAATGACTCTCCTATTCCTTACCCTCTTTCCTGCTTTATTTTTATACAGAGTGCTTATCACCAAAGAACATACTATATATTTTACTTTTTTTATTTTGCTTCTATTTATTTCCTCACTGGACTATAATCTCTTTTATTGACTGCTCAGTGCCTGGAAGAATGTCTAGCATATGGTAAATATTCAATAAATATTTGCTGAATTAGTTAATTAATTGATATTAGAGATATGATGAGAGCTGCTTTTCGGTTGGTGAGGGTAGCGGTACCATGTCATCAAACCCCTCCCCATTCATTCTCACTGGGTCTTTGGTGGGACAAGATGGAAAGGCACAGGTGGAAAAGGGGGATCGTTCCTACTCCCAGGAAGGAATTACATTTCCCTACATACACACATTTGATAAAGAATAGGAGAGAATCACATAAAGATTAAAAAAGAGAGTAAAAGAAGCAGAACATCAGTAAGAAAATCCACAGCTGGGAGCTTCTGAGAAATGTATATAGAATAAGGAGGGCGTGCAGAGTGATTTCTATTTCTATTCATGCATCACCATCTCGTTGCTCATTGACAGATGCAGAGCCTTCCAGATCACCCCAATTAAACTGGAGGTTCCATGATCTCCTTTGGAAGTGGCTCCTCATAAATAACATTAAACCCTAATTCTCTAGAGCACAATCGTGCTTGAGACTTGATGAAAATGTATTGCTTCGCTGTGTCCTGCCCTAGACTATGGAGAAGTGAACCTGCACTGGGAGGGCTTGATTTCCTCATGAGAGAAGAGAGGAGGCAGTGGGGGAAAAGACCCTAGATCTCCCCTTATTTGCTGGGTAATTGTGGTAGTCATAAGCAGGCTCTGAGATGTTTCACCCAGGGAGCACTCCTGGGAATACAGGCTCTGGTTGAAACCAGCGAAAGGAGACAGGAATAGGAATATCCAGGGAGAAAATAAATACATAAATATCTAGACACAATTTTTCAGTGACAGGCTTTGAAAAATGTCTGCCGGAAGCACAAGAACCTGTTTTCATTTTATTTTTCTTTATGTGTCTCAAAGCATCCCTCTTTTGAGATCAAGGGATTCTTTCATATGAGACTTTAGGAAACTGATAAATCTTCCATAGCTTAAATTCTGTGGTATTTATTAAAATCTATGTAATATTTTCCAAAATTACTGTAAAAGTTGACTACAGATAAATTTAAGAGTAAAAAAAAAAACATTTTAAATGTGTTTTACTTAAAAATAGCTATTTATTTACTAATTGTGGTCTATAATCTTCAGTCTGCTTTTGTTGTGGCCAAATCCACACTATTCCCATCTCCTGCATGACCATATTATCCTTATTGATTTCCTTCTTGAAATCTCTGTCTCAGGTGGAATCTGAACTAATCATCTCACATTAAATGATATGCAGGTATAGGATAAGACCATGTTCTCTGGATAAACTTCTACTATCCACAAGCTGTGTGACTTTGAACAAGTTACTTTGCTTCTTAATTTTAGTTCCTCATCCACAAAATATGGACAATAATATCGCCTACCTCACAGTAAATTTTTTTTGGGGGGGTTGGGTGGGGAGGATGGGATGTGTAGGCTTAGATGGTGTAAGTTTCTAACATGATAATATATGGAATTAATACTGTTCTGTACACCTGAGGTAAACGACAACAACAACAAACCAGAGAAACTTAGTAGGGTCCTTAGTTCATAGTAGGTATTCAATAAAATATTTTTATCTTGATGAATGGTACCATCACCTATCCAATGTTACAAGACTAGTGGTCTTTGACATTTCCATTTCTTACCACCTCACTGTTTTAGCTAAACTATCACCAAATTCTACTGAATTTCTCCTCTCATTGTCTGCAATCTGTCATTTTGTCCCCTCTCCACCAGTGTTGTCATCCCTTGGTCCAAGCTACTACCATCTCAGCGAGCTCCACAGCAGCCGTTTTTGAGATTCCTACACCCACTTGGGTCCTCCTTCTGTCCTATCTACACATTGAAGTGACATAGATCTTTTTAATGCTCAATCTGAACATATTGTTCTGATGAAAATTTTCTAATCACCTCCCTTTGCTCTTAGAATAAACAGCAAATTCCTTCGCATGACCTCCAAGGCCCTGTGCGAACTGTTCAGCCCCATCTGCTCTCCCTTTCACTCTGTGCCACAGCCTCCTTTCTCTTCTTTAAACCTTCCATGCGCCCCCCACCTCGGGATTTCTGCATGTAGGTCCATGGCTGAGACCATCCATCCTCTTCGTTTTCCTCCAGTACTTCTTTCTTTTGTCCCAAGTGACGCATCCTCTGGAAATACTTCTCTGACTTGCCAGACTAAGTCATGGACCGCTCTTTATAGGGTTGTGCTTCTCTTTCATCACATTTAAACCAGTCTGTAATTAGGCATTTATTTGTGTGGTTATTGATTGATGTCTTTTTCTACTACTCTGCAAACTTTGTGAGGGTAATCATGTCTCTTCATAATTGCGATTAAAACCTCAACTCCTGGAATTGGGTCTGGCCAGTGGTGAAGGCTTAATAAGTATTTGCTCAACCAATGAATGTATGGATGAGCTATTCTTTTATCTTTTCAGGTCATTTACTTGATCATGTAAATGCATATAAGTATGACATTTATTTTTAATCTGATAAGATGAATACTGAGTGTCACTCTATCGTAATGATAAAGCTCAGAAAACTAATTTCTAAGCCTTGTCTGTGCTTCATTCTTCGATAGCTGTAAAGAGAATATTTGGCAACTCTTCTTCCTCTTCTGTTCATCAAAGCTGCTTGAAATCTCAATCCTACTATTTTTTTTATCATCCTAAGATAGGTTTTCTGTTTCCTCTTTCCTGGTCTAAATTGCTGCCTGAATAAGAATGACTCTATGTAATACGGTGATTAAGAACTCAGGATCTGGAGCTGAAAGTCTTGGGTTTGGATACTGGTTCTTCCAGCCATTATCTGTATGGACTAGGAGACGTTATTTTAACTCTTCAAGCCTCAGTTTCCTTTTCTCAAGTGTGTTTGGTAAAATCTACCATCTGGTATCATTGGGACAATGGCCCTAGATTAGGCATGTAAAATAGCACTTCATCTGTAACATAATAATCACTTAAAAAATTATAGCTATTGAACAATAATAGGTGACATTATTGCAGTGACTATTATTATTTTATTTTCTAATTCTTAACATCAGAACTTCCTTCACCCCTCGTTGTGCTTGCTAATCTCTTTGGGGAAGCTCAACAAAGAATTACATGCAGATTCTTAAATACTAATAAATCAAAAAAGTACTTCATTATTTCCCCCATTAAGCGTTCAGCCTTTCCCAGTTTTCTTCTTCATCATTTTGTAAAACTTTGGGGTACATTTCTATTTCTTTCTCTTCCATGTCCCACATGTTTAGGACACTAAACTCGTTATATTGGACAGAACTCCTCAATGCTCTGTTTGAGAAGTTATTCAGCACCAAATTTGCATACTTTAGAAACTCATAGAAGAATAATCTAGATTTTGAGGACAAGTGCGCTTCTAAATATGCTGTCCATACATTCCCATAAAGAATTTCATAGTTGGCAGATAAATGTCCCCTTTTTGGATAAGCAGTGTATTTTCACCAGAACCCTGGCACCTTTTTCTGTTTCTTCCTACTCATTCCTTTGGCCAGGATTTTAATGGCCTCCTGGAAAGCCTTCCTGTCTTGCTCTCTAAGCCTTTTCATGAATTCCTCCTAGAATAATTTAGAAGCTGCATAATGTTGGTTCTTCTACATCTTGCTTGAAATTTTAAAGTGGCGCACCGTTTATCAGCATGACAGATGCCTGCTGCTGACCGTGTTTCATAACTGTGTCTGCTATGCTTCACTATTGCGTCTGTGCCTCCAGAGAAGCAGGAGTGCCACCTTCCCCACAACTCACAGTGTGGTCTTCATCCCCTTAACATTGTGCTGAGTCCGAGCTGGGACTTGCTTCTCATCCACGGCCGCTCCTTTAGGAAAGAATGTCTTTAACATCCTCAAGAGAATTCTCATGACTCTTCTCCCTAAATGAATGTGGTCATTTTGAAAACAACAAACAAGAAATAGGCATGCTATGGCAAGCTGTATCAATAATAAGAACAAAAATTACATAAAAGAAAAATTAGACATGAGAAAGGAATTTTTGGAAGAGAGTTTTAAACATTAGCAAATAATACTGTATGTCTTAGTTCATTTGGGCTACTGTAACAAAATGCCACAGATTGGGTGGCTAATAAACAACAGAAATGTGTTTTTTATAGTGCTGGCGGCTGGAGGGCCAAGATCAGGGTAGGTTTCTGGACTGCAGACTGCCAACTTCTCATTGTGGCTTTGCATGATGGCAAGGTGAGAGACCTCTCGGGAGTCTCTTTTAGAAGGGCACTCATCCCACTCATGAGGGCTCTGCTCTCAGGACCTGATCACCTTCTAAAGACCCCTTCTCCTAATACTATACCTCGGACATTAGGTTTTCATCATATGAATTTAGGGGGTACACGTTCAGACCATAGCACAATGCTAATAAATTTGAAAATATAAATGCAATGAACAGTTCTTCCAAAAATATTATCACTGTTGCCTAGGAGAAAACCTGGACCCATTAAAAATTAAGAAAATTGAAAATTTACCATAGAAATATATTTTTAAAATTCTAACTTTTTTTTTTTAAATTAATTTATTTATTAGTTTCAGGTGTACAAAACAAGGTAATACTTAGACGTTCATCATTTATATCCCTCATACTGTGAACCCCCCTCCCCCCATCCACTATCCCTCCGACCTCACACTGAACCATCACATTATATATATAAAATTATAGTTGGCATTCATTAATGTTTAGCTTCTGATGTACAATGCCATGATCAGGTATCCACAGTATCCCTGAGGTGGTCTCCCAAATAGGACGCATGTCCATCGGATACCCAACAAAATCTTTACAACATTATAGAATACCTTCCCCAAATTAATTTTCAAAAAAAAACCCTGAGGCCATCTTGTGGTTACCAGCTGCTTCCAAATCCCTTCACCTTTCCCCTTATCCCCAACCCCCTCCCACACACCCATCTAACCACTCTCAGTTTTTTTCTCTGCGTCCCCAAAACTGTCTCTGATTAGTTCATTCACATAGTCTTTTCTTTAGATTCCATATATAAGTGAGATCATATGGTACTTGTCTTTCTCTTTCTGACTTATTTCACTTAACATAATGTTCTCTAGATCCATCCATGTTGCTGCAAATGATAAGATTTCTTTCTTCTTTATGGCTGCGTAATACTCCATTGTATAAATGTACCACAGCTTCTTAATCCAGTCATCTACCGATGGGCATTTTGGTTGTTTCCATATCTTGGCTATTGTGTAAAGTGCTGCAATAAACATAGGAGTGCATACAGATTTTTGAATTGGAGTTTTGGATTTCTCCGGGTAGATGCCTAGGAGTGGAATTACTGGATCATAGGGTAGTTCCATTTTCAGATTCCTGAGATACCTCCATACTGTTTTCCATAGTGGCTGCACTAATCTGCAGTCCCACCAACAGTGCACTAGCGTTCCCTTTTCTCCACATCCGCGCCAGCTTAAAATTCTAACTTTTAATGTCTATATGTATGCCAGTTTTTTTTTCAAAGATTTAGCAAATAGAATTTAAGAAAAGATATAAAGTTACTGATTTCATGTAATAATATTATTAGATTCAGATGGCAAAACCTGATAGTGACAGCAAAAAAAGAAAAAAAATATATATACATGTTTGATGTAAACATATATGTAATGTTTAAACCACATTGTTATCTATATTTTTATCTTTAAATTAAATCTCATTTATATAGAGAGGGAAAACTTAAATAACCTATGAGTAAATTTAATTTAAATATACCTTAAACATAATTCATAAATACAATGTAAGACTTATATTTAGAATGAAGTGGTGAATTAATATTAAGAGATCGATTAATTAGATCAAGAGACCAAAGGGGGAAAATGATTACTTCAAGAAGTATTAAGTAGTCTTCTAATTATATTCAACACCCATTCCATCACAACTCTTAGAAAACATTTCTTACCATGTTAAATGGGATCCAAATTTATACTTGTATGAAACAGTAGAAATAGTCCCCTTTTCATTAAGGACAAGAGGAAGTTGCCTGCTCTTAAAGTTCTTTCCAATAAAACAAGATAAAAAACCAGGAACAAGAGGTAAAACTTTTGGGATAGGAATTATAATGTTTGGGGTTTTTTTTTGCATAATATTTTATTATATTCTGAGAAAAAATATCAACTTAAAATTGTGATAATATTAGATTGGTGCAAAAGTGATTTTTGCAATTGTTTTTAACCTTTTAAACTGCAATTACTTATTACCAACCTAATAAGAGTTTTGCAAAGTGACTCAATACAAAATAATTTTATGAAAACCAATAGCTCTTCTATAAGTGAGGAATAAAAGTTCATTAAAAGAGAAAAATAATTTCATTCACAATAGCAAATAAGAAAAATACAATGCCCAGGATAGAGCATAATGAAATGAATAGGACATTATAAAAGAAATTATGAAACATAGCATATTTCTAGTTGAGAGGTGTTTACTTTAAAGAAGTAAATCCTTCTTAAGTTAATAAAGTGATTTAAAGCAATACCTATAAGAATATAGTTGATTTTTATTTGTGGTAGTATGTGTAAAGTTTCTGTGAATACTGAATAAGATAATTCTGAACCATTGCTCCTAGGGGAAATTTAGAGTTAGTTTCCTAAGAGTCTCTGGTTATAATATTTTCACCAAACAAACAATACATGACTTTGTTTTATGTGTGTTTCTGTTTAAAGACACCTTATTTAATGTATACTGTTGATCTGTTAACATTGAACTCGTGGCCAACCACATTATAACTCATGCTTGAACCAAGATTATCTAACACATGTATTTTCTCTGTAAGGAACATCATGGCTTCAGTGATGTGGGCAGCACTTAACACTATATTTGGAGGCCATTTTAAACAATGAAATCACCTGAAAAAAGCAGAAACATATGAAAAACATGGCACTAAATATACCCCAGAAAGGATACTGTTTTACAGTGCGAGAGCTGACATAGGGTAGAGCATTGCCTCCTTCAGCGTCAGCTGGGGATGTGTGTGTAGGGGAAGACAGATTTATGCTGCTCTGCTCATGTCTGCAGATAACCAGAAAAATGCCTTGAGAATTGATTTTGTGGTTACAAATAAGTTTTAGTGAATAGATGAATTCGCAAATATGGATGGAACTCATGAGTAATGAGGATTAACTCTACCTGTAATTTTTTGTTTGTTTGTTTGTTTTTTGTAGCTTGGTCTTGGAAAAATAACTCTAAAATTCATCTGGAAAACAAACTGGTAGAAATATGGCTGAGAAAAATTGGAAAATGGAGAATGGGATATGTCCTACTGAATGTTAAAATTGACTATACAGCTAAAGAAATTTTAAATCCGTTGATGTAAACATCTACAGACATATTAATAGAATTTCTAATCCTGGAATAAACTAATATATTTAAATATTTGATATGTGACCAGTAGAGCATCATAAAGTAATGAAGAAGCTATGTCTGATTTAAGAAATATTACTTTAATTTTTTAATATGCAAAGTCTAATTTATTTTTTGTATCATTTACATAAAAAATTCAGATTAACTTAAAACATTAAATATAACACATGTAACAACAACAAAAACAGAAGAAAACATAGGTGACTGCTTAACAGATTTTCAGGCAAAAATTTTTCTTAGTATAAAAGCCACGGAAGAAAAACACAAAAGCACGATAGATAAATTAAGGTTTGTTTAAAAGACAGACTATCCAGCCATTAAAAATGTTTTCAAAGAGTATTTAGTGATATAGGAGCATTCATAGCACTCTGTTAAATGAATGAAGCAAGATTCAAAACCAGAGATACAACGTAATTCTGATTTCTCTGAAAACTTTCTAAAGTTACTCTAGTGTGCTGTGATACATGTTGTGTCTTCAAATGTGTCACAAACTGTATTTGATTTGTTTATTGTCTATTTCTGATGTTCAAAGATAAACAAAGGCATATTAAAATTTTTAAGAGTATATTTGATCAAAAATCTATTTGAATTGGGCAGCCTATGATCGAGTAGCTAGAACAGAAATCTGGAGAGCTGTACAAAACGAAAGACTTATAGACAGAAGGGAGTGGGAAGAAGAAGTTAAGCAAAGAAGTGGGTTGGTAATTGCAAAGTTACTTTCCTTTAGGGGAGACAGGGGTCTATCAGGCATATAACCTAACTGGTGCTGGTCAGGCAATTCAGTGGGAACCACTGATTGATGGTTTAAGATTCTATTTCTGGGAGAGTTGAAACTATAATTCAGTTAAAATCTTGGTTTGGTGATGTGGACTTAGCATAAGCAACCCCATTTTTGACCTTGTTTTTAACACTGCCAATAGGACATAAACTCCAGGAGGTTATTCACCACACCTATTTTGTTCACTAGATGTCTTCATTTCATATTGAGCAAAATGATGGTTATTGCATAGTAGATGCTCATTGAAGAATTGTTTAGTGAATGAAGGAATGAATGGTTTTATTGAAACATTGGATAGAATCATAAAAAAGACAGAAATTGAAATAATAACTGAAGTGCTTTTTCATATTTATGTGCAATTTTGAAATTTTCTCTAGCAAGTTCGATTTACATGTACAAGGAGATAAAGATTATTAAGTACACACACACACACACAATTATCTTTCTTTAGCATATATTTTCCCCAACCCCCGTTGATTCAAAATTCTCTATGTTTCCAGTGTATTTTCTGTGCATGTTGTTATGCCTTATGTGTTCCTTTTTATTTTAAGCTGACATGTCATTTGATTAGAGGAAAGTTAGACCAACTACATATACTCTTTATTTTAGTTACTGAACCTGTTCCTCTTTGGTTAAAAAGGAGGCACTTCTGATTGACTGTATTTGTTTTCACTGAACAAAGTTAAACAGCTGTTGGAAGCAGCATCCCACCCAAACCGTCTACGTCATCATCTTTCTTACCGTATTTCATCAAACTCACCACCTGCAAACTACCAATCCTCAAAGCACACATCATGATCAGGCTGTGGCGGCTCTTTTTTCTTTTTGTCACTTCCTCTTTGGAAGGAACCCAAATCATGCCAAGAAAAATATCTACATATGCTTCCCCGACTATTTGAAAAAAGTGGAAGGTGGAAATTAGCACTAGCTAAATTCCACAGTAAGTGATAAATGCAGTCACGGTTTGGAACGGTTTGTTTGTGGGGGAGCCACCCTTCCACTCACAATTGGAAACATTCATAACAAGGCCATTTAGCCAATATATATTTTCCTCTTTAGTAGATAAGGGTAACCTGAATAAAAGGTCTGAATTACAAAGCAGTCTAATCCTGCACATTCTATGAGCAATGACTGTTATGTGTGCCAAGAAAATAAAGAGGCTGAGAAAATGAGGAAGAGGGAATGGGAGGGGGAGTGAGAGCACATGAAAGAGTCATCCTTCTTACATGAAATGGGAAAACTCACTAGAAATTAGATTTTTTTTTTATTATTGAAAAGTTTGCTTTTTATATCATTGGTAAGATCGTTATTCACAGAAAAAAACAAACATTTCCAAGGTTTTCATAGGACTTTTTGCCTTTCTCAATGTGGAGGAAAAACTCCAATTACTACCATACCTGTAACCCTTACCTCCTTGTGGCCTCTTCCCCCTCTTTGCTAATGTGCAGTAATGGTGCAGCTGGAAAGGCATTTATGTTTCATTTTCCCCCAATATTATTAAAACTGCTCCATCACTGCCTGTAATGGGGGTGTCCGTATTTTTTTTTTTTGCCTGTATCCCTGACATGACATAATGCCTGCCCTCACCAGTATGCTATAAACATAGAGGTAATTGAAACATAACTCACCCTAAATTACAGTCAATGTTCAGGCAGGGTCCCAGTGAGCTTCCTGAAGCTCATTACAAGTATAAGCTAAATATTTCTTTATAAGGGAGTGGGGGCATATCTAGAGCTTAAGAAGAAGAAAAGGAAGAGGACAGAGAGAGAGGGAGAGACCCAGGGGAAAGGGAAAGGAACCATTTAAAAGCAAATGAGTATATGCGGAATCTAAAGAAAAGAATATGTGAATGAACTAATCAGAGACAGTTTTGAGGACACAAAGAAAAAACCAAGAGTTGTTAGATGGGCGGGGGCGGGGCGGGGGGGGGGAGGTTGGGAATAAGGGGAAAGGTGAAGGGATTAGGAAGCAGCTGGTAACCACAAGATGGCCTCAGGGTTTTCTGAAAATTAATTTGGGGAACTTATTCAATAATGTTGTAAAGATTTTGTTGGGTATCCGATGGACATGCGTCCTATTTGGGAGACCACCTCAGAGATAATGTGGATGCCTGATCATGGCATTGTACACCAGAAGCTAAACATTAATGAATGCCAACTATAATTTTATATATATAATGTGATGGCTGGGTGTGAGGTCGGAGGGATAATGGATGAGGGGAGGGGGGTTCACAGTGTGAGGAATATAAATGATGAACGTCTAAGTATTACCTTGTCTTGTACACCTGAAACTAATAAAAAAAAAATTACATTGCTCCCCAGGCATCATTCTCAGGAGCAGAAGGTAGCTGGATTGGCTTTTATTTGGGGGTTTGAAAAAGCAGCTTAATAGTATTCATATTAGAAATTATAAACCCTGAGAGTTATAACTTCTCTCTCCAGTACGTTATTAACTGAACCTTGGCTCAGCTCTTATTTTGATGGAAGAACTTGTGTTGTTTTCTTGTGTTTATTTGAGTTCACAGAATTCTTGAATTAAAAAAAATCATAATTAAAGCAATTATTATGTAATAATAATGATAAAAAAAGCAAATGAGAATAGGCGGGTTTCTATAAAGGGAGATTCCCCGCTACAGATTTGGGTGAGTCCCCTATTCAGCTAAGATCAGTGGCAACCTGTCATCATTATTAGTAGAATTGCTATTTCCTGGACTATTTGAAATTGTAGGTTTCCATTCAGTTCCTAGGAAACTTGTGTCCATAGAATTGTATTTCCTGGCCCAGTAACTCCTGGGTTAGCAGTTTTTACTCCTGGAAAAGGTCATGAAAAATGAAGTAGTGGCTGACTTCCCAAGTGAAAGACTGTGTGTTTTCTATAAATCTTTCAGTTGTCAAAACCAGACATCCCAGCCATTGCCCTGAGATGATCTATTTGGTGTAAGGAAGTCAAAGTTCAAACACTCCTGATGTTGAGTGAGCCTCATCATTATAAAATTGGTCCTCTCCAGTCTCATTAGGAAAACAGGAATGATTGTGCTAATCAAATGTGAAGTTCTTGGGCTCCTCTACATAGTTCAATGGCTCTCTTGTGATTGACTTTTTTTTCTCCCTTTTCACAAAGGATGGCCCCTATAAACCACATGCACCTCTTTGTTCTCTTGAATTTTCCCCTCTAGCATTTCTTCTAGGTGCCTATTGGATTCCCCTCATTTGAGTTGTCTTATCACTGAGGGCTCATATCCAATCCTGTCACTGTTTCCCAAGCCCTGTGAAATGACTGGTTTCCTCTGCCAGTCCCAGTCCCAGGGCACCCTCTTGAGGGGATGAACAAAGCTGGTGCATGAGCGGGCAGAGAACAAGGGAGTGTTGCCCATCAGGACTCTTTTTCTGGAGGTTGGTCAGCTGATTCTGCCCTCTGCACTTTTATTGTGATTTATAAACACATCCTATGTGAATTGTCCTAAGAAATAAAGCCAGTGTATTCCTCTCCCCACTTCACCCCAGTCCCCCACCAGATAGTATTCTGTAAGTGGCAATCACTTTGGGCAACACATACACAAAGGTAATGTTATGGCCCCTGCCCTCACCTAAGAGCTCAAACTGGACTTAAAACAATAACAACAGCAACAAACTCGATCTCAGTGTTCTTCATGGCCTCCTGTTGTCCTTAGCTTATGTGGCTCTCTCTTTCAAAAGAGCAGGAAACCAGTGCCTTCATTCAGAATTCAAGATTACCTTTCACTGTTCCTATATCAGGACCTAAGAAGAGTCATAGAATTATATGGTTTCATGACACTTAGAGATTATGTATTCCAATCCTCACATTTTACTGATGCATGGTCTGAGGTCCAGGGGCAGGAAAGGACTGATTCAAAGGTACACAGTCAATTTGTAGTATAAATGTGAGTAGAAAGCAGATTTCCGTTTCTCAGTTCTGTGTTCTTTCCACTATACACTGAACTGCCTTTCGTCCTACATTTTGTTCTTAAAGAATTTTAGGCAACTATCAAATTGAAAATGATTTATTGTCACATCCATAATGAACTGTTAATGACTGGTAATAGCTTAATGTGTTGTCATCTTTTAAGAATTTGCCATTCAACCCGCGCATAACCATAATACAGAAGATTGAATGTCTTAAGATAGTATGTAAAATACACTTAGAGTGAAAGAACTTTTGAGCAGCCATAATTGAAATTATATCACGTTACTCAACGACCTACTTCCCCTAGGTTTTAATACTGGGTTTATTTGTGTGTGCTGGTCAATTGGTAAAGATTTATGTCACAGAATTTACAATGTTAGTGTGAGAAGGGACCTGAGATCTCATCTAGTCCAGACCCTTCTTTTCACGGCTGCGTTATCCAAGGTTACTCAGCTTGTTACTTGCAGAGCCAGCACTTGTTCCCATGAGGGCTGACTCTTTGCACAGTGCTTAAGTACCTGAGTATAAGGATAAAGGTGATTTGACTCACCTGGATAACATGGGGAACTTTTTGAAAAAATATACACTTGTATTCCCCCCTCCCTCAGCTCTGCTTCTGATTCTGTCAGCCTAGAGAAGATATCCAGCCACTATACTCCTTTTTAAAAAAGATTGAAATATAATTTATGTATAATAGTGTATAAATCTTAAGTGTAAAGGTCATGATCTTTTTATACACATGTAGGTATACATAAACATATACATATGCATACAGGTGTAACCACTGCTAAAATTAAGATAAAATCAAGATTCCCAGATCCCGTAAAACTAATCTTCTCAATCAGTAAGCCACCTTTCTCCAGGATAACTTACTTCTTTCACCATGGATTATTTTGCCTATTTTTGAACATTATATAAATGATTTGTATAAAGACTACTCTTGTGTCTGACTTCTTTCACTCAAAATTGTATCTGTGAGATTCATCCATTAATTTCCTGTATCAGTAATTTGTTGTGTATTGTTGTACGAGTATAGTATTGCATTGTATGGGTAGATCACAGTCTGTTGCTTCGTTATCCCTTTGACGAGCACGTGGGTTATTTACAGTGTTTAGTTATTATGGATAAAGCTGTTATGAGCATTCTTGCATAGGTTTTTTGGTGGGCATTGCGCTTGCATGTGTTGGGTGTATTTCCACAGGTGGAATTACAAGTGCCGCATCTTTAGGGTATATTCATGTTTTTCAAAAATACTGAAAAAGAGTTTTTCAAGGTGAGTCTAGCATTTAACAATTTCACCAGCTCTGTACGAGAGTCCCTGTTTTTCTGTAGTGTCACCAACGCTTGGTATTTGTCAGATTTTTCAATTTTAGTCATTCAAATAGGTGCATAGTGGCTTTATTTTGCTTTCCTATGATGATTAAAGATAAACACCTTTTCAAATGATTATTGTCTGCATCCGACTCTTTTTTTTAAATATACGTATTGGAGATATCTTTTTCTAGTTTGTTGCTTACTATTTCACTGTCTTCATTTTGCCTCTGATGAACAGAAGATTGTAATTTTAATGAATCTAATTTGTTATTCCTTTCTTTACTGGCGAGTAAATTTTGAATCTTGGTTGTGAAGTCTGCCTATCTAATGGTCACAATTATAGTCTTCTGTGTTTTCTTTTAGAAAGTTGATTAATTTTAGCCTTTACATTTAAGTCTCTGACGCACCTCTCTCTCTCGATCTCTCTCTCTCTCTAGATATATGTATATTATGCACATATATATATGTGCATACCATGCACACACACACACACACACACACACACACACACACATATATATATATATATATATATATATATATATATATATATAATGCATACCATGGCATTTGCAACTGGTAAAAGCTTTCAATTAATTTGAGCAACCATTCCTGATTGAGAATCACTAGAAGTAAAATGATTTACAATCAGGTTTGGATTCAAATCCCAGCTATGCCACTTATTAGTTAACTGATATTTTCCAAATCCTTTTGCTCATGTTAAAAACATGGAGAATAAAAATATCCATGTTTCAAGGTTTTAGAGATACTGAATATGATAATTATTTAAAGAGACTGATATAGAGGGGATGATGATTAAATCATAGCTCTTCTTATTTATGTCCTTTGAGAGCATGGAGCATGTCAGGTTCATTTACCATGAAATGAAACTATTGTGGTTATTTAGGTTTTGGTTTGTTTGCTTCAATCTTCATTAACCGATATACACCCACAGGCCATTCACATTGATTAGTAGATTATTTTTAAAAATCAACTTAGGTAAGCTTTTTAGAGGTAAAGTGACCATCTTTAGGCTAACAGCTTATAGAATTCAAATAAAGAAAATAGAAATTCATGGCAGGACAAAAGGTGATGAAGAGAATCCATAGTATTTCACCTTAAAACATACCTGTCCTTTCAAAATTCAGATGAGAGTATTTCAATGAAAAATATTCTGGACCCAAAAGGTAATGGATCCTACTTTTCTCCTTTTGGAAAATTCTCATAAACTGCCTGGATGGCTCTATGCTCAGAATTATTAGAGTTGTTTTGCTCTGTCCCACATGGGAATATCACTGCCCTGTGCTACCAGATACACACTCTCTTCTCTTGCTAAGGCATCTGCATGACTTTCCCCTCTGTCAACTTAATTTTGCTGACAGGGTTGAGGCAGACCGGTGGATTTGTGTGTGTGTCTTTACCTTATTTGGTTCTCTCAATTTCTCATTTTTAGTTCAAAGTGCCTAGAAAATTTCACTTGAAGGTGCAGGCAGAATTGATGATATACTGTTGATAGAGAAGGTTCATATGTTTTCCAGGCAAGAACTATTTATGTCCAACCTTTTCCTAAGTTCCCCAGGGAGCTACTAATTTAGTTGGTCAGAGATTAAGATATTTGGTTGAGTTCCTCTGAAAACTGACCTGACACAAAGGTGAGGTTTCTTAGTTTATTTGGCAGGTGATCCACAGAAGTAGAAAGTGGGAGGGGAAGAGTGAGACAGGGAAAGGGGAAATGCTGATTAAGCATCCATTTAGTTACTGGGGTGTTATGGGCTGAATTGTGCCCCTACCCCCAAATTAGTATGGTGAAATCCTAGCTCCCAGTACCTCAGAATGTGATTATATTTGAAGTTAAGACTTTTAAAGAAGTCATTAAGATAAAATAAATCCATGTAGGTGGGCCTTAATCAAATATGACTAGTCCTTATAAAAGATTAGGACATAGACCTGTGCATGCATGGAGGAAAAACCATGTGAAGACATAGAGAGAAAGTCGCTGTCTACAAGCCAAGGAGAGAGGCCTCAGAAGAAACCAAGCCTGCTGGTACCTTGATCTTGGACCTCTAATTTCCAGATCTGTGAGAAAGAAAATTTCTATTTTTTAAGCCATCCAATCTATGGTATTTTGTTACGGCAGCCCTAGTACGTTAATATGTGGAGACAAAGGCTCAGTCCTGTTGGATTGCTGTTCTGTTGCTGGAAGAGTGTAGAATTTACCTCATAATTGTCCTACCAGAGGATGGAAGGTTAGCCTCTCTCTTTACCAACGCTTATCTTCTACTAGGGCAGGCTGCTACTGGGGATGTTTAACCCCCCCACACTTCTAAGTTGCAATTGCATGTAGTTGAGTGCTTTGTGTGTCATGTGGGATACTAGCTATGGACCAGGGCCTCACCAAGTCTGGACTGAAATTAGGTGGACCTAAGGGATGTATATCATGAGCATCTGGGACACTTCTAGTTTTTATACATGGTGATGTAGCTCACTAGTTGTGAGCTCACTAGCTCGCTTGTGAAAAGGTAAGTTATAGTGTTCAAAGCGTGGCCTCTCAGGGAAGCCTGAGCAGATTACATTTTTTTTCCTCATTTAGCTTTGGCTTTTTCATTCCTTCTGTCCTTGTTGCAGGGTGGGTTTTATGGGAAGCAGACACTGCAGCATCATTTAGACTGCAAGGATTTTATTAATAAGTGTTTTGGGGATTAACGCATAGGAAAAGAAAGAAATCTGGCCTGGGCAGAGGGACACATTGCATCGCGATACAGTCACAACAAAAACCTTGGTGAAATCTGTAAGGAACTTTGAGGCTGAGAGAGCTCTTCAGAGTTGTCCTAAATTGGGACTAGGGGGTGGGATTTTCTATTTCCACAAGAACCAGAGAGTGGAGGCAGGCATAGGCAGGCAGACTTGAAATAGTTAGCTCAAATTAGCAGACAAGGGGGAAAGAGAAGCCGATTGAAGGAATCGAAGTTGAAATTTATCTAATGAGGACGTCACCTGAAGCCCACAATGCTGACATGTGGGCTGTGCAGTATGGTTTGATTTTGCACTTGTATGTAACTTAGCTCAACAGCACCATGGGTTTCATTTTCTAAAGTCACACCGTTTGGGTCATAGCAGTTTAACTCTGGGTCAAGGCAGGCTAACCTGTCCTGGATATTTGAGAGCAGATGGTACAGAAGCAACAAGAGTGTATGACTTGGAAACCGAACATTCTCTTATCGGCTTTATAATAACAAAGAAACAAGACTGCTTCTTTTGGAACAAAAATAAAAATGTGATATCTAAAACACACAACAAGAGACATGAAAGCACATAATACCACAAGGGACTCATAATAACTCCTACTATGCTTTCGTCATGACAAAGGGTCACTGAGTATCTCCTACTGGCTGAGACCCTTCAGTGGTGCTTCTAATGGTCACCTAATAAATAGATGACTCAGTCCTGGCCCCCCAGGAAGCACCAGTCCATGGATCAGGAGAGTTCCCAAGTGAAGGATACAGATTTATGAGTGAAGAAATGTACAGGTGAGATAAATAGAGGAATGAAGAATGATGAGGCCCATTACATTATAATAATGCTTAGGTAGAAGAATAAAATCTCTCAGCTAGAAGGGTTTTTTTTTTGGGGGGGGGGGTGATCCAGTCTAACACTCTCATTTTGCAGATGAGGAGAAAGGTACATTGCTCAAGATCAAATAGTTAGTTATTTGCAGAGACGAGATTGAATTCAAAAGAGGCTAACCTTGGCTTAGTGCACTGTTGTACCAGATTCAATGGTCAATATGGAATAAGATGAATGAATGCTAGGCAAAAAATAAAGTAATAATAAAAAGACAAATAATAGGAAATCTCTCCCACTTCTCATAGAAATGCAGTTTAGCTAGAGGAAAAGAAAACCCACGTTAAAAACTATCTGTTAATAAATGGAGTAGGACCTAAAATTTAATGTCTATTAACATACTTTATTAGATTGAACTAGTTTTGAAACTTAGCCTCGAAATGAAAACTAAAGCCTATAAATCTAAACATTGAGAAATAATAAAGCAACCATTGACCTAAAGAATGCCAAAGAGCATGGAGAAAATTTGAACATTTACACATCATCAAATCAAAGCATTATTTATCTACACCTACTGTAATTAGCAAATATGTATTAGCAAAGCAGTTATTTTTGAAGAATGATTGAATAAATTGAATAACTACTTCAAGGTTAGAAAGGACAATATTAAATTCTGCTTGGAAATAAAATCTCTGGATTGATCATTATATACCAACCTCCAATGTCTAATATGACATAAACAAAGGGGAGAGAACTTGGTGATACAGAAATATTAAAGAAAAGAGTTTGTACCTTTTAGATAAAAAACAAATACTTAGTATGGTATATATGCCTTCATAATGTGGTTATGCCTAGTTGCCCGGCACCATCTTCTTCCACGTTTTCTTTTGCTCTACATTCCAACCATACCAAATCACTTACAGCTTCCTGAATGTGTCTGGTTCCATGTTTTTGCCTACTCCCAGCTTTTGCTCAGTCTTCTTAAATCTCTTCCCCTTTTCATCTCTTTTCCTTTTATCCCTCATTGCCAAGATTTGAGTTGCCCTGGAGGATTCAATTTCTACTTTCTCTGTCTTGACCCCTGCTCTGTCCAATCATTTGGATTAATTGTCCTTTCTTTTTGTTCCATGATATCCAGGGCACATGAGCTTCTCTTACTACATTTTTAATGCTGATCTGTAAATTGCCTGGTACTTTCTTGGTTGTATCTGCTGCAGTCTATGCTCTAAACATAGGGGCTGTTTCTTATTCTTCTTGGCATCATCAGGTTTGGAGCACTTAGTTGTATATAATAAATGTTTGTTGAATAAACAAGCACTTTTTCATCCCTGTGAACAAAGAGGAGGTTGTGATGGCTCTGGTCTTATGATGGGAGTGAGTGGATATTGTCAACAGTCCTAGATTACTTGACCCCAGAGTAGAGTGAGTGTCAGGGTTTATTTATTTCTCTAAACAAAGCAATCTTTGTTGTAATTGGAGTTAACGAAGTGGTCAAAATGGGGAAAATAGAGACACTAGCATTCTGATCAGATGACTGAAATGGAATATACCCTTACATGCCCAAGGACCCATTCTTTGTATCTTCTGAAATGGAGAAGAGCTGTTCTTTACGCCTGTCAACAAGCTTATTACTAAATCATGTGTGGAGTGATCCATCAGGCCTCAGGACCTGTCGTAAACTCTGGAGAGCTCACTTCAGTGCATGGGATTCAGGTAGCTTTTGTTAATGTTATGGTATGTGGTAGTCATTATCTTTCCAATGGTATTGGTGACACTCCAGAAATGACAAGGAACAATAAAAGAAAAAATAAAGTGAAGAAGAAAGCGCAACTGATTTCACTTTCCAGAGGCAGCATGTACATGTTTGACTACTTGAATGGGCCACAAATCACATCTAAAGGTGGGCAGCAAAAATTGAAGGAAAAGTCTATCCCAGTGTATCAGACAAGGAGCTAGAACCCTTACCTTAAAGCTGTAAAACCCAAGAAGGAGAAAATAATATAATAACTGTCTGGCCAGGAGTTCCACAGAGCATGAATAAGGCTCAATATTGCCATAGAAAACTTGAATAATTTGTCAGAAACTCAAAACCATCACAGTATTTAAAATGTTCTCAATAACTTTTTATTGCATATGGACTTTAATAAGCAAAAGAAAGTACCCTACTAACGTTTTAAGAATTTGAATTTTTGCCCAAGTGTTTGTTAATTAGTTCTATTATCTTCCCTTATAAATTGTAAATCTGCTATTTTCCTATTAGGAACTTACTCTTTTTCTTAGTGATTTGAATAAATTAATAAATAATTAAAATTGCTTAAAAATTTTCATTTGAGAAAATTAAAAGGCACTAATTTTTAAAATTATTTATCTAGTAAATATTAATTGAGCACTGATCATGTGCTGGATACTATTCTAAGCACTTGGGGTATATCAGAAAATGAAACAGACTAAATCCCTGTTCTTGGAGAGCTTATGTTCGTGTGTATTGATGTGTGTGTTTGTGTGGGGGGAAGTAGGTAGCAAATAAATAGGAAACACAATAAAATAAATCATATACTATGTCAGAAGGTGATACATATGCTGTAAATAAAAATAAAAATAGAGCAAGAGTGGAGTACGGGGAATAAAGGTTCAGATTGCTTCATTAACTACCAGGGCTGACGTACCTTTTATTGATGGATGACATTTGAACAAAGGCCTGAGGAGAACAGCAGGAATAGTTTTGTGAGTGTTTGGGGACAAGACAGTCTAGGTAGAGAAAGCTACCTGTGTAAGGGTTTTGTGGCAGGAGTATCCCTGGATCTTGGTGAATACCAAGGAGGCCAGTCTGACTGGAACAGAATCAGGGAAGTGAGAATATTAAGAAATGGGGTCAAAAAGAATAGGAGATCTATCATGTGAGACCTTGTATTTCATTGTAAAGATTTCGGTTTTTCTTCTGAGTGAAATGGAAAGCACTAGGGTAACATTACTTTGTCATTAGCAAGGTCACTGCAGGTGTTAAATTGAGAACAGGGTGTAGAGAAGCTGGATAAGAGTGAAGAAACTTATTAGGAGGTTAGTGTTAGTTTCCTATTGCTGCTATAACAAATTGCCACAAAGATGGTGGCTTAAAATAGCACAGATTTATTATATTACTATCCTGGAGTTCAAAAATCTGAAATGGGTCTCAGGGCTGGAATCAAGGCATCAGCGTGACTGCATCTGGAGGCCCTTGGGGTGAATCTGTTCTTTTGTGCTGTACAGCTTCTAGTGGCTGCTCCCACTGATCCACTTGCGGCTTCCTTCCAAAAATCACATCACTTTGACCTCTGCTTTCTTCATTGTATCGTCTTTGACTCTGGCCCTCCTGCCTCCCCATTAAAGTACTGTTGTTATCACAGTGAGCCCACTGGACAATTCAGGATATCTCCATCTCAAAATTCTTAACTTAATCTTATGTGCAAAGTCCCTTTTACCATATATGGTAGCATAGTCACAGGTTCTGGGGATTAGGACATGGAGGAGGGAGACATTATTTTGTCCATCAGAAGGCTGTAATAGTAACACAGGCAGAAGATGGTGACTTGGATTAGGATGTTACAGTGAGGATACTGGAGAATGACTGGATTTTAATTATTATTTTGAAATTAAAGTCAAACAGCATTTCCTGATGGATAAGTTGTGAGGTATGATGGAAGAAACGGAGAGTTGAGTCAAGAATGACTCCAAATATCCAAAGTTTCTTGAGCCATGGTCTGTGAGAACAGGGGCCACACCTGTCTTCTTCTTTACTTCTACATTTCCAAAACCTAAGTAGCACAGTGCCCAACACATAGTAAATGCCTAATAAATATTCACCAACTGTAAATTTTCTTAGTATAGAAAATAAGTATGATTAAAGAAAAGTAGAAAATAGGGAGGGGGGAATCAGCAGCAAAGGAAACCCTCATTCTCAAACCTGCAAAATTACTTTAGCATTTTTTATTATTTGTTTCAAAATTTTATTACATAAGCAGATTTTTCTTTTTATATTTTTGTGATAATATTTTAGCACTAAACCTGCTATTCTGTGTCCTTAAACTATATTTTTAACTTAACATTTTCCCATGTTTATAGTCTTCATTGATATCAATTTTAATAACTTTTATAGAAATTCTTTCAGTGGATGTTTTATAATTTAAATATTTATTCCCTTATTGTTGGACATTCAGGTAGTTTTAGCGTTTTCACTGCTATAAAGCCATTATTAATATGTTCCTTGCATATTTTTTCCATGTTATATTCTTAGGTTAGGGTCCCAGAAGTAAGACACTGACAAAAGATATGACATTTTTCCCCACAAATTTTCATGCAGAGTGCCAAGTTATTTACAAAACAGTTGTTCTCATTTCTATGGTCAAATCTAATGTGTGAGTATACCAGCACCTATGGATCTTCCTAGTAATAAGTATTGTCACTCAAAATATTCCTTTTTATTAGCTGAGAAAGTTTCTAAAACTGTTGATTCCTTTTCCTTTGTTTGTCAACTAGTTGTAATTCCTCTTTTATAAATTATCTTTTCATATATCTATTATACTTTCTAATTAGTATATCTGAACTCCTCAATTAATACAATTATAAAGTCTCTGTCTATAAAATGTATTTTTAATAAGAATTAATTATGTCAGAAAACAGTATGCACATATCTAGAGGGCAACTGAGTTACAAATGGACACATGAGAACACAATAAACACAGTAAGAAGAATGGACACCGGGCTAGACTATATTCATCAAGTTCAAGCAGATCTGTGAGTCCCCTGGTCAGCAAGCTGGTCTTCTGGATACACTCCTTCTGCATGTCAGTTTGAAACATCTACATCAGGGGTGTCAAAACTGCAGCCCGCGGGCCAACTGTGGTCCGCAATCCATTGTTAATTGGCCCGCAGCAAATTCCAAAAATATATTTAGTTTAACTTAAATAAACCAGGTGAGGCAATATGTACTTCACCTCGAGTGAGTGGCCCGGCTGTTTGAGTATTTTAGCGCATATGTCCCATGGTAAAAAACGTTGAAAAAAGTTTGGACACCCCTGCTCTACATGGACCAATAAAGAAAAAGACAGAAAACGATTTTAAAGAACTGTTTTTCTAATAGAACTTACAAATAGAAAGAAAAAATATTAGAAACCTTATTATTAAATCAATATAAACCACATTTCATTTCATTTTTCTTGGAAAGTAGTTTAAATGAGATTGGATAACACAAAGTCATAAATAATAAAAGTTATCCACAAAACAGTAGACTAATGAACTTGATAGGCAGTGCCCTGGGACCTTCAGCGCCCTCTATCAGTGGATCCTGGCCCTATTGCCTGGGTGGGCGAGGGGCACGGCCTCTGGCCTAGGTGGGAACAGTTGGAGAGCCGCAGAGGTAGGAGCAGTTGGGGAGCCACCTTTTGCACCAGCTGCAGCGCACTGGCGGAACAAACACCAGCGACAGGAAAGCCAACTGCATCTTCCCACCCCCTTCATGATGTCCAAGGCCGAGGAAGCCAAGAAGCAGGCGGGCTGTGTGGTGGTGGAGAACCACATGAGGAATGACCAAGTTCTGGGAATTGGAAGTGAATCTCCAATTGTCCATGCTGTGCAGCGAATAGCTGAAAGACTGAAACAAGAGAATCTGAACCTCACCTGTATTCCCACTTCCTTCCAGGCCCCTCAGCTCATCCTGCAGGACACTTTAACTCTCAGTGACCTGGGACGGCACCCAGTGATTGACCTCTCCATGGATGGTGCTAATGTAGTAGACGCTGATCTCAATCTCATCAAGGGTGGTGGAGGCAGCCTGACCTGGGAGAAGATTGCGCTGGCTCTGTAAGTAGCTTCATTGTGATTGCTGATTTCAGAAATGATTCAAAGAACCTTGGGGATTGGTGGTACAAGGGAATTGCCATCGAGGTCATCCCAATGGCTTATGTCCCAGTGAGCTGCGCAGTGACTCAGAAGTTTGGGGGGCGTGACTGAACTTCAAATGGCTGTCAAAGGCAGGTCCTGTGGTGACAGCTAATGGGAATTTTATCCTGGACTGGAAGTTTGACCGGGTGCACAAATGGAGTGAAGTGAACACAGCTGTCAAAATGGTGCCAGGTGTGAGGGACACAAGCCTATTCATCAACATGGCTAAGAGAGTCTGCCTCGGGAGGCAGGATGCTTGTGACCATGAGGGAGAAGCCTTTCTACTGACCCTACAGGAGTGGAGTGAGTCCATCTCCAGTCCTCCCCCACAGCAGAGGTGGATATGCCACTCCAGGAGCCTTTGGCTTGATGTATTTGTGCCAGGCGGACAGCGAGAAGGCTTGGGGTGTTGGGTAGTTAAATCCAGTCTTCTGAAGTATTGTTATTAAATGCCTTTAAAAAAAAACAGAGATACAAACATATATATGTTTACTTTAAAAAAAAGAACTTGATAAATTGCAAAGGGGACAGAGGGCATCCTGGATGTTATGGGACAAGATACTGCTTTCACTTCTTTTTTTCAACTCTTCAATTAATATTTGCAGGAGTAAGCAGCACATTAATATTTTTTGAAATGATGCTATATTAGGCAATGTTGTAAACATGGCTAATGACTTAGAAACTACTTATCTGGAACTTGAAAAGGTTACAAATATGGACTTAAATCAAAATGAGATTAAACTGGGAGAATGTAAACTAGTACATCTGGGAAGAAATTGAATCAGATTTATAGTCCTCCTGAGAAATCTGGTAAGTGATAATATTAAAAGATAAGAACAAGTTGGTTCCTAAATAAAAATAAAGTTCGTAATACAATAGTAGTTAAAAAAGGTCAATGTGATTTGAAATGCATAAAGAAAACTTTTTAAAAAGCAAAGAGGAAAATGAAACAGGAAGCAATAATCAATTCTATTATTAAAATGTGGGGTCTTCTAGTCCATGAAACATATTTAGACAATAAGGCAACTAGTTTGAAAATGGAAGGAGTTATTTGGAAAGAAAGGCTTTCATAAACAAATATGTTTATTTAACAGCTGAAGTATCCCACAGACATGTTCACATGTTGCTGTTCTGTGCAGTGTGTCCTATTTTGCATTTGTTTAAACTCTGAAAGTGTTCCCCTCTCCCCGTTTCCCATTCTTATTGTCACCACCACTGTCCTATCCAGGTTCTCATCCTTTCATCCTTCATCACTTCTAGTCCCACTTACCAGCTTTTGTTTATGTTGTTGCTTTAGACTTGAAGTCTCTTGCTCCCATCTCAACCTAAAAAATACACACTCATTCTTCAACCTTAGTTCAAGTGCCATCTCCTTGCTAATCTTTGTGGATTGTCCCCCAACCAATTAAATTTAATTGCTTCTCACTTGTAGCTATACTACTCATAGGCCACGCATGCCACCTGGACCGGGGAAAAGAGACTATCTTGTACAGTGAATGGTTGCTATTTTCCAAGCCCCCAAACTAGTTTCCTTACATGTATTAACCCACTGTACCCTTACACCTACCTTGTGGTATGGACACTATTAGCCCTGTCTTGCAGATGAGAAAACGACAGATAAGAAATGTAACCAGAAAGTAAGTGGTGGGGAGGATTTGAACTGATTCCAGTACTTGTGGTTTAATTTTAGCTTATTTATTCTTGTTTTCTTTTCTATTTTACAATATTGCCTCTCGGTAGTCATTTTAAAACACAGATAACACAGCAGAGTACGGCGTGTGTATGTTTGGGGTGGGTGGGGGAGGAAATCCAGTGGACACTCATCAAATAGTAACAAAATAAAAACTGTCTTTCAATAGCTCCACCTCTCCAAGTTTACCTGCTGGATATAGCTCCCAGTGAAACTCAAAGATTGAACTGAACTACATTGAGTGACTGGTATATTTTAAAATATGTCAGAAATCTATACGAATGGGAATTATCGTCCTAGTCATCTTAAGGGAAGTGTGCAATTATAGAGAACAAGAGATGTCTACAATACCAAATGTGATGATTTATATAAAAAGAAAAGGTTGAATTAAGGGTAATAACAAAAATTATGACAGGAATTTCCCATCTCTCTAAGAAAATCACAAATTAATGATTCAAGCAAGATTTTTGGGTACCATGCTAACCCTGAGGCCCAATTCAGATAAGCCTCTAGACAAGCTTTATGTTTTAATGATTTTCTGTGGCTGTTCCTAGGAATCTCATCAAACAATGAGGAGAAAGGGTTCTGTCTTTCAGAGCTTCACATATCAACACCAAAAAAGGATAAATAGATTCTCCTTATTTCTACCTTAAATGCTAGTAAAAATAGAACTCATTTATCCAACACATATAAATGAGGATCTATTATGTGCCATGCCCTGTTTCAGGAAGTTAGGGATACAATGTTAAACAAAACAGATGTGATGACTTCCTTCATGAAGTTTACAGATAATATAATTTAGTGCTTTTGCAACTGTGTATTGTGGCCTAATAATGGAGTGTGAAATTAACTTGATGAATTTTGACCTTCTTTTAAAAAAATGAAATAGAATAGCTATTTCTATTTCTAACATGCTTATATATTAGAGAGAAATTAACATAAAATGGTAACCATTGCTTTGCAAATCTTTTATTTCAGTTATATGAGTATGCGTATATATTTGTGTACTGTATTTCTTTCTATGAATTATAGGAAAAAAACATAAAAGTGATTTTTTTTCCTGGTAAAATTTATAGCTTAAAAAGTTAATTGTAATAGCTGAAACTTATGTGGTACTTTCAATGAGATAGACACAGTTCCATGTGAGCTATATGAAAACAAAAATGCTTAATTCTCACCACAACTCTGTAGGTAGGGAATACTGTTATTCTAACTTTAAAGTTGAGAAAACTGAGAAAGAGATGTTTACGTTCCAAAGTCCCATAGCTAGATAGTGGGAGAAGAGGGATCTGAGCTCAGACAATTTGTCTTCAGAGACCATCCTCTTAATTACTTCGTTGTACCCACTTGCCTATGAGACAGACAAGACTTGCCTCAAAAGAAGTATATTTTGCATTGCAGGCTGAAGGGATGAAATCATCTGACCTGTTCTGGATTCGTATAACTATATTGGAGGTGTTGTGTAATAAGAATGGATGTGGGCATGTGTGCAGCTTGATAGTAGAGCAAGAAGAGTATCCCAGCTTGAACCTTAAGCCATGAGCACCTCTGGGATACAGAAAAGATGGGGCATGCCTATATGGGAGCTCTTGGAAGTCTAATAGAGACATAAGAGTCCAGTTATAATGTCCTGTCATTAGAAAGCCGTAGATGTGAGTGGAACTTAGCATATTTTTACTCAGGTTGACCCTTCGGCCCAGGGCTTTAGCCTAACAGTGGTTCTAATCATTGTATTGCCAGTTACTAGCTATGTAACTTAAGGTGACATGCTGAATCTCTATGCCTTATTGTTGTGTTTTCACTGTCATTGTCATCATCATCATCATCATCATCTTAAATCTGTATCTGAAGGAGAGAGCCCCATAAATAAAGATGGTGAAGTGATTTTATTAAAAATTCTGTGAGGTGTTGAGAGCATGTGTTCTCAAACTTTAATGCACCTAAAGATCATCTGAGAAGTACGAAAAGATGCAGAGTCTTAACCATATTGTCAGAGACATTGACTGAGTCAATGTGGAATGGGCCACAGGTAATAAGTGAATGTAGTCCCTTTGTGAAAAAAAACTAGTATGGTGTAATGGAAAATAACACAGTGGTGGAGGAAAGACATTCTAGCAGGAGATCCCACTCAGCATTGCCAAATGGAGGCCTGGGTCACCACCATCACTGTGGCAGCAGGGGCAGGCGTGGTTTTCTACAGTGTGGCAGCTTTGTCACAGTAGAGCTGTGTGAACAGGGTGTGCTCATGGCTCTGAGTAGCACCGGGAGATTGGCGAAAGTAATGTGAGCGTGTGTAATAATCCAGAGGATTCTCTGCCATAATTGGGAGAGGCTTTGAAAGCAGTTGACATTCACAATAGCAAACTGGAAGTGTAATGTTTGTACTTGTCAAAACCTTGCTTTGGTTTAATTGCAGAATAACATGGTTTGAAAACAGCGGTTGTATATACCTAAGATTTGTAGGCAAGATATATTTTATGATTACAAGAAAAAAAATTAAAGAACAGGTAAAAGAATTGGGGAATGAAAACTTAAGGGCATATCCTATAATACTGCCATCATTTTAGGTTTTTTACTTAAATACCTCAAACCGTGTTTGAGGTGATTGTAACTCCTTAAAACTTGATCAATAATTCCCACATCAGACAGACTATCTCCTATCTATGATTAGAATGGCCACAACTACCTCAGAATATCCTCAGATATCCATTGAGGTTTCTATACTACAAAGCATTCTGAATAATATCTCAGGTAGATCTTGTGGTCTTATAGGTTAGTGGTGGGAGAGGAGAGGGAGGGGTTGAGGGAAGGAAGTGGAAAAACAAGAGAACATAAAGGGTGAATGCTTTAGAACAAAAAGAATTATGCTAACCAATGGAAATTTAGAAATATAAAATGCTTTTTATCGTCTACTCACTTCCTTCCTTTGTAGTTATAATACATTTGAAGTTGTCCGTCTTTTATCTCTCAAATGATGGCTTTGATTAGAGCAGATCATTCATTGGTTGTTGTCATGACCTGAAATTAGGCATATGGAGTACTGGGTTGCTTTTCCTTCCTGAGTAGAATTGTGACAAGCAATCTCAACTTCAACACTATTGACATTTTTGGATTAAACACTTCTTTGTTTGGGGGGTTTCATTGTAGGATGTTTAGCAGTACCCTTGGCCACTACTCATTACATGTGATTAGCAATTTTCCTTTAGTTGTGACCACCAAAAATGTCTCCAGAGGCTGGCAAATGGTCCTCTGGAGGCACAGTTGCCCCTAGAGAAGAAATCCTGCCTTACAGGGTCACGAGTGACCCAGCTGCCCCTCTTCGTTCCATTGTTTGGCACCACACTATTTGACTGCTATGAAACCTGCTACTGCTTCCTTGCAAATATTTTCACGATGTGTCACAGCTAAGGTTCCCAGAACTCAGTGGTGTGCTACTTGACATTATTAGATTATTTTTGGCCACTGGCAAAGTTCCTAAGCAATTCAAAAGTAACTGTTATTTCGATGCAGCTGAAAACATTGCCTCCAGATCTGAGAGTTATTGACTATCCTATCAAGGCCCAACATTTCCTGATAGTTTCTCATTTCTTACCTCTGCATTTAACGATTTGAGAGCATCTTTAAAGTTCATGTAATTTGAATTCTAACAGAAAATTCTAGAAGCCACGTCTCCTGTGGAAATGTCTCTCTGCTTACCAACAGTGTGCTGCTGCTCTCCAGGTCATGACCCTCTTGTTTTCCCTAAAATGTGCCTTTGTTTTGATCAGCCCTATGATTTTAGAAGTCTTGTCTTAAAGTTGCTTAATCTGAATCAGATACATAATTTTCTCTCTCTCTCTTGCATATGGTAATGGCTTGCATTAACTGCAGAATTTCATTGTTTATAGGTGTTATTTTGACTTCCCTGATTTGATTGTTGCTGAATTAGTGAAACTTCAGGATGAGACAGTAATTCTGTGACAAAGATTTTCTCCCTGACCAGGTTCTTTGAGTTCTTCTCCTAGGCTCCATCCTTGGGCCTCGACCTGAAGATCCCAGTTCTAACAAGAATTTGTCAATTTAAGGAGAATCTGTCACCTTAAATATGTGAGCAAATTTCCTCATCCCCACTCCCACCCCACCCCATCCTCCAGGTGATACGTGATCATGCTGAGCTGCCTTCAGCAAGGACCCTGTTAGATCAGTTTAGCAAAAATTCTCCCTGCATGTGGTGTTTCCTTTTAGTAACTTCCCATCTGCTGGCCCTCTTTCCCTGCCACTGCGTAACCTGCTTGTTGGCTACAAATCCCCACTTGTTGTATTCAGAATTGAGCCCCGTTCTACACTGAAATCTCTCTCCCTTTATTGTCATAGTTTCTGAACAAAAATATACATTTACTGCTTTAACTACTAAACCTTGCTGCAATTGCCAGGTAGGGTCCTCTATTTGTATCTAACAATGCCTTGAGGAGTTTTTTCACTCAAGACTTCATAAAGAGTACAAAAGGGTTGGTTGAGAAGAGGGAATTATCACAGTCGGAGCTAAATCTGAAACTATATCATGCTCACTAATATTCATGGATGATGAAGGGAAGGATAGTCTACCAAAAGTTTCACTATGATTTAGAGACCAAGTAGCTTCAAGGGAAGAGACTCATTCTGAGGTGCGGTAATAAAGTTGAGGCTGGCAAACTCAGTGACAGGCTAATGAGCCTTCACAAATGAGGAGAGGAAAGGACATTTTGAGGAGCAGTAAAGAGTTGCTCATATTATCCTCAGTCCCACCAATCTCTGGTGAGATCTGTGACAGATGATATTAAATTAAAAAACATTTTAATCTCTGTATGATACTAAGATATCAAGGTAGGACTATTTGTGGCTTACAGATAAATTAGAATGAAAGAAATTAATTGAAGCAGGATATGACCCTTAAAGATTTGGAGGGAAATTCTTTTTTTTTTGGTAATTAAAATTTATTGGAGTGACAATGGATAGTAAAATTACATACGTTTCAAGTGTACAATTCTATAATACATCATATATATATATATATCACATTGTGTGTTCACCACCCAGAGTCAGTTCTTCCATCACCATATATTTGACACCTTTTACTCTATTCTACTATCCCCCCCTCATCCTCTGGTAACCACTGTGTCTATGAGTTTTTGTTTCATTATTTGTTTGTCTTGTTCCTTTGTTGCTTTCAGTTTTATAACCCACATATCAGTGAAGTCATATGGTTCTCGACTTTCTCTGTCTGACTTATTTTCCTTAGCATAATAATCTCAAGATCCATCCATGTTGTTGTAAAGGGCACTACTTCATCTCTTCTTATGGCAGAGTAGTATTCCATTGTGTACATATAACACAATTATTCCATTGTGTACATATAACACAACTTCTTTATCCATTCATGTATCGAAGGACACTTTCGTTGTTTCCATATCTTGGCCACCATAAATAAAGCTGCAGTGAACATTGGAACACTTATATCTTTATGGATAAATGTTTTCAGATTTTTTTTGGTAGATACCCAGGAGAGGGATTGCTGGGTCATATGGTAATTCTATTCATAATTTTTTGAGGAACCTCCACACTGCCTTCCGTAGCAGCTGCACCAGTCTGCATTCCCACCAACAGTGTATGTGGAGGCTTTTTCTCCACAGCCTCTCCAATATTTGTTATTATTTGTCTTGTTGATGATAGCCATTCTAACTGGTGTGAGGTGATATCTCATTGTGGTTTTTATTTGCATTTCTCTGATGATTAGTGATGTTGAGGATTTTTTCATATGTCTATTGGCCATTTGTATGTCCTCTGGAGAAATGTCTCTTTAGGTCCTCTGCCCATTTTTTAATTGGATTGTTTGTTTTTTTGTTGTTGAGTTGTATGAGTTCCTTATATATTTCGGATATTAGCCACTTATCGGAGGCGTCGTTTGCAAAAATCTTCTCCCATTCCGTTGGTTGCCTCTTTGTTTTGTCAATGGTTTCTTTTGCTGTGCAGAAGAAGCTTTTTAATTTGATATAGTCCTGTTCATTTATTTTAGCTTTTACTTCCTTTACCTTTGGAGTCAAATTCATAAAGTGCTCTTTGAACCCAAGGTCCATAAGTTTAGTACCTATGTTTTCTTCTATGCAGTTTATTATTTCAGGCCTTACTCTTAGGTCTTTGATCCATTTTGAATTAATTTTGGTACATGAATTAATTTTGGGGAGCAGTCTAGTTTCATTCTTTTGCACGTGGCTTTCCAATTCTCCCAGCACCATTTATTGAAGAGGCTGTCTTTTCTGCATTGTACGTTTTTGGCTTCTTTGTCAAAAATCATCTGTCCATATTTATGTGGGTTTATTTCTGGGTTCTTAATTCTATTCCATTGGTATATATGTCTGTTTTTCTGTCTGTTTTTCTGCCATACCATACTGTTTGGATTATTGTTGCCCTGGAGTACAAGCTGAAGTCATGGAGTGTGATACCTTCAGCATTGTTCTTTTTTCTTAGGATTGCCCCATGGGGGTAGGTTTTATATGTGTTTATTGTTTCTATAGAAAATTTCTTGGTATGGGGAAAAGGAGGAAAGAAGCAAGGTACAAGGAAAATAGGGGCAGGTTTATCTTTAACTTTTGTAAGGTACAGCCTGTGGCTAATTTGTAATAGGTTTAATTATGGGAATGGCCATTACAATGGAATCTCTTTGCTCAGTAGGCTTCAGTTGGTCTGTTCTATGTGATTGAATAACCTCTGCCTGAGTTCTGTGTCTGGCAGCTGACTTGGAATCCAACCTCCTAGTTCCTTCTTTTGTAACAATAGTCCTCATGCCCTTTCTCCATATTAAGGGGATCTAAATCTCAAGCTCCCTTAGCTTCATGATAAGTAAGACTCAGGACTAAAGGGTGCTTTGTTTTCCCACCTCCCTCAAAATGGCTGTCAAAGGATCTGAAATCAGTGACAAGCACAGGGAGTAAAAAGTCTCACAGCATAGTGATGAGTGCCAGGGGAAGAAGATGGCGCATGCTGAGTGAAAGACAGGAGGAAAGAGTGACCAAGGAAGGCCATCCTGCCTCCTCCAGCCCAGCTTCACTGGGAGCAGTAGAGGAGAAGGATTCTGTGTAGGATCCATGAAGGCTGTCTTTATGAGTAAGGTACCGTAGTAGCCTTCTGGAAATTTCCAGAGTGAAGAGGAATAAAATAGCGCTTACCATCCAATAATTCTGTTGGTGAGGCTGAGCCAGAGTAACCCCGTTTTGTTACTTGTATTATGACCGTTTTGTAGGATTGCAACCCAGGAAAACATGTATTACATGAATAGGGCTGAACTTTCATAAAAAAAATGAGGGGAGATTTAAATTTTCTATTATGAACTTAGACTACAAAAATATTATGTCAAACATGATAGATGCCAGCTCGCTCTCAATGCGCTCCAAATTAACTGAAATTCTCTATTCCTTTGGTGAAACACATGGAATAATGCCTACGGAAAGCTTGATGTTTACAGCTAGTGTGTCATGACTGGTACACGCCCACCAATAAATTTGTGTGTCAATCAAGGGTCAGTTGTGTTTATTACCAAACTTGTTCATTGTTTTACTTTTATATCTTAGTAATTTAATTAAAGTAATACATAAACTAAAAAATATAAGTGTGAAAAGAAACAGACTGTTGTCGATTCTATAAAAGCTAAATTAAATGCCTAGGTAAGAACTAAAAAAGGAGAGTCACTAAAAATGTGTAGACATAGGGTAGGTGAGACCAAAGACAGAAATGTACAACTCTGGAAGGATTTTGCATTCAGCTTGCTTTACAGTACACATAATGAAGTTCTTGTGTCATTTTAAAGGCACTGAAATGGGAAAATATCGACAAGGCCCGTGGCTGTGGCTCATGAAAAAACTGTGACCCAGAATGTAATCAACTCTGGCCCTATGTAAAAATATTATATTTATATGTGCATTTATATGTTTTAAATGAAAATAAAGTGTATAAGATACATATGCATTATTATTTTCACGCCTCCTGCTTTAAATGACTTTTTGAAATAACTGAGCAGTAACAGCTCCAGTTGTAAAACAATATAAAGTGAAATTCTGGCATTAATTCCCAATTCCTCCTCATTAGAACTTTATAAAATTAGTTGGGTGTTACTGTTGCCAAGGGAATCCATCCTGTTTGGGACCTTGTGATCTCTCTTGCTCTCATGCTTGGCTAAGTTGCTTCTTCTGCCCCATTAATATTCTATACAGAAATGGCTAATTCCTTGTTTCTAGGGCTTTAATAAAAATTGTGTCCGAATCTCTGTTACTGCCTGAGTTTGCATATGAAATAGCAATGTTCTTGCTAATTGATTTCTAGTGATTTTTCTTGCTTTCTGTTACTATTCTCTGCAAGGTGACTGCTGCAGTCATTCATTACCCAAAAATTGCTTCTGTCCTTGCCTACCAGTCCCTTGAGTTGGGTGCTTTTGCCTGCTGGCTATTTGTAGTGTTCCCAGTGACTATTTATTTTGTCTGTAACGTTTTGAGGGAAGCATTGTATTCAGATTAAATTTGATTTTACAAATGGATTCCTCATTGGGTAATATGATACATGAGTAACATGAAGTAAAAAAAAATGTAATTTTGAAAAAGATACTTAGTATTCTGAAAAATTGGAAATTCAGGAAATATGTTTTCTCTTTGTAATTGAAGTCTTGAGTATAATATGGTCATCCAGGATGAGATACTTGGAATATTTGAGAACCATATAGAAGGACCATTCAGAAATATTTAAGGACTCTTGGGAAGAAACTGTAGAAAAGTACCAAACAAAGAGGAAGCTGATTTAAAGAAACTAGGCAGAAAACATGAATAAATTAGAGAAGAAAGAGGATGATTGACATAGGTAGAGATATGCTTTAGGCAGCCAGGCAGAGTATTTCTTTAGTGATCAGAGAGTATAGCCATGATGGACTAGTTAAAGGAGAATTTCACAGGTGCCACCTGAGAATTGTATGTACAGGAAAAACAGAAAATCTAATTGATTGAAATTAACACTATTATGGAATCTATAAATTCCATTCATTTCAAGTAGAGGATATTTTGGGAAAATATTTTATCTGGAATTGAGTTCAGACAAAAACATTTTTTTTATACTTAGTCATCATTGGAACTGAGAGATGGTCTTTAAGACTCAAACAAGCTGAGATCAGATGGCTATGTCACACCAAATATAGCAATAAGAAGGACAAACTGACCCAAGGATTATGGCTGCAGAAATAAAAAATAACCTAGCAATAATAATACACGTAGACTCCCACTAAAAAGCCTTGGCATCACCATCATCACCATCATCATCATTATCATCATCATCATCATCACCATTATCATCACCAATATCATCATTCCTTTTTTAAGTGCCTGCAATGCTGTCATTTTCTGAAGACTGGTTCCTTATTGAGCACTCTCCTTTTCATGTACTGTTCTAGAAAGCTTTTTTATGATAAGAGATGAGCAAATTTTATGTATATAAAATTATACATATTATACATATGTGTTTTTTTTTTTTTTTTAGTCCAGATGCCAAAGGCTGTCCCTCTCTGACAATGGTACTAAAAATGCACTATTGATTCAAATTTACCACAAATGCCAGATGACAAAGAATCTGCCTTTTCCCTTTTTCTGTCCCAGAGAATACAAAGCTTCTGAAATGTGGTAAGATGTCGGTTCTGAATGAAAAGACCCTGATCTGATAAGCTTTCTGAGCTTTAACATTATTTAATTAGAGACCCAGTTTGTGAGACATGAATTGTCTCATGTTCAAGAATTTGAGTTCTTTGCTGTTCTGGCCACAAAGCGAAGCAATTTAGATAGAAGTAAAAGTGTTCTAGCCAAATGATCTTAGTGAATGTCAGGAATGTTTTTTGAGTTAGTTTTGAAAATTTATTTCTTTCGATTTTGACTCAGTTACTAAGAAAGACTGACCTTTCACATCTTTATGTTTATATTCCTATAACTAAGGGTCATGTAGGTTCTTTACATGTCTGGTTTCAACTTGATAATCTCCTAAACTGCTCCTGTTATCTGACATGATAATTTTATGGGATTTAATTTTTAGGACTGGCTATGGTACTAGCTAACAATATTTCACCTCTAGGCTATCCAGATTTGCAAGGTTATTTCTTTATGAGAGAGAGATAGCGTTCTTAGAGAGATAGCTGTCTGAATGAAAGAGGAAAGAAGAAAATGCCTGGTATAACTAATTCATCTGTGAGCATTCCCTAATAGAATTAAAAGCAACTTAGAGGGAAATGCAATGTGGACTATCCTTGTGTCTTAATCCAGGGCCAGTTTATCTATCATTCATTAATTAACTAGCCTTATTATTCTCATCATCCTTTTATGTGTGCAAAGAGTGACCATCTCTATTTTATGATGGACTTTAATATCACTTTCCTTTTGTCTATTTTGCCTAAATTTAGAATAGTGAAAGGGCTAATGATATGGAGCTGGAGTCAAGACATTTTTATTCTATAAGCAACCTTACTTTTTAAGGTTTCTTTTCCAGAGACAATCATTCTTGAGCCACATTATCTACCCATCCCCTCTTTCCACCAACCAGGATTATTCATTAAACAATGGCTTCCAAAAATCATGATCTAAGTTTTGGCATGATTGCTATTGACAAGCAAGGAGTCTTAGGATATAATATTTGTATATGTATATGTAGAATATATTTGTTTGAGTTTTGTTTCTGTCGAGATATAAGATACTGTAGATATTAATCAACAGTGAAGTTCAACACTCAGTTTGGAACAAAATACATAGATGAAGTACCTTGATCTGGTATTTGGTTTGGCACCTTGAGATTGTTTGCTATTATATGCATGCTTTATAAGTATGGGAATAACTACAATATAATTATCTATTTTGTGGAAATTACTACTATGGGATAATTCTACTGGTCCCTCATGTGCATCTCAGGAGGGAAGTTTGGAGAATATATACATATGCACTTTTACTAGGGTGTTGTAGACTTCCTCCATTCCTATAGCATATGGGAGATTCTAATTACTGATACAATTTTCTTAGCATATTTCTTGTTTTAGAAATTTTTAAAATTTTTACAGCCGTTTTAGATTTACAACAAAATTGAAAGAAATGTACAGAGATTTCCCATTTACCCCTGTCCTCCCCCACCCCATGCACAGCCTGCCCCAATATTAATATCACCTACCAGACTGGACTCTTTCTTTCTCTCTTTCTTTCTTTCTTTCTTTCTTTCTTTCTTTCTTTCTTTCTTTCTTTCTTTCTTTCTTTCTTTCTTTCTTTCTCTCTTTCTCTCTTTCTCTCTTTCTCTCTTTCTCTCTTTCTCTTTCTCTCTTTCTCTCTTTCTCTCTTTCTCTCTTTCTCTCTTTCTCTCTCTCTCTCTCTCTCTCTCTCTCTCTCTCTCTCTCTCTCTCTCTCTCTCTCTCTCTCTCTTTCTTTCTTTCTTTTTTTACCAAGGATGAACGTACATTGACACATCATAAACCAAAGTTCATAGTTTACCTTAGGCTCCACAGTGGGTGTGATACATTCTACAGTTTTGAACAAATGTATAATGACATATATTTATCATTATAATATTATACAGAGTATTTTTACTTCCCCCAAATCCTCTGCACTTTGCCTATTCATATCTGCTCCCTTCCCCACCCCTGGAAACCACTGATCTTTTTACTGTCTCCATAGTTTTTCTTTTCTTAGAATGGTGTATAGCTGGAAACATATAGTACCTAGCTTTTTTATATTGACTTATTTCACTTATTAATATACATTTAATGTTCCTCCATGTGTCATTAGAGCTCATTAGCTTATTTCTTTTCAGTGCTAAATAATATTTCAGTGTTTAGATGGACCACAGTTTATCCCTTCACCTGCTGAAGGGCATCCTGGTTGCTTCCAAGGTTAGGCGATGATGAATAAAGCAGCTGAAAACATCTTTTTGCAGGTTTTGTGTGGACATAAACATATAACTTCTTTGGGTAAATACCAAGAAGTGGGAATGCTGGATCATATGGTAAGAGCATGTTTAGACCTGGAAGAGAGTTTGGAAATTTCTTACAGAAATTTCCAAACTCTCTTCCAGAGTGGCTGTACCATCATTCATTCTCATCAGCAATGTGTAAGAGTTCCTATTGCACCATGTCTTTGTCAGCATTTAGTGTTGTCAGTGTTCTAGATTTGAGGCATTCTAGTAGGTATGTAGTGGTATCTCATTGTTGTTTTCATTTGTATTTCCCTGATGATATTATGAGGAACTTCTTTTCATATGCTTATTTGCCATCTGCATATCTTCTTAGGTATTTGTTAAAGGTCTGTGGCCCATTTTTTTATTGGATTGTTTGTTTTCTTATTGTTGAGTTTTTTGAGTTATTTGTATATTCTGATCTTGCTTTGTTTCTTCACATTTTGTATTTTGTCTTTTGGCAAGCCTTATAATTTTTTATTGCTAGCTGTACATGATGTACTGGGTAAAAGGAACTACTGTGAATAGGCCTTCAGTAGTGTGGTGGTGAGGTGCGGGGTAGGGGAAGTGTTCTGTAGTCCTATGATTAGCTCTCAGTCTTCTAGTGAGCCTCTGCCTCTGTCCCATGAATTTCACAAGTGTTTCTAATTCCGTCCCAACCCCTGTGCCCCAGTTAGGTGGGACACATGGCTAGAGTGAGTTGGAGTTGGGTATGTCCCTTGCCCAACAGGTTAGGCTCTGTTTAACTAGTTTCTGCTAAGTACAGGCTTTGTTAAGACCAGAGTGCTCTAGAGTACTTAAAAATGGTTCCTTTTTCTCTCCTCCTTCTGGAAGCAGGCAGGGATAGTTATTGTGGGAACCTGGTCTAGTTCCTGGAGGTAAAACTTACAATACTGTGGGATCCTCCATGATGGGTGCCTTGGAGTCTAACTTTCAGAGTTGTCTACACTGAGTCTCCAGCAATGTATCAATTACAGTTAAGGTTCATATAACCCAGTGCTGCTCCCTGTGGCAGTTTTAGCTAGTGAGTCTCAGCTCTGGTAAGCCGTGCCTCCCTGTGTTCATTTGTCTCTCCCTTATTTTAAGAATCCCAGAAGATTTGATTTTTCAGTCTGTTCAGCTTTTTCTTTGTTGTTAGGACAGAGTGACAACTTCCAAGCTTCTTCTATGCAGAACCAGAAACTGGAAGTCTTAATATGCTTTTTTTGTAGAGCTAACATTAGGTTTGCTGAACTATTATCATCCATACTGACTAGGAGTCCAGCGCACCATGACCACAGGCTCTGTATTCAGCAGGATTTTTCTTTCTTATAGCATTATCATCAAAAGATAAACTGAGGCATATTAAAATGTTGAAGAGGTTATTTGAGCAAAAATTGATTTGACTCATGCAGAATCCAATCTAGCAGATGGAAAGGAGCTTTGAGGGTGTGGGGACAAAGCCCCAGAAAGCAGTTTCCAGGCTATCAGCCTCACATAGAAAGGTGCTGGCTCAGGTAGTAAATGGCCATCAACTGTGATTGGATGGCCATCAGCTGTAACCAGTGAGCCATTGGCCACTAATATCACTGCTGTGGCTACGCTAGCAGAAAATGGGGGCTAGCAAGAAGATGGTGACTGAGCTAGCAAGCGGCGGAATGTGGATTACAGATTGCAGAGAAGCAGATTGCTAGCAAGTGAGATTGTTTGGCAGAGACAAGTGGATGCAGGTTTGTGGATAGTGTGGCTCCTGCTTCCTGTGTCTCCAACCCGGCCTCCAGCGAGAATATAGTGGTATGATCCTATATATGTCCCCTACCTATGGCTCCGTGGGTGTTCCTTTTTGGCCTCACCAGGTCCTGCATTCTTATGTGGGGAGCGAGAGCAGAGATCCCCCAGGCTGCCCCGCACAACAAATGGCGCAGTGAGCAGAGTCTCCTGCATGACAGATTGGCTATAAAAAACATGAAAACTTTTGTAGGCAGAAGGAAACGTGAACAAAGAAGGTACACTAGGCAAACATTAGGTTGGTTATTGCAAAGTTACTTTTCTTTAGGGGATAACAGGGGTTTATCAGGCAAATGACCTAAATAGTGCTGATCATGTGATTGCTGATTAGTTTAAGGTTCCATTTCTGGGAAAGCCAAAACTATAATTAAATTAAGTTTTGGTTTGGTGATGTGGGCCTTAGCATAAGCCACTGCATTCTAGTCCTGTTCTCTTGTTTTCTATGATTTTCCTTCTTTGATCAGACTCTCGTCTAACTGAAAAATGTGATCAAAGTTTAAGGTATTAGTGCTACTTCCAGGTGCTGCTTTGGAGTTCTCGCAGCTTTTTGCTGAATCTCTGTGTGGTGTTCACAGGTGACATGCTGTTGGGTCCATATTCTTTAAGTCTGTCATTCTCCTCATTACTTGACCGATGTTCTAGTTTTAGAGAATTTGCTTGGTGGTTAGTGGGTGCAAACATACATTTAAAGATTTTGAGAGAATACAGCATACTAGAGAGATTACCATGATTATTGTAAGGATAATTCCCAGTGACTGGAGTGTACTTTCAAGCCATGGTCCCCAAGACCTAAACCTATCAGAGTCAAAACAGTCAAAGAAAGGCCCCATTGAAGGAGTCACTTTTTAAAGCCAACGGGCTTGTTCAAAGATTTTACATAGCTGAGTCTCAACTTCCCCAGAAGGGTCAATCCAAGTGACACAAGTGATGTTGGCCACAGCACAAACACCTCCTTAATCAATCTAGAAGATAACCAAGAGCAATCCTATTATAAAGAACAACTTTGGCCAGAGAGTCCAAGGATTTTTGTTGGGTAGCTGTTGCGTTAGCCACAGATTCTGCAGTCTGCAGTAAGGATCTGCCAAAAGAAGCTAATAGTGAATCATGAATGCCTCATAGTAATTCTCATTTGAATCTGTTGCTTGAGATTGGAAAGGTGACAGCTATGGAGGCTAGTAAAATTTAAAGATCTTTAGACCATAAAGGTGGTTTTAGCTTAGTTACTCTTGCCTTGTGTCCCTTTCTTGTACAGTGCCAGGATACAAGTTTCCCAGGGTCTGGAATTGTTAACCAGGTGCAGGGAAATGAAACCCCGGGGTTAGGGAGTCTCACATAGGGAGTCTGAGTTCATTCCAGAGAAACTGAGGCGCTGGAAATCAGGGAGAAGTTTGTGATGAGCAGAATGACAGGATCACCAGCGTGTGGCAAATTCAACAGTGTTTTGGAAGTTGGATTACTGCCCTCTTGCAAAGGTCTGATATCTCAGTATAACTTTAACGTTTCAAGTTACTGAAGATTTTTGAAACTATTATTAAGTATACATACCACAAAACAATTATTGCCATAAAGCTTACTTATACTCTTCTGTCTTACTTAACATATATTTAATTTACTTGTTTTAACAGTTATTTTTAGATGAAACATTAGAGAGCTGACCATCAACTTGAGTTATGTTTCTTGCTGACAAATTCTGTAACAGAGATCCAAATTGTGTTTCTGGCAGTTGGAATAGTTAAGGTTACCTGCTCAAATGGCTAAAGCTTTTGACCATTTGTGGAAGAGACTTTTAAGATTTTTTTCAGGCATAGTTTCAAAATTGCCTTTAGTTTCTCCCCCCTCCTTCTGATAAGAATTACCTTGGTTACTAAAAAGACCAGGTAGGATATTTTCCTCTCAAAAGCCACAGAGAAAGAATGCAAATCCCACCATGCCACCAAGCAGGACATCTTTTTCCTAAGTCCAGATCTTTTACTATATCTGCAAGCCTTTTGAGATGAATAGGGGAGGTTTTGGGACATATGAAAAGAACAGGTGGGCTTTGAGTTGTTTCTTGAGCCACATTTCTGTTCTTGTAAAGACTAGATTTGTAAGACAAGTACAGCTTTTAACTCCATACAGAATTGGGTTGTGACCTGAATGGTATGGAGGCTGATCCACCCATCCAACTACATAGTCTCCAGTTTGCTTTTTTATACCTTCAACTAAGATGCAAATTAAAAGATTCCTAGCTGCACATGGAATGCAAACCACATTTCTATCCAGCCATATTTTGGGGACGCCAACCTGACAGTTGCCAAACCAAGTTCTCAGGATGCAAAACAAAACAAACAAGAAGGCCATAGATATTCCTGGGAGAGAAAGGGTCAACAACCAATGGGTACCTGAAAGCAAATTCACAAGTCACAATTCAAAGACCTGCTGTATTTTGCCATGAATAATGTGCTCCCGTGTATAATGCACTCCCGTGTGTAACGTGCACCCACATTGTTGGCCCAAACTTTCAGGGGAAAAGATCTTTCATTTTAATTTTTTAATTCAAATTTTTATTTGTTTACATTTAGGTACTTGTTTTTTTGTATCATAAAGCAATTTTAGCATTTATTTTTAACATATTATGGTACAAGAAATTTTATGTAACAAATAATTATAAAACACAAGAAATTTTACGTACTGGTAACAAATTTACAATATTTACTCATCATAGAAGGCCAAGCACTCTTCGTTGTGGCACGTTTGTCATAAGTTCCACAAAACTGATTATTGTATTCCAGGATATTATTTTGCATATGGGTATTGTTATTGATTTCTAGAGTTACACTTTTAACCCATAAGTATAAATAAAACAATTAAAAACATTTATATGGACAATGGAATTAGTACTGCCCATGTATAATGCACATCCTTATATTTCCCTCACAAATTTGGGCAAAAAAATGTGCACGGCACACTTATACATGACAAAATACGTTTTTTCTGCCAATTTGAATTTGTAAAAGAAGGGACAACCTGAAACTTTACCTTCCTATCTCACCCAGGCACTAGAAATAGAGATGTGGAAGAGCTGACTTACCTAAGAACTTTCACTCTTTTCAGGCTTCTGCCAGTTTTCCCAGGATCCTGCCTGCAGGCTCTGGAGAAAGTGGGGTGTCCCAGGGGGTCTCATCGTGGTTACCAGCAACTGTAGAGAAGGAAAAATTGTTTTTTTCATGGTGAGTGCTCACTGAGACCCTTTTTTCTTTAAGGGCAGTTCATAAGTGGATAAGCTTATCAAGGTTAAAAGTTCTCCTCTGTGGCCACTGTAATTTAAGATTATCTTTGATAAGGTTAACCTTCTTATTTAGCCTTCAAACAAAATGGTATTCACCTGAGGCCTCGCACTGGACACAATCCAGCTTACCTGGGACCTAGTCTGATCCAGATCCAGTTCGGTTTCTGAGTCAGACCCAGTCTGATTTCTGGACCCATTCCAGAAAAAGAAATGCTCAAATAAAGTCTGAAAGCTCATAACACAAAAACTGCACAGCTGGGATCCAAGAGGGACTTACCCAGGACCAGAGGCTATGAGAAAACAGTCGACTCAAGGGACTTGACACATACTTATGTCCGGTTGCTGGCTGCTCCTGAGGGCACCGGGGGTCTGCTTAGTTCCCTCTTCTGACACCAAACTGTTAAAAGATAAAATGGAGCATATTAAAAATTGCAATCATTTATTTGAGCAAAAATCAGTTTGAATCAGGGAGCAGCCAGTCTAACAGACAGAAAGGAGCTCTCAGGAACTGTACAATGACAGACTTTTATAGGCAGAAGAGAGCCGGAGCAAAGAGGTTATACTAGGCAAAGTATCAGCTAGTGAGTGCACTTACTTTCCTTTAGGGGATGGCAGGGGTCTGTCAGGAACATCACCTACTGATCAGCAAGTGATGTGGAGCAGGCACATTCCCGCTTGACTGGGTTGATATTCCCCTTCTGGGAGAGCAGAAACAGTAATTAAATTAAATCTTGGTTTGGTGGCATGGGGCCTAGCATAAGAGACTCCATTTTGGGCTTGTTGTCTTGTGTGTAACATTAAGAAAGATGAGAGGAAGTTACAGAAAGTTTACATTGATGTGCAATCATGTATAATAATTTGCTTCATGACTGTTTATGTTCCTCAAACTTATAAAGTCCCCCTCCTCTAGTTTCAGAATTTTGAAATGTGTATACTTCTACTTTGGTCCACTTTCCTTTTATAGCAAGATCTCAGCGTAAGTCTGAGCTGTGTCTCTGCTTCCACAAAATCCAATGGGAAGTGCTGCTAAGGAGCTGTCATGTGGGAGATCAAGTCTCCTTAATGACTAAATGCTAAAGGGAGAGAGAAGAGAGCCCCAATGGCTCAAGGACTATGACCCACTTGTTAAAAAGGAGGGGCGATTCTGCATGTAACAAATCTGTCACGGAGATTGTCTTTTGGTTGGTTCATGATGATTGTCATCTTTTGGTTGGGCTGCAATAAATGGAAGATTGAAAACCAAGGGCTTTTCTATTATAGTCTCTGTAGCTCATTGATGACACAAGTGTCCAGAAACAGATGTGCCAGGGCCGCCTGCAGTAGTTGTAAGCAGCACTAACGCCTTTAGTAGTGACACAGGCCAGTCCCCTCCATGCAGTCAGCATGCCCCCATCAGTTTGACTGGCTGCCTGAAGGCAGACAGAACATGGTACCTTTAGCATGTATCACTACTAGTATGGCGCTGCCTTCACCACGCAGGCCATCAGTGTGCCTGAAGTAAAGAGGAGTCTGATAATATAGGACATATTATAGCTTAGAGGACTGGTCCATAAAGAGCATGCAAGACACTTGCTGATGATTCCACAATTGGAATTCCTGCAGAATGAGTGGGGAGAATAAACCCAGAGATACTGAGCTTTGTGATGGTGCTTGTCATTATCTTCTTATACATACAGTTACTTATAAATATATCAATACACATTTATTTATACATGTATAACATGTATACCATATACATGTTAACATAATACATGTATAATGTATATATTACATGTATAACATATAATCATTATTATATATTTAATTATTATATATACAAAGAGCTACTTTGCTGCTGTCTGTACTTACCCACTAATATATCTGCTTACTTTCATACTCTCATTTGAAATTATTTTGATTTGAAAGTATTAATTACTATCTCATAGGTTTGGTTTCTTATATTACCCCTCAAAATTACGTTTGACATTTTTCATCTACCTGCTTTTTTCCAATGGTATAGACTTGTGTTCTGATAAGGCTCGATTCTTTTGCAGAGGTAAAGTAGGGAATAAATGAAACATTAATAAATACATTCACGTGCATACCTTCATGCATTCATGAACAAACAGCTGAGCAGGCATGTCCTTCCTTATACACTTGGGTTATTTTCCCAAGTCCTTTAGACTGATGTCTAAAGGCTTCTAGAGTCTGAATTGAATTTTTCCTTTCCGCCATTACCTGGAGACTTCTTTCACACCAGGTTGGTTTACTCTTGACAAAAGTCAGCCTTATTATTATTATTTTTTCTAAGTGCTTTTGCCCATGCCGTGAACCTTTTCTGGTTGCTTGTCTTCCCCCACTCCATCTGTCAATACGTATTTTCTATGTTCACCACAAGGGCCTAACTACTAGACCCTTCACAAGCTCTTTCTGCTTTGAACGCAGAGCCTACTGTAATTCATGCACTGTAATTCAACATGTACCAGTTGGTGTCTAGCCTTTTTCTGGTCCTTTAATGTTTATGTCTTATGTCCTCAACGATGATGTAAGTTCCCTGGTAACAGAGAGAGTATCTTCTCTACCTTTGTGCCCCCAGACTTTGCACAGTTTCTGGGGCATAGTGGGGCCTGAACATGCGCTTATTGCTTGCTTGATTGAAGTGTATAAACTGGGAGAAAGAGATTCCTAAGGAGTTGGAATAGCATTGGAAATAAAAAAAAGAGAAATGGCAGGAGGGCTAGAATTCCTTTAGTTTTAAAGTCAAGGTTTACTGCTAGCCACAGATAAGCTGCTATTGCAGATAAGCCTTTACAGTCGCAGAACTCCCCCTCTGTGCTACTCCACTAATGATAACACTGGGGAAGGAGAGGACAGAGTGAGAGGAAGCAGTTGAAGGAAGAGCTGAAGCTCAGCATCTGCCTCCCTCCTGAAGAAGCTTGGCAGAGGCTCCTATAATCCAGTGCTGAGTCAAAAAGTAAGCACCTTTGAAATGCTTCCCTGACCCCCATCACCAGATACACACAGCTATGGGATTCACTCTGGGGACTATTTTTTTAGTCAGTGCATTACTTCAACCACTCACACACATATACTTCCTTGCTTCCTTTTCTGTTTCGTTTTTACAACTTCTGCTCTTCTTTTCACCCCCTCTCCCCCAATACCCACCCTTCTACTGGGTCTTCTTAAAGTTTGCCCAATTACACAAATGGGAACCACCCAGTTCTGCTGGTGGCACAATGCATTATAAAGAGCTATTTGGCCTGTATTGTCAGATGAGGTCCCAAGGAATTATATAATGCAGTTTTACAGTCGACTGTTTTGTTAAGCTAGGAAGTGAATCAGGTCAAGTTTACAAAGTCAAGTGAAGATTTGGACATTACCTTGTGGAATTGGTCTGTAGAGAGTGCTAAATCAGATTATTCAGGCCACAAGTTGTTTTCCGCCCCCCCCTTCTCTTATCCACTATGTAATGTAACTGTCTACATAGACTGAATTTATCAGATATTAGCTGCTTCATGGGATTGAACTGATTTAATATAGTGCGAACTCCAGTTGGGTCCTTGGCCTTGAGCAAGACTTCTGGGCACCCTGGAGTTAAGCCACCAAGGGCTTAATTGCTTCAGATATCTCTGCTTGTTTGTAATTTGGATTTTGTTTGCTCCTAGTCCCTTAGGAGTGCTTTATGCTGTTCAGTTAATTGAAAGTGGCTAAAGCTGAATGAGGCAGCAGCATTGCAGGTGGCATCTTTGGGATCAATTTGAGAAGACTATTGAAATCCTCTTGCTTAGTTTAATAATTATCTCTGATTGAGATACGATTTCAGTCTTGAGACTCATAGGAGATTCCAAAGATTCCCATTGGCTTTAGGGAATAGCAATTCCCGAAGCAATTAGCTTCTCCTACAGGGTGTTTCTATTAAATAGTGCAGCTGACAATGTTAGAAAGTAGAGTAGAAATGGCATAGGGTGGGGGTATTATATACGAAAGGGATGGGAGAATGAAAAGGCAGATATGAAAGAGTTGGTATGAAAGGAAAAAAAAGAAAAACTACAAAAGATATCCCACGTATCCAAATACAGAGAAAAACTAAAAGGGTGTATGTTGGGAAATTAAAGTACGATTCAGAATTTTCTTTTAAAGTAACATTGTAACAATGTAGAAGAAAATAACACGTACAAAAGAACTAGCATTTTAAAAGAATAAAAAGGAGTATTAGAAGTAGTATGGATAAAGAAAAGGAAAGGAAAAACTTTAAAAAATGAAAAGAACAAGATGGTGAATAAATAATAAATAGGGCACTTTTATTGCATCTTTTTTATTTTTAGATCACTCTATTCAAGTGTGTATGGCTATGTGTGTGTGTGTGTGTGTGTGTGTGTGTGTGTGTGCGCGTGTGTTTGTGGTGTTTCCTCTGAGTTCCTATAAAGCTTTGAGTCTGTACTTCCTATTCTAGTATTGTGGTATCTTGGGTGATATTGGCCTTTTTCAGCCCACAAGTTCTGGACCAGAGCTACATTATTAGGCATCTCAGAGTTGAACAACATAAACATACCTCAAGTCCCGATTATTAGTTAAAGTCCGTTATTATAATTTACTGAAGCCACTGAGTTCCATAGCAGTTAAGTGAGTTTTTCAAAGTGGTGAAGAAAGGAAGGAGCTAGCTCTTCGAATGTGTTATATGTCAGGGACTCTGCTGGTTAGTTTTATAAAACATGGAGAGCTAGGAGCTGATAGGAACTCTTTGTGTGATAGGCATTGCTGTGCATACACAAAATCTTGTCAGCCTCACAATGACCCTATGCTGTAGGTTCTATTATGTACTAGTTTTGAGGCCCTCTTTTAAAAAATTACACAGTTATGAATAGACAAATAGGCGTGAAAGTGGACATATACTTAGAAAAATAAAGAAGATCCCAAAAACTTGCAAATTTAAAAAAGCTGACAAATTCCACAGACATCTCATGAAGAATGAACTGCCTAACTGCCTTACACAACTCCATAATACTTTATTTTGGTATAATCAATAAGTATAAATAATTAATCTGAAATTAAGGAATGCGCAAAAACAAATCAGATGCATTTAAAATTTGTGACTACAATGTATTGAGCTACATAATTGTCTAACCAAATTAGTCTTGAATTGTGTGCATTGACTACTGATCAACATGTGCGTGGGGGAGGGGCTTGTCCTTGGAACCGTAGTTTCTTCGGGCTGTTTTGTAGCGTTAGTGGCAAATTTGCTCACTGATTTGTCTGGACATGCCAGACTACTTCAGGACAAGATGCATCAGATATGCTAATATACAGTCCAGCTCCTTAGGATGCATACAGCCGATGGCTTCACATTTTGAACTCCTGGCTCTTTGTAATACTGGGAGGGGCACGTGCCCTATAAACGAAATGATTCTGATAAGTTTAATTTCACTCACAATTCTCGATGTAAAAATGTGTGATACGTTGATAATTACATCTGCATTATTGAGTATATTCATGACAGGTGGTAACTTTTATTTGGACTAGACTAGACTCCATGAGAATTGAACACACTGCTTGTAATTTTACAATACTGATGACTATAAGAAACATCCACAGGCTGCCTCCTGGCTGCACACATTTCAGACCTTTTTGTGTCCATGATCCTGGTACTTCCGGTACTGAGCACTGGAGGGCATGTTCATACAATAACAGGACCTCTGATACTGCGCCATTTGTGTCGCCTCCCAGGGCGAGTTCATACAGCGAAAGGTATAAATATTCTAGAATCTCTTCCCACACCAGGATGGCTAACAATAAGCTCACTCTACACTGAAGTGGTTATGAACCACATCATATATATTCTACTAAACCCAAATGAAATGCATATGCCACTGAAACTCTCCTTTGTAGAATTCCCAAAAGGCTCACAGTTACTCCAGTGCCATCTGCCACAAGGGGAAGTGTGAGTGGGAAATCAGAGAGTAAAGGAGACAGTCTTTAAAGTATCTGATAGTTCCAAATTTTATATTAAAACGGGAGCATAGTTTAAAAATCCCTTATAGGGTCTTGTAAAGAGCCCCGTGTAAACGACTGGCCCTGAATTCTGTTTCATTCGTTTCATGGCAAACCCACTGTTGGTATTGGGGGATTTATTTAAATAATTCAGGAACAATTTCAATAGAAATATTATGACTCAGTTTTCCAATTAGATTTCAATAATCCATTATTGCCTTTAACCATTTTGTCTTTTTTTTCCCCATGGAGTGTTACTTAAATCTTTTATGAATTGTAGCTCTCACCTATTAACTTTCCATATATGCTCCTAGAAGACAGTCACTATTAAAAATCTTTCTGTCCTTTAGTATTATTCAGTGCTTTGCCTAGTCAATGAATACATACTGAACTGATTAGAAACAAACTAAGTAAACAAATAGAAAATTGACAATATATCTTTTCCCCATTGCTGTTAAATGTATAACCATTGATATGAGAAAATTAGGCACCAAATAAAGGCACCTGAGATGGACTTGAGTGTTTACAATTTTAAAGCACAAATGATAGTGAACTTCATGAGATGATGTAAAGGTTCCTATTATAGGATTGTTTGAAGACAGACGTAACTGTTGTTCTTTGGGCTTTGTGGTAATGATATAAAAACTACAGATTATTGAATGACTATTTTGTGGCTGGCAATGTCCTAAGTGTTTTTACAGGTCGTTAAGTGATTAAGTCATTTAACCATAAAGAAAAGTTTAATAGGTAGATGCTATTATTATATTCATTTTCATTCTGAAAAAATTTAGGCATAGAAAGTAATGGAATCTATGTTCTGAAACACTAAGCTCTACTGCTTCACGACAGAACATTCCATTGTAAAAGTCAAGAAACCAATGGAATTCCTTTAGCTCCGAATCACTTCTGTTGGACAACTAGTTAAAGTACTCTCATTGCCTCTGTGGCCATCAAAAGAAATGAATCTTGGTAATCATTCCACAGTGGATACATATATCAAATCATCATATTGTGCACTGTAAATATATACAATTATGTTTGTCAATTATTCCTCTATAAAGTTGGGAAAAAATAAGAAATGAGAGATTCAGGTTTATCCTCACTCCCTCCAAAGCTCCAATAAAATCATGGTTGAGGAATAGGGAGTGTAAACTCACATGAACAGTCAAATACAGAGAAGAAGACAAAAATACATTTTGGAAGCTAGAAAATAGATAGGTGTAGAAAACAGAAACATAGAAACCACATGATTTACAAGGTCGGACAATTAAGTTTGGGAACTCATCCTAGAAAAAGTGCTACATACCTCATTACCGAATATCGCTATGGTCACCTTTGAAGTACTCCCCTTGGGAAGCTATGCACTGATGCCAGCACCTGGTCCACCCTTCAAAGTAATTTTGGAACTCTTTTTCTGGAATGGCCATCAGAGCTGTTGTTGTATTATCCTTGATGTCCTGAATGTCATCAAAATGTCTTCTTTTCAATATTTCCTTTATCTTCAGTTAAAGAAAGAAGTCATTGGGGCCCAGATCAGGTGAGTAAGGAGGGTGTTTCAATATAGGTATTTGTTGACTGGCTAAAAACTCCCTCACAGACAGTGCTGTGTGAGCTGGTGCATTGTCGTGATGCAAGAGCCATGGGTTGTTGCTGAAAAGTTTGTCTAACTTTTTCATGCAGCCTTTTCAGCACTTCCAAATAGTAAACATGGTTAACTGTCCAGTTGATACAAATTCATAACAAATAATCCCTCTGATATCAAAAAAGGTTAGCAATGTAGTTGCAACAAGTTCATGAACTTAGTTGTCTGACCTCATATACCACAGCCTCTCCCCCCGCCCCGCCCCCCCCCCCCACACACACTGCCAAAAAGCTTTAGGAATGGGAACACCAAATACCTTTGAAAGTGGGAGAGCAGGTGGGATGAAAACTTGACAATTATATGGAAAGTTGCATAAGAATCATGTACACAGATCCTTTCTGTGCCCTGTTTGGAACATTAATAATGAAAAGTAATAAAGATGAACTCTTAAAGTGAGGTAAACCACAAAACAAACAAACAAACACACAAAAAAAAAACCCACCAAAAACCAAAGGATAAAATGCAAAATTCATCTTCTTAGAAGCATCAAAAAAACCAAACACTAGCGATGGGTTAGTGGGCTCAAATCTAGGAGAAGGTATACTCAAAGAGGTGTCATTACCCCTTATCCCACATGAGTTTGAATATCTTTTCACATATTTAAGGAGCATTTTGTACCTTTTATTTGTGAATTATTTTCCCATCTTTCCCATTTTCCATCAGATTTATGGTTTTTTGTTCCTTAATTTTCTAGAGTTCTTTATGTATTAAGGATATTATCCACTTGTGATATATGTTGCAAAGATTTTCTGTTTTTCAGTTGTCTTTGACTTTGCTTATGATATTTTGTTATTCAAATGCTTTAAATGTTTTTTTTTTTTATGTAGTCAAATATATCTTTTTTAAAAAATTGACTTGCCCTTGAGGCCTAGTTAGGAAATCTTTACCTATACGGAGGTTAAGTGGAATCAGTTATAATTTCTAGTAGTATGTATATGGTTTAATTTATTTCATGTAAGTTCCTCATCCAATTGGAGTTTATTCTAGTGCCGTATGAAGAATAGATGTAATTTTGTCTTCTTCCAAATAGATCATGATTTGTTTCAGGACAATTTATTAAATAGTCTATCTTTGTTCCAGTTGTTTGAGATGCCACCTTTATGATATCTTAAATTTTCATTTGTACTTGCATTATTTATGAGCTTTGTATAATATTCCACTGGTCTATTTATGCATAGAAACACATCATTTTGATTGTACAAGTTTTATGGTATATTTTACTATATGGTAGGGAAGTCTATTCTTGTAGTTTTTTTTTGGTGTTTTCCATTTTATATTCTTGCATGTTTATTTTATCATATGAACTTTATCACCAATGTGGATTTGACACAATATCTTGATTAGTCCAGCAACTGTAAAACAATATCAATACAAACACAATGTCCACGTATAATGCATTAATACCAACTTCCCCATGGAGAAAGAGACATACACATAGAATCCCAAAAGGCAAGTAATTAGGAACTAATTTATGATAATGGGGAAATATAGGGGATGGCTTGATATTCTTTTCCCCTAGTTTCATTTTTGCCTACCAAATAACACATTTCCCCTACCATTCAAAAATCTTTTTTTTTTTTTACAGAAAAGATAATAGTACATTACTGTAAGACAAAAATTATGAAATGTACAAACAAAAAGATCTACAAAAACAGTTTTGCATAAGAGGATGGAGCAAAGTTCTCATTGATTTGATTGTTGTTATTTGTCCGTTACTTATTTCATCATTTCCCTCTTGTCTTGCCTTCTCTCTGTTGGTGTTCCAGCAAGAACTTACTTCTGTGAGCAAGATAGTGACTAAGCTCAAAGTCAGACAAGACATTCAACTATAATTATCACTATTTGTCTCCAAATTCCTTACTTGTCAGTATTTGGAGGACATTTAAACTAGTGATTTTTTTGGGGGGAGGGTATTATGACTTCACTTTTCCTGCTTCCTCAGACTACAACTTATATGGAATGCATTTCATTTAGTTAATTCTGTTTTGTTTTAGCGGTGTAAAAATTGAACTATATTGTAGCTTTCTTCCGGGTTGTATCAACCCAGAGCTGGGAATTATAAGGAAAATCAAGTTGACAATGATGAAGAAGATGATTTGAAACAACAGCAAGTAAAATAATTATTTTTTTCTGTCTTTATCCTTCTTGACTTCTTTCAGACTCACGTTTTAAAATGATTCAATCCTGTGGGCAGTGTCTAGATAGGGTTGGGAAGGAAAAATAAGAGTTCTTTGAAATTAAAGTACTAAGAGACATAGCTTTTGCTTTTCTTTTTTAAATTACAAAACACCACAAGCATTTACTTGTTAAGTTATGAGAAAGGAAATTAATTCAGAGATTTTTACTAAACTCCAACCTGCAGTATATATTGATGACAGGCCGATCCATTGTGATCAATGTCAGAATCTAATTCTATATTTTCTAAGATGATTTTAATTTCAGAAAGAAGAGGCTATTAATAATAAACTTCCATGAAAAATTAAAGAGACACAGGCTCTGTATTTGAAGCAGATGGAAAACCTGAAATAACATTCCAAAATTGTAGTCTTCTTTCATTTTTCTAAAAGCTTATTTATTAAATATTCACACCAGAATTTTTTCTTGTACATTTTAAATTATAAATGAAAAATAAGAACCAGTAGATTCCATTGCAAATTCAGTCTTATTTCTTACCTTTTAAAAATATTAGGTTGGTGCAAAAGTAATTGCGGTTTAAAAGGTTAAAAATTACAAAAACCCCAATTACTTTTGTACTAACCTAATACTACTTTTTAATCCCTAGGGGGTTCTCTTCTAATTATTCTTTTATTTAACAATGCTATTTATTTTTTACATAATAGTTTCATCAAGACATTCTTTTTCATGTAGTATAATTTGCCCTTTTAAAATGCACAATTTTGTGGTTTAAGTGTATTCACAGTTATGCAATTATCACTACTAATTTTAAAACATCGTCATCACCCTCAAAAGAAACCCCATATCCATTAGCGGTCACTCCCTAATCTTTCTGTTACCATAGATTTTCCTGTTTTGGACATTTCATATCAATGTAATCATACCATACGTCTTTTCTTTTCATTTCTCCTCCTCCTCCTCCTCCTCCTCCTCCTCCTCCTCCTCCTCCTCCTCCTCCTCTTCTTCTTCTTCTTCTTCTTCTTCTTCCTCTCTCCCTCCCCACTTTCCCTTTCCCTTCCCCCCCCTCCTCCTCCTTTTTTTTTGTGATTGGCTTCTTTCATTTAGCATACTGTTTTCCAGGTTCATTTTTGTTGTACCATGAATCAGTACTTCATTCCTTTTAATTGCCAAATGATATTTTGTTTACCCATTATTCAGATAATGGACAATTGGGGTGATTCCACTTCCTGATTATTGTAAATCATGATCTTATGAACATTTGTGCACAGATCTGTTTTGTGTGGAAAAATATGTGTGTGGATATGTTTTCATTTCTATTCAGTACATACCTACGCGTAGAATTGCTGGGTCATATATTAACTCTGTGTCTAACATTTTGAGAAACTTTCAAACTGTTTTCCAAAGCAGCTGTACTATTTTACACTTTTACCAGCAATGTAAAGTGTTGAATTTCTCCATATCCTCAACAACACTTGTGATTGTCTGTTTTTATTTTTATTTTAGCCACTCTACTATGTGGTATCTCCTTGTGGTTTTCATTTGCAGTCCCTAAACACTAATGATGCTGAACATTTTCTTATGTGATTATTGGTCATTTATATATCTTATTAGAGAACATGTTTGTTCAGATGCTAGGCCCTGTTTGTTAATTGCATTGTTTTCTTATCATTAAGTTGTAAGAGTTCTTAGTATACTTTCTGAATACTGATCACTTAACAGATATATGATTTACAAATATTTTCCCCCATTCTGTGTGTTGCTTTTCCTTTCTTTATGATATCCTTTGAAGGAAAAAAAAACAAACTTTGAAGAAAAAACAAATTTTTCAATGATGACAATGTCCTCCTATTCTTTCTATTTTTTTCTTCTGTTGCTTATATATGTGGTGTTTTATCTAAGAAACTATTGTCTATGAACCAAGGTCATAAACGTTTACTACTCTGTTTTTCTAAGATTTTTATAGTTTTAGCTCTTGTATTTGTGTCTGTTATTTATTTTTAGTTAATTTCTGTGTATCCTATGTTGTGGGAGTCTAGCTTCATTCTTTTATGTGCACATTAAGATGTCTCAGCCCATCTTGAGAATAGTGTCAGTTTCCATTTTATTGTCTTCACACCAATGTCAGAAATCAATTGATTGTAAGCATAAGGGTTTATTTTTGAACTCTAAATTTTTTTCCATTCATCTATATGTCCAGGTTTATGTTAGTATCACTCAATCTTGATTAATTTGGCTTTGTATTAAGGTTTGAAATTGGGAAATATGAGTCGGAAATATGAGTCCTTTACCTTTGTTCTTTTTTTCAAGATTGTTTTTGGTTCTTCTAGATCACTTGCATTTTCATATACATTTTAGGATCAGTTTGTTAATTTCTGCAAAAAAAAAAGCAGCTAGGATTTTGACAGGGACTGCATTGAATAATCCTAACATTATTAAATCTTCCCATTCACAAAAGTGGGTTATCTTTCTCTTTATTTAGGTTTTTAATGTCTTTCAATAAATTTATTCCTAAGTATTTTATTATGCTTGATGCTCTTGGAAATGGAATGGTTTTCTTAACTTCATTTTTAGGTTGTTCACTGATAATTCCGTGATTTTTGATACCAGCTATTCAAAGTTGGGCTGAATTTCACAGGTTAAAGGCACAGTCCTGTCCAAGATTGCTCTAACTTCCACACCAGCCCCAAGTTCAGTAGTCCTCAGGCTGCCCTCCCGTTTGACCAACTCGCTACAAATTGCAAGATTCTTCCTTCCCCCTAAGGTTTGCTCATTTGCTAAAATGACTTACGGAATTCAGGAAAGTGCTATACTTTTTATTATAACTTTATTATTTGCAAAGAATGCAAATTAGAACCCCCCCAAAGAAGAGACACATTGAGCAATTTTCCAGAGGGTCCCAAATGCAAAGCTTTATTTCACTCTGCCCATAGAGTCAGGGCATGTTACCTCCCAATGCATCAATGTGTGACAATATGCCGAGTATTGCCAATCAGGGAAGCTCACCTGAGATTGGCATCCAGAATTTCTATTGGGGTTTCATTACCTGGGCATGATATATTAAATAATTTGCCATGGTTGAAATAAATTACCAACCCCTTTCTATCCCCTGAGGTTGGGTTGATATCATGACTCAGAGCCTCAACCCTCTGATTGTATGGTTGGTGTTTTTGTTGTGACCTTACGGTGAGTCATCTTGTTAGCATAAACTATCTAGGGGCCCACCATGAGTCACTTCATTAGCATATACTATCAGAGACCACTATGATGGTCTCCTGCTACTCCAGGAAATTCCAAGGTTTTTAAGGGTACTTCCCAGAAAGTGGGGATAAAGCCAACCAAATTCTTTATTGCACAGGACTAGTGTATAGAACTATAATTGATTTTTGAATATTCATCTTATATTCTCCAACCATATTGGATATGTTTATTCAATGTAATGGTGTGTGTGTGTGTGTGTGTGTGTGTGTGTATGTATGTATTACTTAGGGTTTTCTTTTTTCTTTCTTTTCTTTTTTTTTTAGTTATAGTGTACTTTAATATCTTCTCAAAGCAATCTCTTCTGAATAGGGTTTTCTTTATACAAGATTATGCCATTTGTGACGATAAAAAATTCTGTTACTTTCTTTTTAATCTGGATATGTTTTATTTCCATGCCTAACTTCCCTTGTTTGAACTTTTAGTGTAATGTCAAATAGAAGTAGTGAGAATGGATATCCTCTTTTTGTGTCTGATCATCGGAGAAAAACATTTACTTCACCAGCCAGTATGATAATTAGCAATGGGTTTTTAATAGATACCCTTTAACATATTGATGAAGTTCTCTTATGTTCCTATTTATTGAATGTTTTTAATCATGAAAAGATACTGGATTTTGTCAAATGCTTTTTCTGAATCTATTGGTATGATCATTCTTTTAAAATTCTATTTAATGTGTTGTATTACCGTGACTGATTTGGGGATGTTCAACCAACTTTGCATTCTTAGAACAAATCCCACTGTATCATGGTGTGTAATTTTCAAAAAGATTTTCTTATCACTTCTAATTTTATTTGACATTTTTGCTTGATTAGTTTTGTTTTTATTTTACATTCATTACTCTTTTGCATGTGTAAAAAAGGAAAATAGAAAGGAAATAAGTCAGTTAAAGTATTTCCCAACATTTTTCACATTTAAACTCTGACCGAATCCTTTTGACTTAGAATCACTGATGTGTTTGTTTTCCCACACAATAAATTCTCCATCCAACTAAAGAATTGGTAATGCAGCATTTCTACAACAAAACCATAAAAGAACTAAAAGTCTTTGGCATTGGGTTCTTAAGCTATTTTTGAAATTAGGTATAGCTAGCCTGCTTTCGACTTCTGCTACTGGAACAGTCCTAAAAATTTATGGTTACCACCTCCCCTGACTTCACCTTACAACCGTTTGGTTTCTAAGGGTACATAGAAGGCTACACCATAGTCTCCAAATATTTTCTTCTGATACCCATGCTGCAAGTTTCTTCCTGGTACTTTTTTAAGAAAATCATCTTAGCCATTTTTAAGAACCATGATGTTCACGATATGCATATTGCTGTGCAACAGATCTGGAAAATTTTTTCATCTTGCAAAACTGGAAATCTATATCCATTGAACAACTCTCCTTTTCCTCCTCCTCTCAGCCCATGGCAAACACATTCTTTCTGATTCTAGGAATTTGACTTATTTAGACACCTCATGTAAGTGGAAACGTACAGTATTTGTCTTTTTGTGATTGGTTTATTTCACTTAGCATAGTATCTTTCAGGTTCATCCATGTTATAGAATGTTACAGGACAGAATTTCATTTTTTAAGGCTAAATAATATTCTATTGTATGTATGTACCATATTTTCTTTATCCATTCATCTGTTGAGGGATGCTTAGTTTGTTTTCACCTCTTAGCTATTGTGAATGATGCTGCAGTGAACATGTGTATGTAAATATCTCTTTGAAATTCTGTTTTTAACTTTTTTGGATACATAACCAGAATGGAATTGATGGATCATATGGTAACTCTACTTTTAACTTAAAAAAATTATTAGTTTCAGGTGTACAAAACAATGTAATCGTTAGACATTTATCATTTGTATGCCTCACAAAGTGATAACCCTTCTCCCCCAATCTACTACCCTTCTGACATCGCATACAGCTGTTACATTCCACTATCTCTATTTCTTATGCTGGACTCCACTTCTTGTGTGTATATATATATGTGTGTATATATATATATATATATATATATATATATAAAATTATAGTTGACATTCATTGTTATTCAGCTTCAGCTGCTCAGCACCATGACCATCCCTGAAGTGGTCTCCCTAATAAGACAAGTGGCCATTGGCTACCCTAACTTTTTAAGTAACCTCTATGACGTTTTCCCTAGTGTCTGTACCATTTTACAATACCATGAACAGTTCACAGAGTTCCAATTTCTCTACATCCTTGCCAGCACTTTTTATTTTTTGTATTTCCTTTTTTTAAAGTGTACCTATCCTAACAGTTGTGAGGTGATATTTAATTGTGGTTTTTATTTGCATTTCCTTGATGATTAATGATGTTGAGCTTTTCATACATTTGTTGACCATTTGTATATCTTCTTTGGGGAAATATTTATTCCAGTCTATTGCCCATTTTAAACTGGATTTTTATTTTGAATTGTGGGAATCATTCATGTGTTCTTGGTATTAACCCCTTATCAGATATATGGTTTACAAATATTTTCTCCCTTTCCATATGTTGCCTTTTACTCTTTTCATTTATTGCTGTATAGAAGTTTTTAAGTTTGATGTAGTACCACTTGTCTTTTTCTTTTTTATTTAGTTTCAGGTGTACAAAACAACATAATGATTAGACATTTACACCCCTCACCCGTCTGTCTTTTATTGCTTGTTGTGGATGTGCTTTCAACATCACATTCAAGAAACCATTGCCAAATCCAATGTCATGAAGCTTTTCTACTGGTTTTTGTTTTAGGAGCTTTGTAGTTGCAAGTTGTATATTTAGGTCTTTATTCATTTTGAGTTAATTTTTGTATACAGTGTATAATATAAATCTATATTCACTTTTTTTCATGTGGATATCCAGTTTTCCCCGCATCATTTGTTGAATAAACAATCTTTTCCCCATTAGGTATCCTTCGCACTCTTGTCAAAGATCATTTAAACATTTAACCAAAAAGAAACATGAGGGTTTCTTTTTGGGGTCTATTATGTTCCATTGGTCTATATGTCTTTTTTATATGTCAGTACCACAGTGGTTTGATTACTGTATCTTTGTAGTAAGTTTTGAAATCAGGAAGTGTGAGACTGCCAACTTTTTAAAAAAAGATAACTGGCTATTTGGGCTCCATATAAATTTTAGCATGGATTTTCTATTTCTACAAAACAACATAAAAAAAAGTTGGGATTTTGATAGGAACTACATTGAATCTATAGATCACTTTGAGTATGGACATTTTAAAAATATTAAGTCTTCCAATCCATGAACAGTGTGTGTCTTTCCATTTATTTATATCTTCTTTAATTTCTTTTTTAATTGAGGTAACATTGGCTCATAACATTATTTAAATTTTAGGTATTTAAATTATTTACACAATTTAAAATTATTTAAATTTTACACAATATTATAATATAACATCTGTATCTACTATATCATGCTCACCACCAAAAGACTAGTTTCCATACAATTGACCCCCTTTGCTGATTTTTGCCCTTCCTATATCCTCCCTACACATTCCCCTCTGGTAACCACTAATGTGTTAATCTGTCTCTATAAGTAGTTTATTTGTTGTTGTTCATTTGTTTTGTTTATTTATTGGTTTTGTGTTTTATGTTTCACATGTAAATGAAATCATATGGTATTTGTCTTTTTTCATCTAACTTATTTCACTTAGCAAACAGACTCAAAATCCTTCCATTCTTTAATTTCTTTCACCAGTGTTTCGTAATTTTCAATGTATAAATCTGTTGACTCTTTGGTTAAGTTTATTCCTAAATATTTTATTCATTTTGATGCTATTATAAATGGGACTGTTCTCTTAGTTTCCTTCTTGGAGTATTCATTTTGTTAGAGTATATAAACACAATTGATTGCTGGATGTTCACTGTATCCTTCAACTTTACTGAATTTATTTATTGTTCTAATAGTACTTTTGTGGAATCTTTTGTGTTTTCTACATGTAAGATCATATCATCTGCAAACAGAAAATTTTACTTCTTCCTTTCCTATTTGGATGCCTTTTATTTCTTTTTCTTGCTTGATTGCTCTGGTTAGGACTTCCAGTACTGTGTTGAATGGAAGTGGCAAGAATGGAATTCTTGCCTGTTCTTGATCTTAGAGGAAAAATTTTCCATTTTTCACCACTGAGTATATTAGCTGTGGAATTTTCATGTACTGCTTTTATTAAGTTGAGGTAATTTCATTCTATCACAAGAGGTGTTGAATTTTGTGAAGTGCTATTCCTGCATTAATTGAGATGATCATGTGGTTTTTATTCTTCAGTCTGTTAATGTGGTGTATTACACTGATTGATTTTTGCATATTGACCATACTTGCATTCCAGGAGTAAATCTTCCTTTGTCATGATATATAACTTTTTAAATGTGTTGTTGAATTTAGTTTGCTAGTATTTTGTTGATGATTTTTACATCAGTATTCATCAGGGATATTGATCTGTTGTTTCGCTTTTTTTTCCCTTGTGGTATCATTGTCTGATTTTGGTATCAGGGTAATGCTGACTTCATAAAATGAGTTTGGAAGTGTTTTCTCCTCTTCCATTTTTTTGGAAAAATTTGAGAAGAGTTTATGTTAATTCTTTTTAAAATATTTGGTAGATATTTTTTTGAAGCCATCTGGTCCTGGGGTTTCTATGTTGACGTTTCTGATTGCTGATTTAATCTAATTACTAGTTATAAGTCTGTTCAGATTTTTTATTTCTTTATCATTCAGTCTTGGTGTATTTTATGTTTCTAGAAATATATTCATTTCTTCTAGGTTATTCAATTCATTATCATACAATTTTTCAGAGTAGTTACTTACGATCAGTTTATAATTCTGTTTAAATATTGGATTCTGCTTGCTAGGATTTTTTTTACCTCTGTATTCATAAGAATATTGTTCTGTCATTTTATTTTCTTGTAATATTTTTGTCTGGTTTTGGTTTAAGGGCAATACTTACCTCATAAAATAAGTGAGAAGTGTTCTTTTCTGTTATTTAGAAGAGTTTAGGAAAAATTGTGTTTTTGTTGTTGTTGTTGCTTTTTGTTTTAATTTTTGGTAGCTTTCACCTGTAAATCCATCTAATCTATAATCTGGGCTTTCCTTGGTAGGAATTTTTAAAGTTACTAAATCAATCACTACTTATGATAGGTCTACTCACATCTTCCATTCATTCTTGAGTCAATTTCAGTAGTTTTTAACTTTTTAGAAAATTTTCCATTTCATCTATGTTATCTAATTTGTTGGTATACAGTTATTTATACTATGCCATTTAATCCTTTTAATTGCTGTAATGTTAGTAGTTATGTCTGTTGTTTCATTCCTGAGTTTAATAAATTGGGTCTTTTCTCTTCGTAATTTTAGCTACAGGTTTGTCATTGCTTTTCTCTATTATTTTTAATTCTCTATTTCATTAATATTTGCTCTAACCATAACTCTTTCATTCCTACCATTTTCTTTGGGTTTGCTTTGCACTTCATTTTCTAGATCCTTAAAATGGGATATTGGGTTATTGGTTTGAGATCTTTTACTTTTTTTAACATAGCATTTGGAGCTATCAATTTTCCTTGAAGTATATCTCATAAGTTTTATATATACAGTATTTTTATGCTTCCTTCCCCCCACCCCCAACCCTTCTCGCTTTTTCTTTTCCTCATAACATTTTTAACTCTTCTCTAGTCAAGTATTGATTCATGTTTTGGCTGATTTCTGACAAGCCTTGTTTGGGGAGACTAACATTTTATTTCCCAAAATGCTTAAAGTATTTGTGTAACAAGAAATTTAGACCATCATGGCACTGGTACCCAGTACCATCCGTAAAACTGGGATAATGATATCCTGTCTTGGACCTTGTACTCTCTAGGGTCTCACAAATTACAAACACATAAAACATAAATTCATTTAAAATAATATGAGTGACTCTACCTTTGGCAAACATATGTTTGGCAAAAACACAGCTCTACCAAAATATAATCTATTACCCTGACCATCTGCTCTTGTAATGAACAATATTCGGTCTCCAGGAAAATATCATATTTTTCTTGCCTTAAAACAAAAGACAACTACATATAAATGTTGTGAAAGTTTGTGGGTTGTGCTACTGTTTCTGTTTGGGAGAGAAAGCCAGGAACTACTTGAGAATGTGGGGGATGTTTTGAATGGTGGAAGAGTTTAAGTAAAAGAAAAAACAAATTAATTAACTTGTCTAGTTCTTCCTTTCAGATATCATGCATACTACTGATTCTTGTTTCTCAGTGGGGCCATGTTCTTTCTTCTCTTGGTATAATTTGTGGTTCCAGAAGCACTCAGAAATAAGCCCAGAATTTTCAATATTATATTAATACATGGAAACTGAGGAACTTTTTTCTATATTCAATATTAAAAGATTTAAATCACTGTACGCCTGATATATGTGATGACTTTGTCAAGCCAACTTTGGACACATTTTTCTTCACTGTCTCTATTCAAGGGCATGATGCTGTCATGTAGTAGCCACTTGGACATAGATTTTGTGGAAGAGAATAAAGGATTGAGTTGTCAGAGGCATCATCTTTACGTCAGTCAACGCTGGTGCTAACTCTGAGTGTGTCTGAGACAGTTTTGATCACATTTATAGTTTGGTCATTAAGTTTAATGTTCCTTTAGCATGTATTGGGCATCTGCAATGTAACTATTACAATGATAGTTAGTGAGGGTATAAAGAAAAATAAGCCACTGATGATGTTCTCAAAGAGCTTGGTCAAAGATATGTAAACAATTACTAATAATGACTATGATTTTTTAATAAAAATAATAATTCACATTATAATTAGTTGAGGACTTGAGAAATGAATGGAAACCTGAGATATAAAGAGGGTAAATAACCTTCCCCAGATTGAATACAATTTAAAATAGCAGTAGAAAAAAATGTCCATGATTCTTATAAGAAGAGTGGTCTCAGAAGGTTACATAAAATTGATTTGGAAAATGGGGAAAAAAGAGGATTATACACATAACTTGAAAAATAAAGCTGAGCTATATTCTCTCCACATTCTGAGCACTTCTTCATATGCATTCGCCTCTTTTTCTGAAAATCTAATGCTCATACATCATCGTACACAATAATAGCAGCACATTGTCTTTTATAAATAATATGTGCAAGAATTATGCTTAATGGCAGGGTCAATTAAACTTTTTTTTTTAATTTTATTGGGGAATATTGGAGAACAGTGTGTTTCTCAAGGGCCCATCAGCTCCAAGTCATTGTCTTTCAGTGTAGTTGTGGAGGGCGCAGTTCAGCTCCAAGTCCAGTTGCCATTTTCAATTTTTAGTGGCAGGGGGCACAGCCCACCATTCCATGTGGGAATTGAACAGGCAACGTTCTTGTTGAGAGCTCGTGCTCTAACCAACTGAGCCATCCAGCCACTCCTGAACTTTTAAGTCCAGAGCCTCCAGACACATCATTTCTAGATTTTTCCTGGAATGATAAGCTTGAATGCTTCTTTATATGCTTGCCTTGCCTCTTTCTTAGTACATAATCTTAAGATAGTTACAGAACCTTGTTTCCTCAGCTTTTTCATCTGTAAAATAGGAATAATATGCCTCATAGGATTGTTATAAGGATTAAATGAAATAATATACGTATATATGAAGTGCTCAGAACCATGTCTTACACAGAATATTCTCCTATAAATGTTAGCTCTTACTAAAATTATTTGGACTTTGATGTATTTGTCTTCTCAGAGTATCATTAAGTAAAAGTATGAAATTCACAGTATAGGGTACGATGAGGAGAATTATACTCAATTAAGAAAGCATCATCTGCATGGAGAGGTATTCTGAATCAGAGGTATGAAAATGAGGGAAGAATAAAGTGTCATTCATTTTGATTTTGTTTCAGTTTATTTGGCAGCTCTGTTGAAATAGAGATAAAGCCTGGATAAAGTTAGCAGAGGTTTCTCTTAGATTCAAATAACTTTTTAACTGTCAGTCTTAGTCTTTTAAAAAATGTTTTTAATAGTTTTACATTTTATCGTTTTCATAGATACTTTTGGGGGAGAGGCTGCTTCAGGGAATGTCATCAAGATTTTGAACCAAAAGCCACAGGAAGGTTTTCTTTTTTTTTTTTTTTTTAATTTTAAAGCTAAGGCCTAAAGGAAAATTATTGTATAGCACAAAACAATTTCCTGTAAGAATTGAGCAAGCCTGCTTTCCACCTCCCACCTCATGTACTCAGATTCATTACATAATGTCATATTCCAAGAAAGTGAGGATGAACAAGTAATCAATTGATGACATAAAATAACAAGATAATTTTAAAATAATAAAACCCTTTATGATCTAAAAATGCATCTATAGAAGTTATAAATGTTTGCTCACAGTGATGGAAAGTTTTGAAGACTTTGCAGCTTTGTAAGAGTTGAATTATCTCTTTCTTGATGACTGCTGGGTCTCTCTGGGCTTGGCATAGTGATGACACATGGTGACTACTCAATTAATTACCTTTGGATGACCATGGGGCTTCCGGGATAAAAAGAAATTTGGCAACAGTAGGATGATTAAAAGAAACCTGGCAGGAGTTGTGTGTAAGTCTTGACCAACATAACTCACACAACAAAGTGACAAAAATGTAAAAACAATACACTATACATCTCATATTTAAGATAGAAAGTGAAAATGTTAACTAAGATTGGGTATTCAAATTAGATAGAATAATAATGTTGGGAGATTTCAAGTAGCCACCCAAGAGAGACCAAGCCAGGATGAAATCGTAAGTTGTGGGTGAGTCCTGTCCACTTCCTAGATTGGACCATCTTAAAATTCACAAATAAAATCTATATTGGCTTGGTTATTTGTAGAGGATAAAATTTTGTACTTTATTCATCTATAAAGAAAAATAAGAAGGAATACCAAGGAGCACCAAAATGTAACGCAGTGATCATATCGGAAAAGGAAAATAAACAAGCAAAAAGGCATTTATCATAAAATTGAAATTTAGAGATTGAAAATGGACAAAAGAAGATGTTAAGAACACCATGAAAGGCAAAAAAAAAAAAAAAAAAGAAAAAGAAGTTGAAAGCAAACAAATCACAGTAAGCCTGAAAGTCAAGTTTTCAAAAAGGAGCCCTGCATTGCAGAAAATGATCTTTACAGAAAGGAGTAGATCAGTTAAGAAATGAGACCAGGGCCGCTCAGACTTGTGGCAGGTCAAGGGCATAGTAAACATTTTGACAAATAAAAAAATAAAGAAAAGTAATTCAAGGAATAGCTGCAAAGTGTTTCTAATGCCAATAATAATTCCTTTAAGTACTTCAAAGGCAGAAAACCAGAGAAAAACACTTGGCAATGGTGATATGAAATGTGTACTTGGGAATGAAAGGGAGAGTGCGAGGAGCATAAATGAATTCTTTGCTTGGGAGTTTTCTGAGGAAGACAGTAAAGGAATCTCCACTCTCAAATTATCTCTTAACAAAGACAAATCAAAGATACTAGATCAAATGTCAGTAAATGCTAAGTATGTTCTATATGTAATTGAAAACCTAGCTGAAGAAAAATAACTTGGACTGATATCATCCATCCTATTTTTTTGTCAAGAAAATGGCTTTATTCCACTTACTCTTACCTTCACTGTCCAGCATGACAGTTATTTGCAAGTGTCGTCCCCTGGCCAAATTCGTTGTGGACTGGTTCACACCTGGGTGAGAGGAACATGGTGGCGGCTGATGGACTGCTTCAGCACCCAGTTGAGCCCTGCTTTCCCCTCTGTTCCTATTTCCTCCCCATCTTCCAAGCTCCTAGTTGCAGAGTAGCTGCCCATGTACACAGCCACTGGCCTTTTGGACTTCAGAATCTCTCGTACTCTGCTCTATATAAGTGTATCTGTATCTGTATCTGTACCTGAGATCTGTTGCATGTATGGCTCATGACTTTGTTGGCGCATGTCCTGGTGCTTTGTGAGGGTTCTGTTTTCTCCTCCCCTGTTCTGTGGTCCTAGCATCTCTCACATTCCCTAGGTCCTCTACTGCTAATGACCTGTTAAGAGAATTTTACAGGAACTCAGAGGTGAAATTGTGGAGTCATTGGCATAAATATACCAAGTGCCATAAACAGGCCACTCTGCTGTGTAATTGCCAAGGAAACTTCCAACCATGAGTGAGAAGGGTTCCCTGGAGACCACAGAGTTACAGACCAGTGAATCTCGTTCTTTGTTGGGAGACTGGTAGGATTTGTAACAAAGGTTTATTCCACTGATCACTGAACTAGCACTTCTAAGGCTTTCCCAAAGAGGATTTATAATGGCAGAGTAGATTGAACTGGTACACTGTGGGAATTAAAGGAGATATACCCTGAGTATAATTTGAAGAAATCTCTGCAAGGACAAAATGTGTTTTAATTTTTGGATTTTAACTGCTATGTTCATGTGAACCTTGCATTCTACTCTATAATAATATTTTGGGAGATAAATTCTGGTTTGAATTCTCATTCCTGAAAAAATGATGAAGCATGATCTTTTAGCTCCTTTTCTAAACAACCGTATATAAATTAGAGGGCAGCTCAAAGCTGAGAAATGAACACAAAAATAATAAGAAACCTTGGACTGGCATGTAAGGGACTGGGGTTTTACTAAGTTGCATTAGAGGTCAGCCAGACGCAATGGTGGAAGATTAGATGAGGATGGTTTTTAAATTCTACTTTTGCTTTCCCTGCACACTATTAGGCAATCATTGCTGAGTCCATCATCTGAGCAGCAGCTCAGGCCATGTAGTGTTGGATGGTATTACCAAGCAATAAAAAAGTTCTGCTGAGGTGAGTAGGTGATGACCAATGGCGTGGCTGACTGCTCCCTGGCATTGAATCCTCCATCCCATTTTCTTCCTCATGCCCAGGGTTACTGAGTAATTATTAAAGAGGTTGCCCCACCCAGTGCTGCTTTTTTCTATGAGTTAAAAAAAAATGGATCTTTAATTGGTAATAGAGGCAACAAAAGGGAGCAGTAAATGCTGCCTATAATGGAATGTTCCCCAGGGCTCATTCCTCCACTTCTTTTGCAGCTCACTGAGAAGGACATGAACTAGGGACAGTGCATTGGTACTTCTCCCTTTCACGTTACCTGATATGACAGTAGCTGGTACACACAGGGGAACATGAGCTCACTGATCAAAATAACTAGACATTTGAGAGGTCAAATTACAAAAAGGCAGACAACAAACGACTCAATATGGAGCAGAATTACTGGAACTGATGAATTACGAATTTACAATAAGCAAAATAATATGGTCAATGAGGTATAGGAGGATATGAAGCAGAAAAATTCATACAAAGAGTCAAGCAGAAATATTAGATCTGCAAAAAAACAGGAGTGGAAATCAAGAACACAATAGCTGAGGTAAACAGCAGGATGGATACAACCGAAAATGAATCAATGAGCTAGTTCAGATTGAAGAAATCTCTTAGTGGGTGACAAGCAGGAATAAACATAGAAAAGTTAGAAAGGGAGGGAGAGTAGTAGAAGTAGTCAATAAGGATAATAAGAAAGAGACAAAAAATATGTTTCAAAATTCTGACTAGTTATTTGACAACATTTTTCCCTCCAAATCTTAAAAGTTGATAGGAAGATTCACTACATTCATCCTATAGATTCATATACAGCCTTTACAATAGAAACATCAGGGAAAAGATATTTTGATTCCATAGTATGTATATCTGCATATACATTGATAGGGAAGGGTCCATGATATGTGAATGAACATTTGAACAAGGAGAAACCAAATATTGTGCTTTATTTTGACTTAAAATTTTTGCCAAAGATTTATACGAAATTCTCTCTCTCTCTCTCTCTCTCTCTCTCTCTCTCTCTCTCACTCACATACACACACACACACACACACACACAAGTTATTTTAATGGTGGTGTTGCATATAACTGGGAGATTTATATAGAATAAATGAGGAAGTCAACATACCAAGATTTAAGAAAAATCTGGTCGTTTCTTTGGCTCTAGGATTGTTTAAGTGAGTTCCTGAAGGTATTTGGCATGATTGGACCTCATGAGAGCTTTTAATAAATTTCTTAGGAGTTTTCAATAAAACCTCCAGACTTGCTAATACATTGAGGACTTTCCAGTACTAAAATTCCTAACAGATGTGTTAGAAGTTGGACAGATTAGTAGAGTCATGTAGCTTGGTTTCTTGGTCATGTTAGATTAATCTCAGACCAAAACATGTATCAAGTTAACAATACTTTTTTCCTTATTCTTAATATCTGTGTTATTTTAGAAAATTCAGGAAACTTACAATTGCTTGACGAAGGGGATAAGTTTAGCAGAGGGCCTATGACATGAGAAAAGTTGTAAGCAAAATATATATTTTTAAATCCTGGAAAATCTGGGGCTAAAATAAACTAATGTTTTATTAAAGTTCTTATAAGAAAGCTAATACATTCATGAAAAGTTCATATGGATTTGTTCACTAGATTTCAAAATGCCAAATTTTGAGAGCGCTTCTGAGGTACCAAAAGAGATACATTTATACATGACTCATGCAATGGTTAATTTTATGTGTGAATTTGGCTAGGCTGTGGTGCCCAGTTATTTGGTTAAACACTCATCTAGATGTTTCTGTGAAAGTAGATATGATTAACATTTACTATCAGTTGACTTTAAGTAAAGCACTATCAATGATGTGGGTGGGCCTCATCCAATCACTTGAAGGCTTTAAGAGCAAAATCTGAGGTTTCCCGGAGAAGGAATTCTGCCAGGAAACTAATGGAGAAATCCTGTCTGAATTTCTTGCCTGCTGGCCTGCCCTACACATTTTAGACTTGCCAGTCTCCACAATTGCGTGAGCCAATTTCTTAAAATAAATCTCTCTATATCTCTATCCGTTCTGTTTCTTTGAATAACCCTAATTGATACAGCTCACAAACTCAGGGAATTTTCTGGATAAAAAGGCATTAGACAACCAAATTTATTTAAATATAATTTATAGGCAAAAAGTAGATTTAGATCTATTCAAGTTCTATCACTTTTACTTTCTAAATATCTCCTAAATACAACCAATTTCATTACTTCCATGGTCAAACCAATCCAAGCTACCCTTCTCTCAAATAGACAAGTAAATAAGCCTCATAGCTAGTTTACTGGCTTCCACTCTGCATCATTATACTTCTCCCCTGTTGCCAAATGATCCATGGCAATTCCAAATGCTAATCCAATCCCAATCATATTAATAGCCACTCCTTTGAAGGAATGTGTGGTCTGGCCCTAACTATTTTTCTGGGTTTATCTCACTCCAGTCTCTTTTTGATCATGCCTCTCTCAGTTCTGGCCACATGATCTTTTCTAGCCTTTTATACTTGTGATATTTCATCCTACCAGAAAGCTTTTACAATGCTGTCAGGATAAAATGCTTTTCCCTGTCTTTTTTGTCTGAGAGAACTTTTTTACATACTTCAGACTATTGTCACTTCTTCAGGGGAATTATCCCTGATTTTAACAAGGTCTACTCCCATTATTAATAGGATTTCACAACACCCTGTAAGTCTCATTTGTAGCAGTTATCACAACTCACATTTTATGTTTGCTTTTGCTATAATATGATTGACTGTCTACCGTATTAGATTGTACATTCCATGAAGACAGGGATCGTGACTGTTTTGTCTTTATTCCCAGGGTTTGCACAGGGTGTGACAAACAGCCGGTCAATAAATATTTGATGAATTAGTTGATTTATGGATTTATGAATCATCCATCTAGAGTGACGGAAACTTGAAAACCTGAGTTTGGCAAAATATTCTCTGGTGTAATTTATTTAAAAATATTTAGATTAAATGGATCAAGGAGAAATGTGTTCTTTTGATTGTATTTTGTGCAATACATAGCACATTTAAGTTCCCAGCATACAAGATATCCTGAATCTAGGTAAGCTTTATCTTGTTTTTTGCTGCGAAAACGTTATGTGGTTTTAGATTCTGCTCAGCAGAAAATATTCATATATCTGTTATGAAGTTTTGCTTGGCAATCAGTAGAAAAAGGAAGAAGCAACTTTAATCAATTAAAGCTGCTGATTCACAAAATGTGAAATCAATGGAGACTTTGGCCAGCACATTCAATGTTATTGAATGCATGGCAGTGGCACGCTTGGTGGGTTAGCTGAGTGGGTTAGATCGAAAGATACGATGGGGTAAAACTCTGAGTCAAGCAGGAACAAATACATACAAGAAGCTGAGAGATGTTATTGTTTTTCTTCAGATGTTATTATTTTTAAGAAATGTGTAATTGCAAATATAAAATAAAATCATCCTGTTTTTGTAGAGAAGATTTATAAAACGCCTGATAATAAATCTCATTTATTTGACCATTAGAATAATTAATTTAATAATAAGACATCAAAATGTAAAGGGCCTGTGAGGGTCATTTAGCAGAATTTCCCATCTCCCTTTCGTGGGGAGGGACCTAATCACCTATAGGGTTGATTATCAGGAACATTTGCAGTGATTCTTAAGTTTACTGCTTTTATAAAGAAACTTCTATTTTCGAACGGCTCTAATAGTGAGAAAATCATTTCTCTTCTTAAGCCTAAACCTATAGCTCTATAATTCCCTTTCTTGGGTCTCAGTTCTGGATCTACACAGGATAAATTTAATTTCCAACATGTCTCCACCTCTTTCATTAAATGAGAGAGTTGCCATGCAGTCTGATATTCCTTAGGGTAAACACTCTCAGAGATCATTAACCATTACATGCTTTCCTGATCATCATCTTTTCCCTCTTATAAAGCCTTCTACTTTTAAAATTTTCTTCTTTAAATATGTTAATAAGAACTGAATGTAAGACCTATGTTTACTTTGGTAAAAAAAAAAAGGCAAAATGCAGTTGGTTTATTTCTTCAGCTGATCTGCAAATTATGGTCCTGTAAAAATTGCAGATATATATATATATATATATATATGTTTGATGAATAAGTTAATTTATATATATATATAAATATATATGTGTGTGTGTTTTTGTTTGTTTGTTTTGCCACAATTATGGACAGATCAGTTGAATTTGCATCCAATTGAAATCCCAGGCATTTACCTATTATTTGTTGTTAGACTCTTTTTCTTTCTCTGTGCTTATGAAATTGACTTTTTTAGTTTTTATACAAAGCTGTTCATTTATCCATATAAAATAGTCTCATCAATTGCAATTTATTTTATCATGATCTCTCTAAATCTTCATTTAAAGTTATGTAATTTGTTGATGACTCCTAGATTTGTGCATGTAAAAATTGATAAATATGCCATTTGTATCTTAATCCAAGATTATGATAAAATGCTGATTAGGATAGAGCAAGTGTTGGAGAACAAATCCACCCACAGGTCCATAACTATCATTTCTCCACGATCTTTATGTAACTGTTTAAATAGTTGGGAATCTATGTAGCTGTACCTACCATCTTCCAGTTCGTATTTCTCCATGATTTCTTTAACAATGCTAAGAGAGACTTTACAAACTCCATTCACATTTAATAATAAATATTCTTTTAAGAATTATTTTTGAAGTACAGAGGACACTATTTAACTATTGCTAGATGGTTTCAGAAGGAGGTACATGACATCTTCAGGACCTAGCCTTTTCCTCTGTCATGAATTTGCTTTCTTCTGTGTTGCCCTGATTCTGAGCAGGTTTTCTCTACATGGTGTTCATTAGCAGATCTAGGGTTATATGGACAAACCTCCATGTGTAGTCCACATATAACAGATAAAATTGTCTGAATTCTCTGATTGTTAATCTCTATATCTGTGTTCATTCCTGAATCAATCACTGTGTCCAGAGGAATGTGATATTCTCCTATATGATAAAGCCTATATAAAAATAATTATTTCTGATAAAGATGGTCAGAAGATATAGTACTTTATTTGATAACTGCATAAAATCAAATATATTTTTGCGTCATTGTCATATCCAAGTAAAGCAAGTTTATTTTTAAGAAATGATCATAAATTGTGATTTTTTTTGTTTATCACTTTTCCCTTTCTCTTTTTTTTTAAATTTTATTATGGAAAATTTCAAGCATATACAAAAGTAGGTAGAGTAGTATAATGAGCCCCCATGTACCATTACATAGATTTAACTATTATCAATTATGGCCAATGTAGTATCATTCTTTTTTTTCCCCATTCTTAACCACTTATTCCCTCAATATTATTTTGCATCTAATCTCAGACATAATATTACCTAATTCATAAATATATTAGTGTATATCTCTAAAACAAAAAGACTTTGAAAAAGTAACCATAAAATTACTTCAACTAAAAAGAATTCTCAATAGATTCTTAATATGATCAAGTATTCATTAGTATTCAAATTTTAAATTCTCTATAAAAGTATAATTTGTTTTAATAATACAGATATATTTTCAGATCACAATAAGATTCAAACATTACGATTGAGTGATGTCTTTTAGGTCTCTTAATCTCTAGGCTTCCTTCTTTCTAGACTTTCTTCTTTTCCCTCTTCTTTTTTAACTATTTTCTCTTATGTATATAATGCATTTGTTTGTTTGTTTGTTTGTCTATTTAATTTTGCAGTTTCTATGTTTAAGAAACTGGGTCAGTTGTTCAGGAGCATCTTGCACATTACATCTAGATTTTGCTGATTACATCCCCTTGGAGGAATTGAACATTTTTTATTTCCTGTAAATTGGTGGTTTGACCTAGGGGCTTGATCAGATTGAGTGTCAATGTTATCACCATGACTATTACTGATGTTGTCTTCTATTCAGAGGCACTTAATACCTGGTTGTTAGAAGACCCTGTTATTCACTGTCTGTATCAAATATTGATCCATTTAGGTCTGGTGCTATTTCACTTCTCTCATTCCTTCTTCATTTATTACCCACATTATTTCCATGAAAAGATACTTACCTCTCTTTATCTTGATTTGGTTACCTTGTGGCTTAATTAGATAGGAAGTTAGCAGCAATACTCGATTCTTTTCTTTCATTCTTTAATAATGAATTGAATCATTAGCATGGTGACCAATTAGGTTTAAAATTTTTTTTAGTTCAAACTAATTATAATAGTTTGAATTAATAGTTCAAGCTATTATTTGAACTAATAGTTGGAAATATGTCATGTCCAATCATTGCAGTTTTTATTCCAATTGATGTTCAAATTCACCATTTTTCAAAGAATATTTTTCAAATTGGCACCTGTGTTACTTCTGACCCCAACTTAATAGTCTGACGGTTTTCTCTGATATGTCAAAATCATCAAGATTCATGTAGAAATGAATCAGCCAATTCTCTAAGAAATCATGGTTCCTTTAAGTGTGAAATTATCTATAGAAACTATGTGTGGACAATAGGAGTGAAGATTGCAAATGGTTTGGACATTGTTTCTATGTCTTTTATGTGAACAGAGCTAGGAAATATTTCTTAAAGATAAAACATATCTTGCGTTTATTTTGATACTTCCATGAATTTCAAAGTGAGAATAACTGGGTGTGTAGTTATTTTTTATCTCTATTGCCATTATCCCATGGCAAGAATTAGTTTTCAATGATGATGCTGGAAAAGATGGAATGTCCCACAATTATTCATTCACTTTATACTCAAATACACAGAAGCAGTAATCTACTAGTGCACTATTACAAATAATATTAGTTTGTGAAAATAGTTTAAAACCCTACTTGTACTTTTTTCTTAATCTAGGTATATTCTATGAGTATGTAAAATTGAATTAGTGTGTTTTAAAGTCACTTGGAATGGTTCATTCTACTGAATACATAGGTTCATTTATTTTATATTTAATTGAAGGGGCTGATTCATAATTTTAATATTGTCAATATTGTTTGGGGAAATATTGACACAGTTCCAAACTCAAATCTTAAAAGGGTATATTCAAAGATTTCAAGCTTCTTTCCCATTCCCTTCACTGTATTCTATTTTTATATTACTACTAACAATAATTTAGGATATAGTTTTCCATTATTTATTTTTAAAAAAATCTTTCTTGAGTATACTTTTTGGTGTTCAGGAAGGTTGCATTTTTATATTAATATTTACTTTTATACTAACACCTTTATATGATATTCTAAGTTCTTTTTTTTGAAACTTAGTTATTTTCCACTGGTTCCTTACTATTAGCAATATTGGAATAACTGATCACCACTTCTTCCTATTTGGTCTTTTTCTACAAGCATGTGATCTGAAGTACTATTCTTTTATCCTAGATAGAAGCTATAAGGCAATTAAGAAGCCTGTTCTTCTTTTATATTTTCTCCGTTATCTCCCCATCTTGATTGTTGTATTTTATCTATGTCATTATATACCATAATCTTTCCCTTATTACTATCATGAGTTTTAATTCTGCAGGTAGTGTATATTTAGTGCTCACCATAGTGTCTGCCTCTTCAATCATTCAGTATCTTTCTTTTGTGTTATATAATGTTCAAGATTTATAATTGCACTTAGCAAGCAGAACAGGGAAAAGCATATATACTTCATATTCCCAGAACTCAGATGTTTAGGCTTTAAATTTTTTTAATGTTATTTTTTATTTTGAAACAATCTGTTTCACGTAAAGTTTCAACTACAGTGAAAGGAATTCTTTGAATTCTTTTTTTTTTAACCTCAACTATTTGCTGATGGGATGCCTTATTACTCTTAAGTATTTTAGAGTTTATTTTTATAGGAAAGGACATTGTTGTATGAATCCTGCGGCTCAACTCAGATTTCGATGATTATTCCAGTTAATGTCCTTTATAATAAAGTTTCTGGATCAAAAACCACCTTATATTTAGTTGTTATATCTCTCTAGTCCACCTCAATCTTGAAAGGTTACTCCTCACTCTTTCACTGAGTCTTATAACATTAACACTTTTGAAGTTCACAGACATTACTTCAGTATTTTGTGAATGACCCTCAGTTTGTGTTCTTCTGATGCTAATTTATGATTACATTCAGGTTGTGTATTTTGGGCAAAAATATTTTAAAGAGTGACATTATGTTCTTCTCTTTATCTCCTATTAGACGACCCATGATTTTAATTTATCACATAACTGATGGTATGGTGTTATCTTTTATTGCTTAATAAGGTTGGCTTACATAAGATTTTTCTATTGTAAATTATTCTTTCCCCTTTGTAATTAATAAATATTTGGGGGGTGGGTTTTACTTTGGAACAGTGTAAATATCCTGATCCTCATCAAACTTTTAACATATTCATTATTTATATCATGGATTCCTATTTTGTGTAATGGAGTATAATTTGTTAATTTTGTTGTTTATTTTGATGCTAAAAATATCTGTTTTGACCATTGAGAAGTCCTCCAAGCTGGTTTTGACATGTTCTCGTCATAATTTAAGCACTTCTTACTTCCCATCACAATAAGATATTCCTGGCTTATTTTGAACTATCCCTACTCCAACTTTGGAATCAGCCATTTCTCCAAGGATCCTTGTTTGTTTGTTTTTTGGAAGAGAGTGGTATTTAGAATCAAAGATCTGAAGGGAGTGTGCTCATTACTTTTGAGGTATCACTACCCCTAGGCTGTCTCAGGATCAGAGCTAGGTAACATCTGTATACACATATGCATATTTACATCTATATTTGTTTCCACATGCATCTATCTATCTATCTGTCTATCTGTCTATCTGTCTATCTGTCTATCTGTCTGTCTGTCTGTCTGTCTGTCTATCTATCTATCTACATCCTAGATTTTAACTAGTTCCTCCAAACCCAGTCCAGTACCACAGGATTCACTTTATTTTTCTCTCTGAATATTTGTAAGTCTCTTCTCTGACAGTGAGAAACCAGACTCTCCTTATCCTTAATATATTTATTGATTTTATCATTTTTATACATATTTAACCAATATCCCATTGTTGCTGCTGCTTCTCCTACATAATGTGACTGTCTTTTTTACCCCTCCCTACTCTACATGTGGCCATTTTACTGCGAGGAAGTCTTTCTTATTCTGCCTATGTTTGAACTCTCCATGCTAATCCACTTGCCAAACCCTTCACAAGTCCCCTGCTCAACACACTCAGGCTTTAAAATCCCATGCTGGTCACCCATTTTCCTTCCAATGATGATGTCATTTTTATTCTACCTCAAGTTGTCACACCTCAGTCTCGGCCACTGCTTTTCCCCCTCCTTCCACGGTGCAGATGCCTATGTGGCTTGGTTCTACCTAATACCCTTTGGAGTGAGTTGTTTAGGTAGGGAAGAGAAGTGAAAGCCAAAAAAGAAAGAAGAAAAAGGTGAGAATGGGAAACTGACATGACAGTATTTCTAAAAGAAATGTTTCTTATATTGCTGTCATGCATATCTTCCTTGTTGACATTCAACATGTGCCAATTTTATGTGAAATGTAATGTGAGGATTTTCTGCACATTATTTTCTTAGATATGATGCACTGAATTTTGGAACTGTAAATATAGTTTCCTCTAAAAACATCAGCTGAAAGACAAATTACACTGGGAAATATACATGTTTTATAAAGTTTGAGTATTAACAACCAAGTGGCATTCTACTAGGAAATATTAACTAGATAGATATTCTGCAGATATTAAAATAATAATACTCCTTGACCAAGTCGAACTTTATTCCAGAGATATTTGAATGGGTTAATATCAGGAAATCTGTTTATTAATCACCATGTTAATAGACTTTAAGAGAAAACTTATGTTATCTTAGATGATGGAAAGATATTTGAGAAAACCTACTGACAAAAATCAATCTTTAAAATAGAAATACATTTATTTAGCACTGAAAACCAGCATTACGATTTGGTGAATACTAGAAAAATTTCTAATAACATCAGGAATAAAGCAAGGAGGCCTCTTAACCCCCAGATTATTGAACCTTTTCCTCAGTTAATAGGAATGCAAATAGACATGAAAAATAAGCAGAACATATACAAATAAAAATCATAAGAATGTTATTATCTGTAGATGTTACAGTTGTCTACTTGAACATTTAAGATAATTAACAAAAAAAAAGACTATAAATAAAAATTCAGTAAGATGTCATAATATAAAATTAATACACTAAAATAGGTTTCCTTCCTGTAGATAAACAAAATCAGTATGAAAAATATGATGCTTAAAAAGATCTCCTTTATGGGGTGGCCAGATGGCTCAGAACACCACCTCTTAGAGGTGGCTTAGAATGCCACCTCTTAACAACAATGTTGCTGGTTCAATTCCCACATGGGATGGTGGGCTGCGTCCCCTGCAACTAAGGTTGAAAACGGTGACTGGACTTGAAGCTACGTCTTCCACAACTAGATTGAATAAAAGGACAATGACTTGGAGCTGATGGTCCCTGGAGAAACACACTGTTCCCCAATTTAAAAAAATAAATCTCATTTATAACAATAACAACAAAAATAACAAAATTGTAAGAATCAATTTAACACAGTGTTCAAGAAGAAAAAATATGTAGACATTACTGACAGTTGTAAAGGAATTCAAATATATGAGAAGGCTTACCTTTTTGGATAGGAATATTCAGTCTCATAAAGATGTCATTTTTCTCCTAAATTAATCTATAAATAAAATATTATTCTCCCAAAGTATCAATGGGTCTTATTTTAAGATCTAACCAAAGTGATTCTAAAACTTATGGAAAATTTAAGAAAAAAATATATCTAAGAGCAGTCTAAAAAGAAGAGTCACTAAGGAACAATTTTGAAAATACTATAATTAAAACAAGATGGTATGCATGTATGAATAGACAGATCTATGGAATGAAAAGAAATTCCAGAAATAGGTCCAATGTATGGAAATTTATTATATTTTAGAGATGAATTGCATCTAACAGTGGCAAAACATGCTTATTTAGTAAATGGTTTGGGGACAACTGAGTAACCTAGTGGGAAAACATCATCTTACATCTAAAGAAAATCTAGTTAGATAAAACACTAAAATACAAAAAATAGAATTATGAACGATATAAAAGAGTTATATTTATACTACTGGAGTCGAGTAGATTTTTAAAATATGACACAAAATCCTGGAGCCACTGAAATCAGAGTGATAAACTAGATTTCCTAAAAATTTAAGAAGCAAACTCAACAGCAAAAATAAGTGAAGTCAAAAGAGAATTAATCACTTGAGATATTTCCCATATATATCAGGTACAAAATGTGCATTTTTTATATTTTATAAAGAATACCTGCAAATGAATAAAGAATAACCAACAAGTTCCCATACAGGCTGCAAAGATTATGCATTGTGTCATTCCAGGAGATCCCGTCATATAGAAGTGAATTTTACACACCTATTCATTGCAACCCCAGCCCATAGCCCAATGGAAATATGGTTAAAGGACATAAAAAAAAGATACACGGGAAATAACTGTATTAGCTCTTAAACATATATGTCAAATGACACCCATACAAAGATATGCATTACAACATGGTCTGTAACAGCACAGGACAGAAACAACCTAAATATCTATCAACAGGGAGTGATTAAGAAATTAATGTTAATACTATGTCCATTAAGTGAAATACTATGTTGGCATTAAAAACAATAAAGCAGCTCTGTATATATTAATGTGAAATAATTTTATCTATTCCTATTTCCTATTACCTATCTATAGGTAGGTGAAAAAAAATTAGAATAGAAAAACCATCATTCATGTGTGTTTCTATATTTGTACCTCCACATGCTTGCATATGCATTGAATATATTCAGCAGGATATACTGAAAACTGGCAGTATCAGTTGTCTCTAGGAAAACTGACTAAATGGCTGTGAAACTTGTAGGGGAGACACATATCTATCTCATGGTATTCATTTTTGTTTTTTTTGTGTGTGTGTTTTTTCATGTACATACGTATAACATCTATTTAAATTAATTAAATGAAAATACAAACAAGAAAGCTCTGCTTACAATGTCATCTATTTCAAATGCACAATTTAGACAATAATATAGAATGGGTAATAGTTGAGTGACAAATGTGAATTAGTGAGTGCGTTTATCGAGAGCTATCAAACAAATGCAGCAATATACTACAGAAAATCTATCTACTGTAACACCTTACACACAATACAGGATACTTTGTTAAATATTTTTAGTCCCTATTAGAAATTAGCATGTAGTGAGAGTTAAGTAAAAAAATTGATTAGCAAATAAATTTGAACAAATACATACAACCAAATGTGTCCTAAACCATAACTAAATGGGAGAGTCCCAGGGAGTAGACTGAGATTATGCTATTAACCCCACTTCTCATCTATGCATTCAGAGCATCTATTAGAGAACATAGTTTGCATTTTATTGTATCACAGTTTGTTTTTAGTAGAATTAATTTTTGTGGATTGAATCTCTGGTCTACTACTTACCAGGTGTGTGAACTTAAAGAGTTTTCTTAACATCCTGTGTCTTGATTTCGCCATATGTAAAATGATGATAATAGTGGTACCTATTTGTAGAGTAAATATGTATAAAATGTAGATTTACATAAGGTATAATAAATATGACTATAAACCCTCAATATGTTTCTTCCCTCACACTTTCTTTCCTTCCTTCTTTTTCTTTATGTTTGTCTTTCTTTTACCTGTGTGTTGCTCTGTTTCCTATATTCATTCGTTCTACCCTTCCTTTCTTTTATTCTTCTTTCATTCCCCCTTTCTTCGTATATTTATCTCTCTCTTGCATTGTCCAAAAATATTTTGAGGTAGTCCACAAATTACAGTGTAGCCATTGTACAAGGATTAACTCACTGCCATCTTCCATGACAGGCTTTGTGAGGATAAGATTAACTGTGAAGCTATTTACTGACTATTGTCTTGGGTTCCATAGCTCTATGATTTCATTACTCCTTCACTGTGGTCAGTCTTTCTGACACACTCTGGCCCTCTGACCACTCTGTCCTGCCTTCTCTCTTTAGGAACAGTTAGTTCTCTGATGATTTTGTCCACCAGTGGATATCAGTCTGATCACTGGGCTGCCATCCCAGTTCTCACTTATATTTCACACTGAGAACTTCCTGAGGTCTAGAGCAATTTACCCAGAGCAAGTTCACATAAAAAAGGTAATTAGTGGTTGAGGAGGAGCATGTACTATAGAGAGGTGTTAATACTTAACAAAAGTAAAACATAATCTAATTCCTCCATTTATACTCCAGAAAGTAATTGCCTTGTAGCATAATCAGTTGTATCAATCAATACTTTTCCTACCTAAACTTTGACACAGGTAGAGCCACAATAACGCTGTCTAAGACTTTTCTCATCTAAAAATGGTATATCCAAGATGGCAGAGCTTCCTCCCATTCTGCCAAAGACTGATTTGTCTGTCCATCTCCCCCAAGACTAGCTACATAAATTGTATTCAGTCATGTTCAGCAGGGTAAACATGTCCAAACCACTCAGTTCAAAAGTTAGGTTTCTCTAGAAAGTACCAGTGCTCTAGAAGTATAAGTCTGTAGAAATACCTGATCTGTGTGATTTCTGCAGAGGTACTCAGTGGATGCAAAGATGGGGACCATAGCAAGTGACAAAGTACTTAGGAGCAGGAAGAAGCTGCCTCACCAGACCAGCATGGGGAGGAACGTGGGCTCATGCCTTCTGGGGGCAGGTGTACCATGAGGGCCCTTTGACTGAGAGGAGGAGAAAAGCCATGGGTAATGAAATACAGTTTCCCAGCTCTGGTGATGAGACGCAGAAGATATTAAAACATGAGAATGACTGCATTCAGCTGAACTTTTTAAAGTTAGAGAAATAGGAAACATAACATTCTGTGCCTCATTTTTATCTCTTATATTTAAAACTAAGTAATAAGGGCCTAAAAATTAATGAGAAGTATAAACTTATTATGATGAAAATCAGGTAATGGATTTCTATGCCAAATATATATTAAAAATAAACCTGATTATCTGTGATTAAACTTTTTTCCAGTTCTCTTGTTGCAGAGAATAATGGGTTCTAAAGAAACGATTCCTCTAAGAGTGGCAAAAATTCAAGGGTGTTGAAAGCAACACTTAGTAATACTTTTAATTTATTTCCTAAGAGTTGTTCATCATTGCATGACCCTAACATTAAGTGAGTGCATGTCTAATAACCTCTTCAGATTTATTAACTGGCTACAGTGTTATCTCTCTTAGGATTCTGACTAGTGTTTATTTCTAAATAGTTTTGTTATTCATGTTTTGATAATAGATTAACAATACTAGTAAATAATTCAGTAATATGCCCTGAGTCAAAGACATAAGGTCGCAAACAACCTAACCATTACATTATATATTTACTTAATTATTCTTATTTTCTATGTTTAATTCTCTGACATGATGTCTGCAGAACTATGTCAAATCTTTTATGCTCATCAGAATCTCTGTTTACATGGTTTTACTTGTCCACAATGCTGTACTTTTTAAAAATCTCTGAAAAGGCTGCACTTTATCTGAGAGCTGTATTCTCTCAGATCACACGTACCCCTGCCAGTCTCCTGTGTGACTCACAGCTGTCACATCTTGATGTGCTCTGACAGGCTACCTGCTGGCTCTCTCAAAAATGGGGGAACATTCTATCATAGCTAACATTTAAACTATCCTCGAGCATGTTTTTTTCTCATTTATGTATTAAACGTATGCCCCGCGATACCAGCACCTGATTGAAAAAAGGCTTCTGTTCATATAATTAGTTAGATACGCCCACTGCCAGTCCCTTCTCCCATCAATCTCAACAGTAGACAGATTCATATAATATGACTCATGCCATGAAATGTGCCACCAGCGTATCTTTCCTGCCACATAATTTCACAGAACTCACTCGTTGTACCCCCGAGTAATTGTGTTCATAAGTGTACATGTACCACTTCTATAGCCCTTTTTACAATCCTTGCCCTGCTACTACAGGAAAAATCTGTTCCATCCTTCCCTTCTTCTTTGTCTTTCTGTTTGACAGTGACAGCTAGAAGGCTGTGCAACATAATAAAATAAGTTCCAGTTTGGGAGTTTGGGATGAAAAAGAATTGATTTCTAATCCTGAATTTTCCACTTATTAGTGATGTGGGTCACATAACCTTCAGTGTACCCATCTGGAAATTGGGAATAATAATCCATATAAGGGTGAATTTGCACAGATTTAATGATTTAGTATACAGGGGTGTCTGACTGGTACATAGTACAGTAGTGACAATTACTGAGGCAATAAAATCTATGGGTTTTTGAAGGAAATTTAGAAGAAGTAAAGGATCAGGGTGAACAGTCAGGACATGACTTCTGTTGCTCTTAAGAGAGATGATGAGCTCCTACCTTAGTCTGTTTTAGCTTTTACAACAAAAATATTATAAAATGGATGGCATATAAATGACAGACATTTATTTTTCACAATTCTGGAGGCTGGAAAGTCCAAGAACAAGACACCAGGATATTCAGTGTCTGGTGGAGGCCCCTCTTCCTGGTTTATACACTGCTTCTTTTCACTGTGTTCTCACATGGTGGAAGGAATGAAGGAGTTCTTAGGGGTCTCTTTTATAAGGTCACTAATTCCATTCATGAGGGCTCCATCCTAATGATCTAATCACCTCCCAAAAGTCTTACCTCTAAATACCATCACATTGGGCATTGGTGTTCAACATAGGAATTTTTTTGGCGGGGACACAAACGTTCAGACCATAGCAGGACCTTAACTAAGGCAGAGACAATAAAAGAGAGAGAGTGTGGGACTGATAAGATATATCTCAAATTTATGACTTAAAAGTACCTGATTAATTAGTTGAGCATCATGAAGAAGTGCAAGTGAATAAATAAAATATCTGATTGAGAATGGGATATATGGCTCTGCATCTCAGGAGAGATTTCTGGGCTGGAACGTCATGAGCTGGCAATTATTACTACCTACTGGGAGATGAAGCTATGTGAATCAATGAGGCCAGCAAGGAGAACACATTGAGTGACACAGGCAAGGTTGTAATTCTTGAACTCATGAGTTTTTAATTTCATGTTTCAAGTTCCAGTAACTGAGATTTTATATATATATATATATATATATATATATATATATATATATATACATATATATATATAATATATATAAATAAATTATATAAATAAATAAATTTTATTATATATATATAGATTATATATATATGTGTGTGTGTGTATATATGTATGTGTGTGTGTGTGTGTATACACATATATACACATATACACATATATATACTGGGGGTGTCAAAATGTATATAAGTGGACACTTTGGTCAGCATTCCTCAAGCAGTAGTTTGCTGTAATAAGAAGTGTCTGAATGCTGATGGTAACCATTTTGAGCATTTCTTGTCATTGCAGAAGTCAAACATCACTTGTACTCATCTTTTGTTATCGGTATATATTGAGTATTGCAATTTTAATACAGTTTTTCTTTCTTAAAATGTGTATACATTTTTTGGCACCCTCTATATAGTCCATTTTGTTTGTTTTTTTGTAATGAGTAGTAATACCAGATATTATCATGATGTAAGACAGCATTGTATCATGTGGACACTTGCATAGTTTCCTGGTTTTTGGATACCTAACTCTTCTCTTGTCCATATCAATTTACTAGGCTCCACTAATTCACTATAAGTATTTCCTTGCCAGTGACTATAATGGAAACCATTAGGTTGATAACAGATTTTCAGAAAAAAAAATTTAATCAGGAAGTAGATTACACCTATAATGTTGAACTGTGAAAAATCTATACATTTTTGAGCTGGGTAAATACAATGTATTTGTATAGCAATGTCAGGAAAATTGTTTAATTTATAACTTTATAAAGAACCACTCCATGAAAAAAGAATTGCATATATTTTATTTCACAAATAATTCAAGCAAATGTGAATACTTTATGGCAAAGAGCTGTTACCAAAGTTTAGCATTTCTTCACTAAAACGATAACCCTTAATAAGAAAATTGAAGAGAATAGTCATTGGTTCTGTAGGCTTTCTTTTCTTTGTCTTTTCATTGTTCTAAACAATGATCATTCTTTCCTGTGTCTGTGAAGTAGTTTTATTCCGTGCTGTTCTGAATACAAGGGTTCTTATTACTCCTTGTGATTTGCATTCAGCTTTTTATACCTGATAGTGTGAAAGATTTTTTTTTTGTTTGTTTCTTTTTAAGTACTTATTCTTTATTGGTGGGTTTATTAAAGAGATTTATTAGTTTCCAGATTCTACTTTCCTACATGAGTTTCCACAAATGGGAGCATTTATCTGCTTTTATTACATTTCAGTGGAATGATGGTTTTTGAATTTTTCTTGTACAATGAAATAGTTCATGAAATAAAGTCAGAAGTGAAGCTGAATTAGAAAATATGAACATGTGTCTCTTCCTTCTTCAATCTTCCTTAATAAGTATATGATCAGTATCTTACCTGCTTACACCCCAGGGTATTTTAACTAGCAACTAGCTGCTTTAGTATTGTATCTATCCCTAATTTTATATTTAAGACTAAGCTTCTCGCTCAGAAAGGTGCAGCTCTCTCTCAGACACTTTGCAGGACTTTTGTGTCTAGGAAATATGAATACTCTTATCTCCCATGAATGATGTGAATTAAGAGTATGTCTGAGATCAGGACTTAAAGGGAAATCTATAGAACTTTGTTGTATATGTTAATTATAATGTTAGGCTACCTAGAACATTTTCACCATATCTCTTACTAAGAGAGTTTTGCCAGCTTTGAAGTTAGAACAAAGAGTCCACAAGGGCACCCTTACTTTTGTCACCACCTGAAAGTTTGGAGGGTTCCCCAAACCACATTCTGTTTCAATAATTCACTAGAAAGACTCACATAACTCATTGGCTGCTGTTATACTCAAAGTTACAGTTTATTACAGAGAAAAGGTACAGATCAAAATCACCCAAGGAAAGAGTTGCGTAAAGCAGAGTTCAGGGTAAGTAGCAAACACAGAGCTTCCAGTTACCCTCGTGTAGTCAGAACTGTTACTTTACAGCATCATCAATGTGTGACAATATGCATATAGCATTGCCAACCAGGAAGCTTACGTGAGCCTTGGTGTCTGGTATCTTTATTAGGGCTCCATCATGTAGGAATGGTTGACTAACCTGTTTGCAGCCCCTCAGGAGGTCAAGCACTCACCCCACTTGACTTTGTTGTTATGGCTCAGATGCCCTACCCTCAATCACATTGTTACTGTCTTGCTGGCCCAGGGTTCCCAGGCAAACATAGACACTCTTATCAGACGTGACATTCCTAGACTTTAGGGATTACTTCCCAGAAGCTGAGGGCAAATGCCAGACCCTCTTTGGTCAAAGTTAGATTTATCCTTGCACACTGTTCTGTTTTCTTTGATCACTCTTCCCCTCCTCCTTGTGGAGAGGCTAATATTCCTATGTTTTGTACTCTAGCTGCTGGGGTGGGAAATGTGACCGAGCTGGGCCAGTCAGAAGCTTCCCTCGGACCTTTCTGTTGGACACGGGGATGCATTGTTTATGGTGTCTTTTAGATACCTGCCATGTGGAGAAAAATCTGTGTGTAACAGGAGAGAAACAGAAAAGGAAGCAGAGAGACAGGGCGGTAAAGACATGGAGATGGATATAGAAGTGAAATTAGAACGCCATTGGAGGCTATGAATCAGTGTGAGACTGCTTCTGGATCAATGGGGGGCACCCCTCAATTTCCTTGTGCTATGTATGATTAAATTTCATTGTTTGCCTCAAATATTTTGAGGTAGTTTCTCACTTGCAACAGAAAGTCCTATAACTAATATGGGGGTTCAAGCATAAAAGTGGTTGTTGTTGGGAGTAATTTGAACAGGAGAAGTCGCTGATAATTAAAGCCCTTAGGTCTGGGTGAAAGGACAAACAGGCCATCCCTTTCTATTAACTTCTAATGACCTAATCACAGCATTAATCCCTAGGGTCTGAGACCCTTTATGAAGCGTAACTCCGATCTTTTGCATTCCTTCACAAGAAACACTGCCTGTACACTTACTACGTTTCTTTAATAAGGCCTTAGAAGAGAAATTGCATCAAAAGTCCCAGAGAGTCTGCATACATCTAACTTACCATGAGATAGTCCTGTATCAACCTTCCATTAAAAGGTAACTCATGAGAGAAGAAATTTGCCAACACAGATTTTAGAAACAGAAGTGAAGCTTAAAATAACAATGTTTAATATAAAATGTGTTAAAAGTTAGCAATGGTTCTGAAGTATAATCCATGCCTTTCTGGAGTTTGTGGCTTTAAAAAACATATGTAACCCGTGTTTCAGTATATCTATGCACACAGGCCAGGAATACCTGTTGTAGGAGTATAACGTAGGGCATATCCCTGACAGGACTCCTGGGAGTATGTGCTCTTTCTAACATGTGGTACCCTATTACAGGTAGTGCAACAAAAGCTCTTTGGGTTAGTGCACAGATACACAAATACACACTCACATGCACACACACACATCTCACACAGAGCTCTGATACTTAAACCTCAAGATCTTGATTCACAATTATATAACAAAATTCTTAGATAGTTGGTGATGAATATGCGGCATTCTGTGCTCCTCTTTACGAAACTAACCAAAAGAATGTCCAAATGGCCATTAAGAATAGAATGAATAAGATGTAATATTGGCATGCAATGGAATACTATACTGCAATGAACATGATGAATTATGTATACAATAAGAATGAATTGTAAGACATACTGTTAAATTAAAGAAACCAGACATGGTACGATAAATATTTCATTATTCTATCTATACAGACTTCAAAAATTAGGTAAAATTAAACCATGATGTTTAGTAGTATACAATCAGGTAGTAATATTAATAAATATTCAGAAATTGAATTCTGTAAAATTAAGCGTATTGGTACTGGAAGGATGGAAGGGGTTTGTTTGAGAGGGAACATGCAGAGGGCTTCTGGAGCTCTAATAATATTCAGTTTTTTGACTTGGGCAAAAATTAAACAGGTGTTTATGTTATAACTACATTACACTTTTATGCCTTATGCACTTTTTTGTACATTTGTAATATTTCAGATAAAAAGGGTTTAAAAAATGACTATTCATAATATGATCCCTGGTGCAGGGAAAGGAGAATAGAGCAGATGTCTGCTGCACCTTGTTCCCAAGCAGGACTGAGCTGTGGATTCTGCTTCCCGCGAAATGACCTAGAGGTGAGCGAAGTCTCAGAGAGAAAGAGAGAGAAGAGTGGTTCTTGCTGAGAATGGAGCAGAACTGTGGGCTCTTTTCTGGATCCTCTTTTTAATCTCCAGAAGCAGTATGCTGGGACTCTGCCAAGTAAGGCTGTCTCAGCAGTATGTGCCATTTACCTACTCTGTTTCCAAGGGACCTGCTCTGAAGGGTCCTACCACCAATTCTCTGGCTAGAAAAAACAGACGGAACAGGACTTGGGTAAACAACCCCCCTCAGCCAGCACTTGACATCTCTTGGAAGCTTCTTCCTATCATGTAGGCCCCGACCTCCCATTCTGCATCAAAGGTGTACGTACCTCCCTTGGCTTGGACTGATGTTGGGGCAAATCATCTCAGTTTGGCATCTTACATAAGGTCATTTTTCCCCCCTCTACTCCACAGTACTTCGCTCCCCAGAGACAAAGGAAAAAGCAAATATGTCCTGCTATGGCTTTTGGAAATCATCAGCAAACTCCCCCCACTGGGTTCTGTAGTTCTAAAATTGGGCTAACAATTCCTCTAGCAATAGAATGAATGACTCTCACCAGAATTTGAGAGACCCCTTTTCACTGAAATAATGTGATCCTCCCTTGCACAAATTTATGATCAAGAAAATCTAAGACTGTTTTGGTGTGACGGAATCTGTGGTAGAAACATTTATTACTTTAAAAATTTTTCTCAAGTTTGAGTTCCAGATATTTCATTAAATTATCCTACAATTATCTATTGAAGGAACACCTTTCATGGTAAAAATGATATTCACCCCTCTGGGGATGTAAAGATGAGTAGGTAAGCATCTCTTCCTTTCCCTAAAGAAATATATATTATTGGATGGGGGTGGGCATGATACGAAGAGCAAGAACAAAAATAGAACATGAAAGGGATTGAAAGAAACTGCTTCAAGAGATCAAAGGAGTGAGGGATGGCATTAATTTAGAGAAAACTGTATAGACTTCAGAGAGGAAAGGGCATCTGGTGTGGACTTGAAGAACAAATGGTTTATTGATCAGCAGAGAGGTTTTCATGTAGAGGGAACAGTACAAGTAAAAGCACAAAGGCAAGAGATGTGGGGCAATGTCTGGGGTGCCTGGAGTACAGTGTATGTGCTGGAAAGCCTTGGGTAATACTAGTAAAAGCTCTGGGACCAGATCATTAATTGTATTGAATGTGCAGCTTAAGAGCTTGGTCTTATGTTGGAATGCAACATAGTTCACTGAAATTTTGAGTTAGGAGATGGTGAATATTAAACTTATATATTGTTAGGATGTGACTTATTTTTTCCTTTATGTTTATGTATCTAGGATGTAATCGTTGTGATTTGCCTTTCTTCTTTTGTTTAATTATATATCTTTTACCATTCTATCATATTCATTTTTTTCCAAATTTCTTTTTTTTTTAAGGAAACAAATATATATGGTCCTATTCCTGTGCTCCTCCTGGTTGGCCATCAATAGAAAAAACATCTAATATCCCTTCAGACTCTTGACTTGGGAAAAATATACTCCAGACGATGGCTACTTCTGTGTTGTGAAGCTAACCTTGGAAAGAGATATTTTCTAGTTTTTTCTGCCAAGAGCAACAATACATCAGTAGCAGCAAGCACATCCAGCATCTATTTCTTAGTTTATCATGTCACTCTTCAATAAAAGGAACCAGGATGCTTGAAAAAGTGGATGACTCCACAGCTAGGGCAGATAAAATCCAAGCTGGTTATGAAAAATTCAGTGATAATAGACTTAATGATATCTAACCCACACACCTCAAGATTCAGGATTCAGAAACTCTTGGCTATTTTGGAAGATTGATGGGGTGTTTTGCGGATTTTTGCTTGTACTAGTTTTTTCTCCTCACTCTACTTAGAATCCTATTTTATCTAATTTGAAAAGCTGTTTATTTTGAAATAATTTAGATTTATTAATGAATTGCAAACATAGCACATAGAGTTCCTACTTACTCTTCACCCAACTTCCCCTAAGGTTAACATCCTGTATAACCATAGCACAATTATCACTACTATTTCTACATTACATACTTTATTTGATTTTCATCAGTTTTTCAGTGAATGTCCCTTTTTATGTCTCAAGATTCAATCTAGGATCCCTATTGCGTTTAGTGGTCATATCTTTTTAATTTTCTTCAGTACCTGATAGTTCCTCAGTCTTTACTTGACTTCCATGAACTGAAGAGTTTTGAAGAATAGAGCTCAGTGATTTTGTAGAACGTTTCTCAATTTGGATTCACCTGATATATATTTTTTTCATACTTAGGTCTAGGTCATGCATTTTTTTGGAAGCATTCCACAGAGATGATGTAGCTTTCTTAGTGCAATCAATCAGTGGTTCCATAATGTTGATAGAATTTATTACAGATTATGTTAACTTTGATCACTTACTTAATCAAGTTGGTGTCTTCCAGGGTTCTCTGTTGTGAAGTTATTACTTTTCCCTTCTTATTTACTACATATTTGGAGGAACTGCTTTGAGACTAGGCAATATCTTCTTTCTTTTTAAACTTTCATCAGTACATCCTGTTCTAAAGGTAATGTTATATTTCCCCAATTCCTTATTTATTTATTTATTTATTTAATTGTTAGGCATTTTAATAGCTCTGTCATGGTTTCTAACTGGGTTATTTTTATTTTTATTTTTTTAAATTTATTGGGGTGACAATTGTTAGTAAAATTACATCGATTTTAGGTGTACAATTCTGTATTGCATCATCTATAAATCCCATTGTGTGTTCACCACCCAGAGTCAGTTCTCCTTCCATCACCATATATTTGATCCCCCTTACCCTCATTTCCCAACCCCACCCCTCTTACCCTCTGGTAACCACTAAACTATTGTCTGTGTCAATGAGTTTTTGTTTCTTATTTGTTTGTCTTGTTCTTTTGTTGCTTTTGGTTTATATACCACATATCAGTGAAATCATATGGTTCTCTGCTTTTTCCGTCTGACTTATTTTGCTTAGCATTATACTCTCAAGATCCACCCATGTTGTCACAAATGTTCCTATATCTTCTTTTCTTACTGCCGAATAGTATTCCATTGTGTATATATGCCACAACTTCTTTATCCATTCATCTATCAAAGAACATTTTGGTTGTTTCCATGTCTTGGCCACTGTAAACAAAGCTGCAATGAACATTGGAGAATACGTGTCTTTATGTATAAATGTTTTCCGATTTTTTTGGTACCCAGGAGAAGGATTGCTGGGTCATATGGTAATTCTATTCATGATTTTTTGAGGAACTTCCACACTGCCTTCCATAAGGGCTGCACCAGTCTGCATTCCCACCAACAGTGTATGGGGGTTCCTTTTTCTCCATAGCCTCTCCAACACTTGTTACTGTTTGTCTTGTTGATGATAGCCATTCTGACTGGGGTGAGGTGATATCTCATTGTGGTTTTTATTTGCATTTCTCTGATGATTAGTGATGTTGAGCATTTTTTTATATGTCTATTTGCCATTTGTATGTCCTCTTTGGAGAAATGTCTCTTCAGGTCCTCTGCCCATTTTTCAATTGGATTGTTTGCTTTTTTGTTGTTGAGTTCCATGCGTTCCTTGTATATTTTGGGATATTAGCCCCTTATCGGAGGCACTGTTTGCAAAAATCTTCTCCCATTCAGTTGGTTGCCTCTTTATTTTGTTGATGGTTTCTTTTGCTGTGCAGAAGCTTTTAAGTTTCATATAGTCCCATTCATTTATTTTAGCTTTTACTTCCATTGCCTTTGGAGTCAAATTCATAAAATGCTCTTTGAACCCAAAATCCATAAGTTTAGTACCTATGTTTTCTTCGATGCAGTTTATTGTGTCAGGTCTTATGCTTAAGGCTTTGATCCATTTTGAATTAATTTTGGTACATGGTGACAGACAGCAGTCCAGTTTCATTCTTTCACACGTGGCTGTTCAATTCTCCCAGCACCATTTATTGAAGAGGATGTCTTTCCTCCATTATATGTTTTTAGCTTCTTTGTCAAAAATTACCTGTCCATATTTATGTGGTTTTATTTCTGGGTTCTCAATTATATTCCATTGGTTTATGTGTCTGTTTTTTTGCCATACTGTGCTGTTTTGATTATTGTAGCCCTGTAGTACAAGCTAAAGTCAGGGTGTGTGATACCTCTAGTACTGTTCTTTTTTCTTAAGATTGCTTTGGATATTCAGGGTCTTTTGTGGTTCCAAACAAATCTGATGATTTTGTTGTTCTATTTCTTTGAAAAAAATGCCATTGGGATTTTGATGGGGATTGCATTAAATCTGTATATTGCTTTGGATAATATGGCCATTTTAACTATGTTTATTCTTCCAATTTATGAGCATGGAATGTCTTTCCATTTATTCGTGTCTTCTTCAATTTCTTCTAAAAATGTCTTATAATTTTCAGCATATAGGGTTTCACATCCTTGGTTAAGTTGATTCCTAGGTATTTTATTCTTTTTGCTGCAATTGCAAAAGGAATTGTTTTTTTGTATTTATTTTTCTGAGAATTCATTGTTAGTATATAGGAATGCAATGGACTTTTTTACATTGATTTTGTAGCCAGCAACTTTACTGTATTCGTTGATTGTTTCTAATAGCTTCTTGGTGCAGTCTTTAGGGTTTTCTATATATAGCATCATGTCATCTGCAAAGAATGACAGTTTAACTTCTTCGTTCACAGTTTGGATGCCTTTTATTTCTTTCTCTTGCCTGATTGCTCTGGCAAGGACTTCCAACACTATGTTGAAAAGCAGAGGTGATAGGGGACAGCCCTGTTGTGTTTCTGAACATAGAGCAAAGGGTTTCAGTTTTTTACCATTAATTATGAGATTAGCTGAGGGTTTGTCATATATAGCCTATATTATGTTAAGGTCTTTTCCTTCTATACCTATTTTATTGTTTTAATAATAAATGGATATTGTATCTTGTCAAATGCTTTTTCTGCATCAATTGATATAATCATATGATTTTTGTCCTTTACTTTGTTTATGTGATGTATCACATTGATGGATTTGCGGATGTTGAACCATCCTTGTGCCCCAGGGATGAACCCCACTTGGTCGTGATGAATAATCTTTTTAATGCATTGTTGTATTCGATTTGCTAGAATTTTGTTTAGGATTTTTGCATCTGTATTCATTAGAGATATTGGTTTGTAGATTTCTTTTTTTGTGTTGTCCTTACCAGGTTTTGGTAGAAGGGTAATGTTGGCCTCATAAAATGAGTTAGGGAGTACTGTCTCTTCTTCAATTTTTTGGAAGAGTTTGAGCAGGATTGGTATTAGATCCTCTTTGAAGGTTTGGTAGAATTCACTATTGAAGCCGTCTGGTCCTGGACTTTTGCTTTTGGGAAGGTTTTGGATGACTGATTCAATTTCGTCACTGGTGATCAGTCTGTTTAGATTTTCCAGTTTTTCATGATTCAGCCTTGGAAGGCTATATGTTTCTAAGAACTTGTCCATTTCTTCTAGGTTATTGAATTTGGTGGCATATAGTCCTTCATAGTATTCTTGCATGATCCTTTGTATTTCTGTGGTGTCCGTGATAACTTCCCCTTTTTCATTTCTGATTTTGTTAATTAGTGTCTTCTCTTTTTTATCCTAGTGAGTCTAGCCAAGAGTTTGTAAATTTTGTTAATCTTTTCAAAGAATCAGCTCTTTGTCACATTAATTTTTTCTATTGTCTTTTTGTTCTCTATTTCATTTAGTTCTGCTCTGATTTTTGTTATTTCCTTTCTTCTCAGCAGAAGAGAAGGGTTTCACTTGTTCTTCTTTTTCTAGTTCTTTAAGTTATAACATGAGGTTATTTATTTGAGATTTTTCTTGTTTCTTGAGATAGAACTGTAATGATATAAATTTCCCTCTTAAAACTGCTTTCGCTGCACCCGAAAAAGTTTGGTAGGATGTATTTTCATTGTCATTTGTTTCTATGTATCTTTTGAGCTCTCCTCTAATTTCTTCTTTGACCGGGTCATTCTTTAAAAGTATGTTGTTTAATCTCCATGTATTTGTGTTTTATCCTGCTTTCTTTTTGCAGTTGATATCCAATTTCAAAGCCTTGTGATCAGAGAATATGCTTGGTATCATTTCAATCTTCTTAAATTTGCTGAGGCTGATTTTATGTCCCAGTATATGGTCTATCCTTGAGAATGTTCCATGTACACTCGAAAAGAATGTATAGTCTGATGTTTTAGGATGAAGTGCTCTATATATGTCAATTATTTCCATTTCATCTAATGTGTCATTTAGGACTGCTATTTCATTATTTATTTTCTGTTTGGATGATCTATCCATAGCTGTCAATGATGTATTTAAGTCCCCTAGTATAATTGTGTTTTAGTCATTTTCTGCCTTTAGTTCTGTTAGTAATTGCTTGGTATATTTCTGTGCTCCCTGATTGGGGACATAAATATTGATGACTGTTATGTCTTCTTGTTGTATAGTCCGCTTTACCATTATGAAATGTCCATATTCGTTTCTTGTTACCTTTTTCACTCTGAAGTCTGTTTCATCTGATGTCAGTATAACACACCTGATTTTCTCTGGATACCATTTGCTTGGAGTGTCAATTTCCACCCTTTCACTTTGAGTCTATGCTTGTCCTTGTATCTGAAATGTGTCTTTTGGAGACAGCATATGGTTGGGTTTAGTTTTTTGATCCAATCTGCTACTCTGTGCCTTTTTATTGGTGAGTTCAGTCCTTTTACATTTAGGGTGATTATTGATATGTGAGGATTTCCTGTCATTCTATCTGTACTTTTCTGGTAAGGCTGTGTCTCCGTTGTTTCTTTGCCTTTTTGTTGTTGTCTGTTATTTCTGTGTGGTGGTATTCTATGATGTTTCCCTCTGTTTTTTCTTTTATTACAGTACATATTTCAGTTCTGGATGTTTTTTGAGTGGTTACCCTTAAGTTTATGTAAAAGAAAGTTTGATATTTAGAGTATTCCATTTTCTTCAGCACGCTTACTTTCTCCATTCCCATATTCCGGTGCAGGCCTTTACTCTCCTCCTTTTTATGTTTCGGTTGCCACAATTTGTCCCTGTTGATGGTGGTCGAATAGCCTCCTTTAGTATTTCTTGTAGTGCAGGTCCTGTATTAGAAAATTCCCTCAGCATCTGTATGTCTGGAAAGGTCTTTATTTCTCCTTCATATCTAAAGGATATCTTTGCTGGACATATTATTCTTGGCTCATAATTTCTCTCTTTCAATAGTTTGAATATGTGGTTCCACTCCCTCCTGGCTTGTAGAGTTTCTGCTGAAAAATCTGATGATAATCTAATGGGCTTTCCTTTGTAGGTTACCGTCTTCTTTTTCCCTGGCTGCCTTGAGGATTCTTTCTTTTTTTTTTTTTTTAATTTTTTATTTATTTTTTATTTTTATTTATTAGTTTCAGGTGGAATCTAAAGGATTCTTTCTTTGTCGTTGATTTTAGACAGCTTCAAAACTATGTGTCTTGGAGAAGACCTGTTGGGATTGAGGTAATTAGGTGTTCTAGTTGCTTCCAGGTGTCAGTTCTGTACATAGGCTTGGGAAGTTCTCATCAACAATTTGTTTGAATATATTCTCTCTTCCCTTCTCTCTTTCTTCTCCTTCTGGTTATGCCCATTATTCTTATATTGCTCTTTCTGATGGAGTCAGAAAGTTCTTGTAGAGTTCTTTCATTTCTTTTAAGTCTCAAGTCTCTTTCTTCTTCCACCTGTTTAATTTCCAGGTTCCTATCTTCGATGTCACTGATTCTTTCTTCCATCTGGTCATCTCTACTACCTAAACTGGCTATTTCATTCTTAATTTCTTGTATTGAGTTCTTAATCTCCAGAAATTCTATTTGGTTCTTTTTTAAAATTTTAGTCTCTTGTAAAATTCTCATGTTGTTCTTTGATTGTCTTTCTTAGTTCATTAAACTGCCTTTCTGTGTTTTCTTGCATCTCATTGAGTTTTTTCATAACTGCAATCTTGAATTCTCTATCATTCAAGTCACATATTTCCATATCTTTAAGTTCCTTTTCTGGAGACTTTTCACTTTCTTTCTGAGCTATCTTGTTGCCTTGGTTATTCGTGGCAATTACTGATTTATTATTTCTCTTCCTAGTCATCTACAGGAGTGGCTTCTGCAACAAGTTGATAGGAAGAGGTCTTTCTTTTGTTTTCCAGTACTTGTCGGTAGAATGTTTTATTTTCTCTCCGACTGCAGCCTTTTTTTTCCTCTCACAGTAGTGCTATGTTTTCTCTGCCGTATTCCAGCTTCTCACTCAATGGGAGGATTCCCTGGGAGATGGGCTTCTCCTCTGTTAATAGTTTGCCTGTGTCACAGGGTGTAGTGTCCGTGTGGGTATGTGGAGAGCTTTTGAAGTTCTAAAGCTCTTTCTGCACCAGATTCAGAGCCCCTATGTTTCAGCAGTTCTGTTTACTCCTGTAGGTATCCGCCCAGATAGGTAGGGCCAGGGGAGGAGTGAGTGGTGAGAGGTGGCCCAGAGCAATGGTTACAACCACCACAGCCGGGCCTGCTTCCACAGCTCCCTCCCCTTTGCCGGAACTAATTGGGCTGTGAATCTGTGTCTATGGTCCACAGTGCTCAGAACAGCAAATATTCTGTTCTTTTGATCTGACACTGCTACTGTTCTGCTTCTAGCACCGGGCAGGTGTGGGTGGGGCGAGCTCTGGTAGGGTAGGGACAGGACGACTGGTCTCAGTGCCTAAGGCTTCCATTCTCTGCTCGGCAGTGAGGGCTTAAACCATCATTTTCAGCCTTCTTCCCTCAGTCTTTTCTCCGAGATCTCTGCCATGAGCGCTGGTTTCAGCCATGTTATATGCTGCCCCCTCAGCCCTGTGGGCCATAAGCAGAGCCCTAGCAGTACGAGTTCTTTTCTCTCCCACAGCTGTGGTAGTTCCGGGATGCAGCGAGCTCGGAGCACTGAGCTAGGTCTGCGTCCTGCGCCCATGCAGCCCCGTCCCCGCACTTCTCCCTTCCCTCCTCCCCCGCTAGCGCAATTTGCCCACCTGGAGGTGAATTCAGTAGTGGGCCTCTTCGTGTTGCCTGTCTGCTGTGCAGGGAGTCCTTTGTGGAGTTATTGTTGTTCGATAAGTTGTAAATTCCTGGAGAGCTTTACAGAGGCTCACCTCACACCGCCATTTTGAGACGTCTCTCTCCCTTCTATATTTATTAATTGGAATGCTTCTGTAAAGAAGAGCAGTTCCTGCTCCCTCTTTAATTTATTACATCAATCATTTATTTGTCAATAAGGAGTCATGGGTATTTATTCTTTGATTGCAATCCAGTACTATTGTTATTAACTTTTTGCTCAAATTTTTCCTATTTAGTCTCTCAAGTCCTCTTAAAAGTTGGCTTCTGTGTACTTTTCCTCTATTCTCATCCTTTCCCCTGTTTTTGAGGGCTTCCTTATTTTCTAGACTACTAAGTACTCCAAGACTATCTTTGATTTTCCATGCCCCTTGAATCACCCACTTCTCTAAGGATCTGGATTCCTTTTATTGGAAAATAGTATTTATAAACCAAGATCTAGGTGCTATGTATGTATATTGCTATTGAGATATCATTGCTTTCAGCAGACACAGCTATGAAATATCAGTATGTCTACCAAGCCATGTATAGGTACCACATACATATTTATTCATATGTCAATCTATGTGAATAAATATTTTAAAATACCCCCCCCAAAAACCAACCAAACCAAAAAAACTCCATGAATTCACACTTATACCTTTAATTCCTATCTAGCAACCCAGGGTTCATTCTAGCAATTCACCTTGCTTATTTGTAACTTCTTCCTCCAACTGTGAGAAAACTGGCTGTCAATATCTACAATATATTTACTTATTGTTTAACCTAGTATACAAGGAAAGTAGTTTCAGAATTACCAACTGATACTACTGTAAAAATCAAGTTGCCACAGCATTTGTTTACAGGTCTTTTTTTGTCTTCGGCATTATTATATTTAGTCAAAACAATAATTTTCAAAGTCACTTAGGTCAACTCATTTCTTCCCAACCACTTTAGTGTACTTACGTCATTCATTTGAATTACAGTTAGTTGCATTTTTCACAGTCTGCATCCTCTCTATAGTTCTCACAGCCTGGTAGATATTTTTAAATTTGCATGCAGTAAAATTCACTCTTTATGGTATATAGTTCTATGTTTTCTGAAAAATGCAGAGTATACCAAAGAGAGCAGTTCTGTTACACCCAAATTTCCTCTTTTCAGTTAATTCCTTTCTCCTTAGAACCCCCGAGACTTATCTAAGGCTCAATGGTTTTGCCTTTTCCAAAATTTTACATAAATAGAATTATAGAGTATGTAGGCTTATTCATTTGTTGAAGGACATCAGAGTTGTTTTCAGGTTTCTTTTGATTATGAATAAAATTGCTATAAATGTTCAGGCACATAGTTTTACACAAACATAAGTTAGTTTGTATTTTATTTGGGTAAATGCCTAGGAGTAGAATTGCTGGGTTGTATACCAAGTAAGTGTATGTTTAATTTGTAACAACAACAACAACAAAAGCCGAACTATTTTTTAAAGTGGTGGTGCCATTTTGCATTTGTACCAGCAATTAATTATAGATCCTTTTTTTCTGCATCCTGAGTGGCACTTGTTTTGTTTTTAATATGGTCATTGTAATAGGTATATAATCATATCTCATTGTGGTTTCAATTTGCATTTCCCTAATGCCTAATGATGGTGACCATCTTTTCATATGCTTATTTACCATCTGTATATCTTCTATGATTAAACGTCTTTTCAGAACTTTTGCCCATTATATTGAGATGTTTGTTTTCTTATTATTGAGTTTTGAGTTTTCTTTATTTATTATTAATATAAGTACTTTATCAGATCTACTGTTTTCAAATATTTTCTATCTGTCTATGGCTTGCCTTTTCATTATCTTAACTGTTTTTCATGGAAGAAACAATTATAATTTTGATAAAGTACAATTTATTAGTTTTTCCTTTATGGATTATGTTTTTGGTGTCATACCTAAAAATTCTTTGCCAAATTTGAGTTCACAAAGATTTTCTATGTTTTCTTCTAGAAGTTCTATAGTTTTACAATTGCTTCTGTAATCTATTTTATTTTGTGTCAAACATTTGAGATATATTGAGGTTTATTTTTTTGCATATGGTTGTGCAATTATTCCTGTATCGTTTGTTAAAGTTTAGCCTTGCTTCACTGAATTGCTTTTGCACCCATGTCAAAATTTAGTTGACTGTACACACAGTTATTTCAATCTATTTCTGGGGTCTTTATTCAGTTCCATTGATCTTTTTGCTCATTCTTTTGCCAAACTAATTTCCAAGATTACTGAAACTTTATGGTAAGTCTTGATATCATGCGATTGCATGACACATCCAGCTTTGTTGTTGAATATATTTTGACTCTTCTATTTCTTTTGCATTTCCATACACATTTTAGAATCAGCGATTTGACATCTTCTCAGTTGATATGTGTTTTATCAAATTTGAAGGCATTGACATTTTGACAATATTGAGTTTTCCAATCCAGAAATACAATATGTCTCTCCATTTAGTTTCTCCCCTCCTCTTTTTCTCTTCAGTGTTTTGTAGTTTTCATCATAGAGGGCCTGGATATGCATTTGATAGATCAAAACTTAAATATTTCACTTTGGGTGGTATTTTATGTGGCATTTAAAAATTCAAAACTTCAAATGTTCTTTACTAGTATATAGAAATACAATTAACTTTTGTATATTGACCTTATATCCTGTACCCTTGCTAAATTCACATATTACTTCTAAGGGGTTATTTGTAAGTTCTTTGGGCTTTTCTATGTAGACAAATATGTCATCTGTGAATAGGAACAGTTTAATGTCTTCCTTTCTAATCTTTATGCTTTTTTTTATTTATTATTTATTTATTTTTTTATTTTTTGTTTTCCAACATATATCCCTCACACTGTGAACCCCCCTCCCCCCATCCATTATCCCTCCGACCTCACACCCAGCCATCACATTATATATATAAAATTATAGTTGGCATTCATTAATGTTTAGCTTCTGGTGTACAATACCATGATCAGGCATCCACATTATCTCTGAGGTGGTCCAATTCAAAAATCAGTATGCACTCCTATGTTTATTGCAGCACTTTACACAATAGCCAAGATATGGAAACAACCGAAATGCCCATCGGTAGATAACTGGATTAAGAAGCTGTGGTACATTTATACAATGGAGTATTACGCAGCCATAAAGAAGAAAGAAATCTTATCATTTGCAACAACATGGATGGATCTAGAGAACATTATGTTAAGTGAAATAAGTCAGAAAGAGAAAGATAATCTTTATGCTTTTTATTTATTTTCCTTGCCATATTATACTGTTTAGGATTTATGTTACAATTTTGAATAGAACTACTGAGAGAATATCCTTGCATTGTTCCCAACCTTATTGCAAAACATTGTCCTTCACCATTACACATATTAGTTGTAGTTAAATTTTATCACATGCTTTTTCTCCCTCTATTGAAATCATCATGTAGTTTTTCTACTTTTGTCAATTGGACTTGATTAATTTCCCAATCTTGAAGTGTTTGTATAGAATTAGTATTTTCTCTTTCTTAAATGTTTGGTAGAATTTGCCAGTAACATTATCTGGGTATGGAGTTTACTTAGTTTAAAGTGATCAAATTATGGAATAAATTTCCTTTAATCCTGTTCAGGTTATCATTTTCTTAAGTGAGTTTTGGTAGTGTATGTCTTGCAAGGAGTTAGTCATTTTATCTATTTTGTCAAATTTAGCGGCATAGATTCACTGTAATATTTCCTTATTGTACTAATTTTAATATAATCTTCAGTAATGTCCCTACTTTCAATCCTAATAGGACAATTTGTGCTTTTTTATGCCCCTTCCCCTCTTTTTTTGTGATAAGTCAGGCTAAACATTTATTCATTTCATTTATTTTGAAAGAACCAGTTTTAAGATTTCATTGAATTTTTTTTTTTGTGTGTTATTTTTCTTTTTCCAATTTCATTGATTTGTGCTCTTCATCTTTATTATTTTCTTCCTTTTGCTCTCTTTGTGTTTGATATTCTATTTTCTCTCTAGTTTCTCTCTAGTTTCTCAAGGTGGGAGCTATGATTGTTGATTTGATTTTTAATTTTCTAGTATTAATATTTGACACTATACGTTTTCCTCTAAATAATGATTTAGCTGAATTCCACATACTTTAAATTTAATTTTTATCATTTACTTCAAAATAGATTTCAATTTCCCTTGAAACTTCATATTTGACCAATGGATTATTTAGGAATCCATTGTTTAATTAGAAAATATTTTCTAGGCATTATTTGTCATTGATATTTTTTCTACTGTGGTAAAACACACATAACATAAAATTTAGCATCTTAACTATTTTAAGCATACAGTTCAGTGCTATGAAAAACATTGATAATGTGTGTGATTGTCACCATTCATCTCCAGAATTCTTTTTGTCTTGTAAAACTGAAACTGTATAACTATTAAATAATTCCCATTTCCCTTTCCCTTGATTCCATGGCAATCACCATTTCTCTCTAAGTATCTCATATAAATCGAATCATACAATATTTATCTTTTTGTGACTGACTTATTTCACTTACCATATAGTTTACAAGATTCATCCATATTGTAGCATGTCAGAATTTTCTTACTTTTTAAGACTGTATGTATATACCACAATTTGCTTATTAATTAATTCATCAGTGAACACTTAGTTGCTTTGACATTTTAGCTACTATAAATAATACTGCCATGAACATGGATGTCTAAATATCTTTTAGGAACCTTGCTTCAATTCTTTTGGGTATATACCTGGAAGTGGAATCTCTAGATCAGGGGTGTCCAAACTTTTTTCAACGTTTTTTACCAAGGGCCACATGAGGTAAAATACACAAACAGACGGGCCACTCACTCGAGGTGAAGTACATATTGCCTCACCTGGTTTATTTAAGTAAACTAAATATATTTTTGGAATTTGCTGCGGGCCAATTAACAATGGATCACGGACCCCAGTTGGCCTACACGGGGTGCAGTTTGGACTCCCCTGCTCTAGATCGTATAGTAGTTCTATAATTAGGTTTTTGAGGAATTGCCATAATGTTTTCTACAACAGCTGTACCATTTAATATTCCTACCAAAAGTGCACAAGAATTCCCCTTACTCCACATCCTGACAACATTTGTTACTTTTTGTGTTTTTGTAGAAGCCATCCTAACGGGTGTAAGTTGATATCTCATTGTAGTTTCTATTTGCATTCCCCTAATGATTAGTGATGCTGAGCATCATTTCATGTGCTTATTGGCCATCAGTATATCTTCATTGGTGAAATATATACTCAAGTCCTTGTCCCTTTTTTTTAATCTTACTTTTTTGTTGTTGAATTTTCAGAGCTGTCTATATATCCTGGATATTAAACTCTTGTAAGATATGTGATTTCAAAATATTTCTCGCATTCCGTACATTGCTTTTTCACTCTGTTGATTGTTTCTTTTAATGCAGAGAAGTTTTTAATTTTTATGAAGTCTAATTTGTGTATGTTTTCTTTTGTTTGCTGTGTCTTTGGTCTTGTTCGTAAGAAATCATTGCCAAATCCAATGTCATGAAGCTTTTGCCCTATGTTTTCTTCTATAAGTTTTATAGTTTTATTTATTACATTTAGCTCTTTGGTTCATTTTGAGTTTATTTTTATGTTAGGTAAGTGTACAATGTAATTTTTTTTTTTTGCACATGCATGTCCAGTTTTCCCAGCACCATTTTTTTGAAAAGACTATCTTTTTCCATTGAATGGTCTTAACACCCTTGTTGAAAATCATTTGACCACCTGTGTGAGGGTTTATTTCTGGATTCTCTATTTTATTCTGTTTGTCTATATGTCTGCCCACATTTGCCTCATGATACAGCCCCATTTAACATGATACTGGAATGAGAACAATAGTCAAGAAAAACAAATAAAAGGCATCCAAATGGGAAAGAAAGAAGTAAAATTATCTGTGTTCACAGATGATATGATCTTATATGTAGAAAACCCTAAAGATCACATACACACATACACATACACACAATGTTTGAACTGATAAATGAATTCAGCAAAATAGCAAGATAAAACGTTAACTCACAAAAAAAAAATCAGTTGCATTTCTAAACACTAACAATGAATAATCTGAAAAGGAATTTAAGAAAACAATTCCATTTACAAAGCATCAAAAAGAATAAAATACTTAGGAATTAACCAAGGAAGCAAAAGACTTGTACAAGAAAAACTACAAAACATTGCTCAAAGAATTTAAGGATGAAATAAATAAATGGAAATATATCTCATGATTATGGATGGGAAGACTTAATATTGTCAAGATATCTGTATTACTCAAAGCAATCTACAGATTCACTGCCATCTCTATCAAAATTCCAGTGATGATTTTTTACAGAATTGGAAAAATTCAACCCCAAATTCACATGGAATCTCTTGAGACATGGATAGCAAAAACAATCTTAAAAAAGAAGAACAAAGCTGGAGGACTCACACTTCCTGATTTAAAAACTTACTACAAAGCTACAGTAATCTGTCATTGGTTTTTAGTATACTTCCACTATATTCAACAAACCATAACTTGTATGATTTCTATTCCTTTAAAATTGTTAAGTTTAATTTATATTTCAGAATATTGTCTATCTTGGCGAAATTTCCATGTGCACCTGAAAAAAGTAGTCTTTTGTAGTTGACTAGAGATGTGTACAAATATTAGATATAGTTGCTTGATAGTTTTGTTCAAATATTTATATCTTTACTTATTTTTTGTGTACTTTTTCTAAAAATTATTTAGAGATGTATATTAAAATCTATGCTGCTAATTTTAGATATATATTTCTTCCCATGACTATCAGTTTTGCTTAGTTATTTTAAACTATGTTGTTAGTAGCATACACATTTAGTATTACGTTTTCTTAGAGAATTGACCACTTTATTCTTATGCAATACTATTTTTTTTTATCCCTGGTAAAATTCCAGTTCTAAAGTCTACTACTTTGATATTATTATAGCTACCAGCATGCATTGTGATTTCTTTATCTGTTTTCTTTTAACCTATTGCCAGCTTTATTTTAATGGTGTTTTCTTATAGACAGAATATTGCTTTTGTAAATAAAATTTGTGGGAACACAAACGTAGCAATTGGTTTACATATTGTGTTAAAAAAGCAGAGTTGAATAACTGACAGAGACAACAGAGATCATAAAGACTAAAATATTTACTAACTGGCCCTTTATATAAAAACTACTGTGTCCTGGTCTAGACCATTGACATTCAATGTAGTTTGCATGATTGTTAGATTAAAATCTAATATCTTGTTCTGTATTCTCTTAATTAATTAATTTTTAAACTTATCCTCCTTTTCTTGGAATAACTTAGCCATTTTTATGAGTCTGTGACGTTGTTTATAATTCTTTAAGAATGTTTTTTAGTGCTTGCCTTTTGGTTTAAAATATATATCCTTGATTAATCATAGCCTACCTTCTAGAACCACTTCACAGGGAGTATAATGACCTTTCACTAGCATATTCCCAATTCTTTTTTTCCCCCTTCTTCCTCCTCTCCCCACCACTCTGGTTCAAGCCGTTGTTTCTCTGTCTAGTTGTGTAGGACACAGCTCCCTGGCCCATGCTGGTACTATGAGCCTTGCACTCCCCACAACTGAGGCAGTCGGTTGCCAGTTGTTGGTCAGCCTCTCACAGCAGCTCACAGCAGCTCTTGACGGTTGTCGGCCGCTCACGCTGGCTGCTGGCCGCTCACGGCGGCACACAGCAGCACACAGCAGCCTGCAGCAGCTCACGGCAGCCCAGTGAGAGCTGTTGTGCACAATCTTAGCTGTGGAAGGAACATGGCATTCCAAGCACCTGAGGCATGGGGCCGGCCCTATATTCCCAATTCTTACAACTTATCTTCTGTGCTATTTCATATCCTCTCACAGTGACTGCTGTGCCCTACCCTAGTTGTGTACCACAAAGGAGACTTTTGTCACTTCTATTCTACATCTGTGTATATAGATATGCTATCCCTATAAATTTTCAAGCTCTCTTTGATCAGGGATCTCACCACATAATAGTTATAATTTATTGTGTGACTAGATAATGATATCTTACAATTTGTGTTGTGAAGAGGCAACACACATTCTTCAGTATCTTTTTTTTCTTTTTATAGTAAGACCAAAAAAAAAAAAAAACAACAAAGAAAAACCCCAGAAAGTAAAGAATGAGTGAGCATTCCTTGGTGTGAAATGAGAAACTTCAGTAATTCCTACAGAAATATGGAATCTGTATTTCACAATATTTAGTCTATTTTTTACATCTTAGTTTGAAATAACTTGCTGTTTGTTGTTCAGATTTCCTCAAAGCAAACTGTATTCTACTTTATCATTTATATGTGCCAGATATTATATATTACATTTTGCTATCATCATTTTATCTTTGTAAAATATATTTATATATATTTTTATTTGGAAAATAAATCAATTGATCTGAGTTATATCTGTGAAATTTATTTCCAGAAACATAGTTAAAATACAATATAATTATTATAATTTTGGATTTTTAGCATATGTGTTTCCTTTCTATAACAATTAAAAGCAATTAATATAAATTTTGAGTGGAAAAGGCATTTCTGCTATGGGTGGGAACGAATGTGGGTAGGCTTCCATTTTACAAGAAAAGGAAGAACAGTTCTATCCTTGTATATTTTCACTTAATGTCTCCTAATTAGGGGATTAGTTGATTCATTTCTGTATTTTGATTAGTCCTCAATGGACTGGGAATATAATTGGACCATGATCATTTGTTCCAACAGTGAAATTCAGGTTTATTTTTCTGTTCTCTCACATGACAAAAGACACAGAAAAAAATAAGAGCAACTATAAGAGCCTGAAATCAGAAAGGAGTTAGAACTTAGTTCACTTTGGTAGTATGAACATGAGATTCATAAAGGATCTGAAATACAGGCTTACATTTGTTTAAATTATATATATATATGTGTATATATATACATATATATGATATATTTTTACATTGTCATATGTAATAATGTCAGTGGAGATTTATGATGAGAGAAAACATGTAGAAACAAAGTAGTCGAGCAAAGAGCTTTATTACTCTTCAGGATTATTTAGGTAAATAACATTTTTCCTGTGTATGCAAATAAAGGATTTGCCTATAGAAATCAAAATAAGGAAACACCAACCCACAAAAATTATGCCACAATACTTTTTAGTATAATAATATTACTAAAATAAAATTATACTTTAAAAATACTATACCAATTGAATTCCTGCTAATTTCTACTTTTGTGGCAAAATTGCTTTCACAACTTCAAAAATGAGGGTAAGATTACAGAACCAGGAATTTTCATGATTAATTTTGAGAAGATGCAACCACTAAATCAATACTGACTACAACTTTGTTTTTATATATAAGCTACTGTATTTTTACATACAAAACAATATGAGACTAACTTTTAACACTTGGAAGTTTGTACATTCCACAAGTTACTTAGAAGTGATAAAAGGACTTTGCAAATCCTGTCAAATGAAATATGCATTTCCAACTGCTACTAGGTTGACCAAATGTATTCTGGTATGTAATATGTGTCTTGTAGTCACTGAAGATTGTTGTCTTAGCAATACCTCAATGATACAAGTTTTTATTGACCTTAGCTTTTAAAAAATCCAGCTGCTACTATTGCTTTAGTACAAACTATACCAGCTGTATAGTTTACCCACTCATCATGTTACACAACATTAAATGGAGCCACACACAAGCAACTTGATGGTATAATTCATGCCTAAAATGAATCTGAAGATAATGAGAAACTTGATATGTGCATCAGTCAGGACTCAATATAGATAAGAGAAAACCTTCAAGATATTTTAATCATAAAACTATTTAATACAGGGAATTAGGTGCATGTAAAAATTAAGTAAATAAGAGCAGACTGGGCCTACAGACATGATTTTTAGAATGCTGTGTAACTTATTTGCTATAGTTGCTGTTCCCCTTGAGATTGCAGTTGAAAATTTTAATTTTAAGAATATTTACGACACTAGAATTAGGAAGACACTGGTGCAATTTCCTCTTTATACTAACAAACTGACTGATTATAGAAATGTGATATAGGAAAATCTCACGTCTCTACAGCCTTATTAGCTAGTTAAAACCAGCCAAACTGTCTGGAAGATGGGTTGAATTGTGTCTCCAAAAATTATAAGTCAAAGTCCTATCAAAGGACTTTTGAAGTCAAAATGTGATATTTCAAAATAGAGTCTTTGAAGATGTAATGGAGTTAAGTTGAGGTCGTTGGGTGGGTATTAATCCAACATGGCTGGTGTCCTTATCAAAAGGGAATATTTAGACACAGAGACAGACATGCACAGAAGGAAGACAATGGAAAAGACACAGGGAGAATGCCATGTGAAAACTGAAGCCGAGAGTGGTTTTAGCCTGCTGTAAACCAAGGAACACTAAGAATGGACAGTCACTACCAGAAGTTAGGAAGAGTCAAGGAAGAATTCTCCCCTACAGATTTCAGAAGGAGCATGGTCATGTTGACACATCGATTTTGAACTGTGAGACCTCCAGGGTTGAGATAATACATGTTTGTTATTTTAAGTCATTCAATTTTTGGTACTGTTATAGCAGCCTTAGGAAACTAAAAGAGGGGCTTATACCTGTCTTCTGCTTTCAAATCTTGAAATTGCATTTAATTGATGGAACATTATTTGCATCCAGAATCCTAGCTACAAGGATATCTATAAAATGAAATGTTTAGCAGCCCTTCCTTTGCAGTATAGTAAGACATTCTAGAACGAGGCTAGAAAAGAGGCTGAGTAGTTTAATTCATACTGTCCACCGTAGCCCATTCTTTTTTTCTGTCTTTTGTTTTACAAAATTAACAGCAAATGCAAATGTGGAACAATTCCAAATTCCATCGTACATCTTTCCTATTTTTTATTTGATTTTTTTATAATACAGTTAGAATATCATTGATAAAATAGGTACAAAAAGGAATCAGGACAGTTGTGGGAAAAAAATATTTTGGTGGTTCTTTCCTAAAAACTTTCTTTACAGATAGAAATGTTGAATGTATAATAATAATTTAGACACGTTTTCAGCCCTAAATAGAGCTCATAGATGACTTATTGGTGCATGTGATCTAGGAAATGTGTTCCAGATGAATCGGTGGCAAAGATAAATCTCTTTTTCAAATTAAATGTATTGGGGTGACATTGGTTAATAAAATTATATAGATTTCAAGTGTACAATTCTATAATACATTATCTGTATATTGCATTATGTTCACCACCCAAAGTCAAATCTCCTTCCATCACTATATATTTGACCCCCCTTTATAATTTTCTATCTCCCCTACTCTTCTTTTACTCTGGTAACCACCACACTGTGGTCTGTGTCTGTGAGTTTTTGTTTGTTGGTTGCTTTCAGTTTTATATTCCCAAAATGAATGAAATCACGATTCTTGACTTGTTTCATCTGACTAATTTTCCTTAGTATAATATTCTCAAGATCCATACGTGTTGTTGCAAATGACAATATTTTGTCTTTTTCTTATGGCTGAATAATATTCCATTGTATATATGTACTGCATCTTCTTTATCCAATCATCTATGGAAGGAAATGTCAGTAGTTTTCATGTCTTGGACACTGTGAATAATGCTGCAATGAACATAGGCATACATATATGTTTATGAATAAATGTTTACAAATTTTCAGGTAGATATCCAGAAGAAGGACTGCTGGGTCATATGGTAATTCTATTCTTAATTTTTTGAGGACTCTCCATACTGTTTTCCATAGAGGCTGTGCCAATGTACATCCCCACCAGCCGTGTATGAGGATTCGTTTTTCCCCATAACCTCTCCAATACTTGTTATTATCTGTCTTGTTGATAATAGCCATTCTAACAGGTGTGAGGTGGTATCTCATCGTTGTTTTAATTTGCATTTCCCTAATGGCTAGTGAAGTTAAGTATCTTTATGGGCAAATAATTTTTGACAAAGGAGCCAAAAACATACAATGGAAAAAAGAGAGTCTCTTCAATAAATGGTGCTGGAAAATTGGAAAGCCACATGCAAAAGAATGACACTAGACTGCTATTTATCACCATACAGAAAAATTGACTCAAAATGGATCAAAGACCTAAATATAAGCCCTGAAACAATAAACTGCATAGAAGGAAACATAGGTACTATGTTTATGAATTGGACCTCAAAGACAAGGGAAGTAAAAGCAAAAACAACTGAATTGAACTGTCAATCTCAAAAGCTTCTGCACAGCAAAAGAAACCATCAACAAAACAAAGAGACAACCAACTGAATGAGAGAAGATATTTGCAAGTAACACCTTTCATAAGGGGCTAATACCAAGAGATATAAAGAACTCTTACAACTAAAGAACAAAAAAAAATCCCAAACAGTCCATTTTAAAAGGGGGCAGAGGATCTGAACAGGCATTTCTCTCAAGGAGACATCTAATGGCCAACAGATATATGAGAAATCTCAACCAATGGAGAGAGAGAGAGAGAGAGAGAGAGAGAGAGAGAGAGAGAGAGAGAGAGAGAGAGAGAGAGAGAGAAACAGAAACATGTAGGTTATTCTAATTTTAGAAATATGAAATTTAGAAAACCCATGTTATTCATTTGTCACTTATGGAAATAGGTGTTATGGAAGAAAACCTGGCCAGATCTGCAAAAGCAGCAGGCTATTGAACAGTGACTAATGAGCGACATTATGCACTTTTAGAAGGGCCTAATGTAGTAAAAGGTGATAAAAAAAACATGGTAGTAGCCACATATTTATTAAGAACCGAGTGAAGAATAAACATGAAAAAGAAAGATCTATATGGAATGGGAGCTAGAGTAACCTGAGAAGATAGGAATTGATTTGAATTGCTGTGTGTAGAGGGTTTGGGCAGGTGGAGGCTTTGGTCTTGGGAATGAGATGACCAGAGACTGCTGTAGGAGAACATAGTAAAAAGGTAACTGTTAGTTATTTATTCTCCCCTTCCTCAGTACCTTGAGGTGAACAGTACCTATCTCCCAAACCTATAATGACTTGGCTCTGGTCCAGAAGTTCTCAGGAGTGAATTCAGTAGTTACAGAAGCCTCAAACTTATTGTGTGCTGTAAAGAATTGGTGAGACAAAGTAACTAAGGTCAGCCACTGTCCCATCCCTCCTGCTCCAAAATCGAATGCCTGGTATTTTTCAGCCTAGGAAGTGTCTCCTCTAATATTAGTCATCATTAAAGGGATAAGGTAAAGCACTTATGAAGTTGTTTTGTAAGGGAGAGATGGATATGATTTTCTGGTGACTTGGCTCTATACAAAGACAGGCTCATGCATTTTCCACCCCTCACATCCTGGTGTTTTGGAAATAAATGATAAACATTGTTATAATTATTGATATATCTGAAGAGAAGAAGCTCACAGACTAAAATAACAAGGCACTTAAGAACTTTTTAAAATAATAAAAAACACATTGGAATACTCAGTTCAACAGAATTAAAAATTCTGGAACAGATGCACCAAAAATTTAAAATTGCTAGAATTGAAGATTAACAATGTGTAACAACAACAACAAACAAACAAAAACAAAAACAAAAACAAAAACAAAAAAAACCCAAACAAACCAAAAAGGTAGAAATATTATGAAAAATAATGGTTAAAATAAAGAATGATTCTAATTAAGGTTCCATTGAGCTTTTTGTGCAATTTTCAAAGATTATTCTAAAAGTTATGTGGAGGAGAATTTCCTGGGCACTTCTGTGAAGCATGGGTAAGAGGCACTTGTGACATCCAATAATATCACTTAGTATAGACCTGTTGTAATTACAGTAATGTGGTAGTATTAGTGCAAGAATATATAAATTGACCAATGAAACCAAATACAAAGTCAGGAACAGAATCACAGATGTATGGGGTTTGGCATATGACAGAGGTAAGTGTGGAGAGATAAGTGTGGAAAAAAGGGAGAGTTCTTTAATTGGAAGTAGAAAAATAGTTATTTATGAAAAGAGAAAATTGTTGTATTCTCATTTCAATAATCAACTCCCGTTGGATTAGAGACTTAAATGTAAAAAAATAATTGGAAAAAAACAAATAGAAAAGATTTCATTAAAAAGAGATAAGCATTCTCATACAATAAAAGATTAATTAATTTGTATACATAAAATTAAAGTCAAATCTCTTCACTGCTCTTCTCCTGCCCTACTTATTGGCCCCATTTTCTTCTCTTATTTCTCACATTGCAACATTCCCTCTTTGTCTTTGCATTATTGCATTACACTTATCTCCAGAGACTACTTTTCCATTTTCCAACCCAGAAAATTCCCATTGCACTCAGAAAAATAAAGCATGTGTGGTCTCATAATCTACCTTTGATTTCAGTAATAATTTTTTAACTACAAATGTGGCAGCGTATTTCTAAAAATATAGAAAATTAAAGTATATGAAATATACAATGCAATTTACATTATAATGATAGTCTTTTAAGAAGTAAGAAATGTAAGCAATCAAAACACTGAAATTCTGTAGTAAAAACTGATGAAGAAGAATCATGGTGTCATTCATGATATTACTAAAATTAGTCGAATCTAATCAGTAAACAATAATTGTTGAAGATCTTAAAGGAACCACAAATGTGAAGACATTTTTACTTGACGATGCTCTCTGAATTCAAATGCAGCACTTCTCTAAGGTTCTAAGGCCAATTTTCTCAGCAGTCATTGAAAGGTACAGTTTTGTCAAACATTCTTTACTAAATTGACTAGGAAAAACAACAACATCAACAACTATTCTTCAGGAGCAAAATGTATCTTTTCTCACAAAGACATATAAAGATTTTATTAATAAATTCAAGAAAATGCTCCAAGCTAACCCATACTCATAAAATGTGTTATATTTTAAATTTAAATGCAGTCCTATAAATTCTAATATCTTTGTGCTACATTTGACTAGATTTACAAAACAAACAAACAACAATAGGCAACATGGAAAAGGCTTAAAATTGAAAATGTATTTACCAAATTTTAGAGTTTTGGAACATCATCAGGTGTTTGGATCAGAAATGAAGTCTAGGAGAAATCACATCTGACGATTCTGAAATGATGGCACAAGAGTGCAGAAAGCATTTTCCCTCCCCGAATCATCATTTTACTAGAGAAAACTATTTATAAAAGAGAAAACAATTATTTAAAGTTACTTGAATTTTTTGTTATCCTCCCCCCAAACAAACGAACAAACAAACAGAAAGTTAATTGAAATTGTCCTAAGGGCATATAACAAATGAAGAAACATTCACTAAAGGAAAGCTGCTACATCTTGGCAAGAACAGTGAGAGATTGTGGCATTTGAGCCATGTTCTCTCTCTTACTCCTTTCCAAGCTCTGTTTTGTGGAAACTTCTACTTGGAGTACTTTACTCTGAATGGGTACAGCCAAGAATACTGAGTTCTCCCCAAACAGCTACTCTGGAGCTATGATTTCAACTTATAAAAGGCAAGCCATCAGGACTTCTTTCCTTACCCAGTCCTATGTTGCAGAAGCTATATTTTTATTGAATATTGTAAGAGAACTGAGGCTCCTTTAACTCACCCAAATCCTTAATGTAGGAGGTGAAACTACTCCAGACACTGCAGACTGAGAACACTGGAAACCTGATTGCCCCTCCCCCAGTTTACTCATAGAGCAGAATTTCCATGCCAGGAAATCAAGAGGGGCAATCTGAGAAGACCGGGGACTACCACTTCACCCAGTACCCACTTTTATGGCTCTGAAATAGGAGGACCACTGTTCCTGTCAGTGGCAAAGAGGTTGTGGAATTGAGAGAGATGTCATATAAAGATGAAAAGATGAAGAGCTCCATAGCTCTGTCTGAGGAGACTGATTTGTTTGGATCAGAGAATAGAGAATTCCATGATGGTGGGGGTTGCTGCAAACATGGGAATGCTAGTGAATATCAATTATGATTCTCATAGCTTCATGCTACAAATAGAAACATGAAGAATGGCAGAGAAGCTCAAAGTTTAACAGAGAAAGCCAGGGAAAGACACAGCCAAGAAGAGCTTCCTAGGATTAATGTTAACCCTGGGGATTGTGAGGTCTGAGTGCATACACTAGTCTGTCAACACTCAAGAACAATTAGAACAGAATGTGGGGCAGACTTGAAAATATTCCCAAACTGCACACATCAGCAATCGGTGAAAGCCTCACTGACACAAGGGACTTAAGCAAACAGATTTATACCCAGACATATCATAATCAAAATATTTGAAGTCAAAGACAAAGTAAAAATCTTGAAAGCATCAAGAGAAAAATGACATGTACAAGGAAATTTAATAAATGAACAATAGACTTTTTAGTAGAAGTAATGGGGCCAGAAGGCAGTGGAATAACATATTCAAAGTGTTAAAAGTAAAAAAAAAAAAAAAAAAAAAAAAAAAGCTATCGACCAAGTATTTTATACCCAGCAAAACGATCTTTTAAAAGTGATGATAAAATTGACAATCACAAATAAAGGATGAGAGAATTTGTTTGTTATCAGTTCTGCTTTACAATACTTAAGGATTTTTCAAACTGAAAGTAGGCAACATCAGACTGTAATATGAATCCACATGAGTGAATAAAACATTAATAAATGTGGTAGTATACATAATTATAAAAGACAATATGACTGAATTTATTTTTCATTTTTTTCTCTTAACTGATTTAAATAGCAGTTGCATAAAACTATCTATAAATTGCATTGCTGGGCTTAGAGCATATAGATGTGACATATTTGTCAATAACAGCACAAAGAATAAAGAGGGAAACAAAGTGGTATTGGAGTGAGGAAATCCTATAAGATGGTAATTCAAATCCGTAAAAATAAATGAAGAGAATCAGAAATGGCTAATAAAGTTAATAAAACAGACTCTATAAATACATGCTGTTTTTTTTCCTTTTCTAAGCTTCTTTAAAAGACATAAAATTATATAAAATAATTTTAACAATGCATTGTTGGGTTTGTAACATATATAGAGGCAATTTGTATAATAATAGTAGCACAAATAATGAGGGAGGGGATGGAACTATATAGGAGTAAAATTTTTATATTTCACTGTAAGTTAGTGTAAATCTGAAGTATATTTTCATAATTTAAAATGTACATTTCAAGTGATAGGGCAACCACTAAAAATTTTTTAAAATATGGTTAAATATTATTCATGTAATTAAAATATTACACCAGGAAATCTCTACATAATACAAAGAAGGCAGTATGGAGTAACAGAAAGATAAAAATAAATGGGACATAAAAAACCAAAAGGAAAATGTAAATTCAATCATATCAATAATAACAACAAACATGAATAGATTAAACAATACATTAAAAGGCAGAGAGTATAAGATTAAACAAATCAAGGTCCAATGGTATCTTGTTGACAGCAGACATATTTTATATTCAAATATGCAAATAGTTTTAAAGTAAAAGGATGGAAAAGATAGTTAATGTAAACAGTAACCATAAGAAAGCTGGAGTGTCTATAAAAATATCAGAAAAATAGGTTTTACCACTGTGAGGTAGATGTTGAGGAAAATTTTTCTTCATTGGTTGATGTGAGCTTTTGTCTATTAGCTTTTATCTGTTCCTGCATGTGAGGTGATTTCTGTGCTGTGATCAAGGATTAAGTAAATTCCCCTTTTGGTGTCATTCTCCTGAGCAGGGAAGATATGAGATGATGTTGCTTTTTGGGTCTCATTTGGGATGAGGTTGCTTTTCTGTCCCCTTTTGGTCTCATTCTCCTGAATAGGAGAGACATGAGATAAGATTGTTTTTCTGTTTGGTCTCATTCTCTCGAGTAGGGGAGATATGAGATGATGTTTGTTGTTCTGTTCGTGTTGTGAGGTGATGATTAGCTTAGGATTAAAGAAATTTTTTTTTCAGATTTATTGGGGTGACAATTGTTAATGAAATTACACAATTTCAGGTGTACAATTCTGTATTACATCATCTATAAATCCCATTAAAGAAATTCTTGATCCAGGGTTGAGAGAATTACCTCTTTGTTCTGTCTGTTTCGTCACATCAGCAGATGAAGTGAATAAGTAGCTAAGTTATATCAGGACGGTGTGACAGACGCATTGCCAGGCCTTGTTGCTTATCTGGATGAATTGGCCCTTGGCCGGATGGGCAACATTCATGTCAGTAACTGCTGGACCCTCCCTGAACTGGCCATTCCCGAAGGGGGAGGCAGGAACAAGAAACTTGGCTCTAAGTTACATCTGAAAAAAATATGTAAGACAGACATCAGTTGGCAGTGTAATTATTATTATTATTTCATCATTTGGTCATTTGTCTTTGGTGATTTTTCATCATTCTAACATTTTGAAGACTTCCAGCAACATGCAGCTTACAACACCAGGGGATGTCCTGACTTTTAGTCGTGAACCTGGTGAGGGCCGGCTGGTTCCTGACCTCTCCAGTGCTGTTCCCCACAGTTAGCCTTCCTGAGAACTTGTTAGCATCTAGAAAACTTGTATGCAGCTTGCAGCTTATACCATCAGAAGACTTCTTGATTTCTAACAACAACAACAACAACAACAAAGACAAAAACAATAACATTCTTGGGAACTAACAAGCAGCGGTGTGGGAGATGCCTGAGTTTCTCTCTGCTACAGACGTGACAAGGTTTTGATTTATGACTTTTCCCGTGCTGTTCTCCCCCAGTTTGGTGAGTTTTGACATCTACTATAATAGTAACTATCCTATAGAGCTTATTACTGCTTTTGGATGCTCCTTACTGATGTTATTTGTGTGTTTAGCCAAGTGATTTTTGATTAATAGTAAACCTATGTTGAAATCTCTTAAACTTATATTTATGTATAATCCTTTGACATGACATTGTTATCAATGTATATAGTTTGGTCTTAACCACCTTTACTTTCTGACATTAGGATATTCTATTAATTGCTTTTGTCTTTTACTATTGCATATTACTAAATAAATTGATTAGATATTGCTAAATAAATTAGTTAGCCCCATTCTAGCATGTGTCCCTCCTCCTTCTTTTCCCAGCTTGTCATTACAACCACAAAAATGATTACTTATTACAGAGAAAAAGAAGGGCATTTACAAATGATAAGAAGATAAGCAATTGATAAGAAGAATTGATTACAAATGATAAGAAGATATAGCAATTATCAATTCACATGCACTTAGCAATACATGTGATACATGAAGTAAAAACTGACAGAGAGCACTAAAGGGAGAACTATGCAATTCAACGTTAAAATTGGAAGACCTCAATACTTAACTTTCAATAATGGGTAGAAGAACTAGGCATAAGATTAACAAGAAAGTAAAAGACTTGTTATTCCAAAAATTTAAACCACGTAGAACAGACAGCTCTAGAATATTCCACTCAACATCAGCAGAATAAACATTCTTCTCAAGTACACAGGAAACATTTACAGGATAAACCATATGCTATGCCATGAAAAAAAGGAACAATAAATTTTAAAGAACAAAAATTATTCAGATTATGTCCTCTGATCAATGTGGAATTATGTGAGAAATGAATAACAAAAGGAAATTTTGTAAATTCATAAATATGTGAAAACTAAACAACACATCTGCAAATAATGAACAGCTTAAAGACAGACCAAAACTTATGAATGTAGCTTACCAAGCACTCAGAGTAAAATTTATAGCTATAAACCCTCTTATGAAAAAGGAAGAATGATCTCACATCAATTACCTAACCTCTACCTTAAGAAACTAGAAAAAGAAGAGCAAATTAAATCCAAAGCAAGCACATAGAAGGAAATAATAGAAAAAAAAAACACAACAAAACCAAAAGACAGTTCATTGAAAAGATCAAGAAAACTGATAAGCTTTTAGCCAGACTGACCAAGTAAAAAAAAAAAAAAAGTAGAGAATTAAATTACCAAATTAAACAATTAAACAGGGATATTATTACCAACCTTATAGAAATTAAAAGGATTATGCAGAAATACTATGACCAACTGTATGCCAACAAATTGGATAACTTAGATGAAATGGGAAAATTCCTATGAAGCGCATGAAACAATGAAATTGGCTCAAAAGAGTAGAAAATCTGAGACTTATAACAAGAAAAGAGAATGAATTAATGTTTAAATAAATTCCCACCAAAAAAAACAGAACCAGGTAGCTTCACTAGTGAATTTTACCAAACAATTAAAGAATACCAGTTTTTCACAAACTCTTTAATAGACAAAAAGAAGCAATATTTCACAATCCATTCTATGAGGCTGGTACTACCCAAATACCAAAACCAAAGATAACACAAGAAAAGAAAATTACAATAATATATTCTTATGAATATTGACACAAAAATCTTAAAAGACCAAATTTAGATACAGATAAAAATGATTATATACAATGACCAAGTGGAATTTATGTCAGGAATACTAAGTTTAACATCTAAAAATTAACTCACTACTATCCCGTATTAATAGAATAAAGAAGAAAAAACGTGATTATATCAGTAGACACAGAAAAAGCATTTGGCAAAATCCAACACCTTTTCATAATAAAAGCACTTACAAAATAACAATAGAAGGAAAACTTCTTCAACCTGATGTAGGATATCTACAAGAAACACACCGTTAGGATCATGCCAAATGACTAAATACGGAAAGCCTCCTCCCTTAGATCAGGAACATAGCAAGGATAGCCACTCTTGCCATTTCTATTGAGTACTGCACTTTGTCTAGCCATGGCAATTAGGCAAGAGAAAGAAATAAAAGGCATGGAGAGTGGAAAGGAAGAACTGTCTCTACTTGCTGGTAACACAATCTTATATAGAAAAAATCCTAAGATATACACTAAAAATATCAGAACTAATAAATGAATTCAGCAAATTGGAAGGGTACAAGATGGATATACAAAAATCAATTATATTTCTGTACACTAGTAATGAAAAATCTGAAAACAAAATTAAGAAAACAATTTCATTTTACAATAGCACCAAGAAAAATTTAATATTTAAGAATAAATTTCCAAATAAAAACCACAATGAGATATCACCTCACCCCAGTTACAATGGCCTTCATCAACAAGACAAATAGTAACAAATGTTGGAGAGGCTGTGGAGAAAAAGGAACCCTCATACCCTGTTGGTGGGAATGCAGACTGTTGCAGCCGCTATGGAAGGCAGTGTGGAGGTTCCTCAAAAAGTTATGATTAGAATTACCAAATGACCCAGCAATCCCTCCCCTGAGTATCTACTCAAAAAGTCAGAAAACATTTATCCATAAAGACACATGTGCTACAATGTTCATTGCAGCTTTATTTCCGGTGGCCAAGACATGGGAACAACCAAAATGTCCTTCAATAGATGAATGGATAAAGAAGTTGTGGTATATATACACAAATGAATACTATTCGGCGGTAAGAAAAGATGAAATAGGACCATGTGTGACAACATGGATGGATCTTGAGAATATAATGCTAAGCGAAATAAGTCAGACAGAAAAAGTGGAGAACCATATGATTTACTGATATGTGGTATATAAACCAAAAACAACAAAAGAACAAGACAAACAAATGAGAAATAAAAACTCATAGACACAGTTTCATAATAAAAACTCACAGACAATAGTTTAGTGGTTAACAGAGGGTAAGGGGGTGGGGGTGGGAGATGAGGGTAAAGGGGATCAAATGTATGGTGATGGAAGGAGAACTGACTCTGGGTGGTAAACACACAATGGGATTTATAGATGATGTAATACAGAATTGTACACCTGAAATCTATCACCCCAATAAACTTCAATTAAGGAAAAAAAGAATAAATTTAATAAAGTAGTGTAAGACTTATATACTGAAAACTACAAAGCATTGTTAAATGAAATTAAAGTCTAAGTAGAGATACATCCATTGTTTAGGGATCTGAGCATTTAATGTTAAGATGACTAAACTCCTCAAATTGACCTATAGATTTGATGAAATCCCTATTAAAATTCTTGTTGGTTTTTTTGGAAAAATTGAAAAGTGGATCCTAAAATTCATATGGAAATGTAAGGGAAAGAGAATAGCCAAAATATCCTTTGATAGATGATTGGATAAAGAAGATGTGGTACGTATATACAATGGAATACTACTCTGCCATAAGACTATGAAATACTGCCATTTGCGACAACATAGATCTTGAGACTATCATGCTAAATTAAATAAGTCAGACAGAAAAAGTCGAGAACAATATGACTTCACTCGTATGTGGCATATGAAACTGAAAGCAACTACCGAACAAGACAAACAAACAAACATATAAAAAATCATAGACACAGACAACAATTTAGTGGCTACTAGAGTGTAAGGAGGGACAGGGGATGGTAGAAGAGGATAAAGGGGGTCAAATATATGGTGATGGAAGGAGAACTGATTCTGGATGGTTAACACACAATGCAATATATAGATGATGTATTATAGGAGTGTACCCTTGAAGCCTATACAGTTTTACTAACCATTGCCTCCCCATTAAATTTAATAAAGAGAAAAAAAGGAAACAAAGAACAAAGGTGGATAACTTCCTAAATTCAAAACTCACTACATACTACAGTATTTAACAAAGTAATATTCACTACCAACACAGAAATATAGATCAAAGAAATAAAATTTGGAGTTTAGAAATAAACCAATATATTTATAGCTACTTATTTTTTTGAATAAAATGAGAATAGAATAGAAAACAAATTAAATGATGCTTGGTCAATTGGGTATGCACATACAAAAAATGAATTTAGATCCCTATCCTGTGTTATACACACACAGTAACTAAAAGTGATCATACACCTAAACATAAGAACTAAAACACTTAGAAGAAAACCATCATGACATTTGGTTGAGCAGTTGAGTGTTTCATGACATCAAATGACCAAAAAAAGCTAAATTGGAGTACATGAAAATAAAAAATGTTTGTGATGCAAATGGTACCATCAATAAAGTGAAAAGACAACTCATATAATGGAAGAAAACATTTGCAAGTCATGTATCTGATAAAGGACTTATATCCAGAATATATAGCGAACTCTTAGAACTGAATAATTAAAAGACAAATGACTCAATTTAAAAATGAGCAGAGGATTCCAATATATATTTCTCAAAAAATATATAAATAATTGGCCAATAAACACATGAAAAGTCTTTAGGGAAATGCAAATCTAAGTCACAATGAGATGACACTTCACACTCACTAGGCTGGCTTTTCTCAGTAAGGAATAACAAGTGTTGCTGAGAATATAGAGAAATTGGAACCTTATTCATTGCTCTAGGAAGGTAAAATTGTGCAAAATTTGGAAAAGCAACACCTTTAGAATAGCCTCAGAATGTTAAATGCAGAGTTACTCTATGTCCCAGCAATTACACTCCTAGGTATATAACCAAGAGAAATGAAAACATACGGATATACAGAAACATGTACATACATGTATACATTGATAGCAGCATTATTTATAATAGCCATGAATTGGAAACAACCTAAGTGTTGACTGATGAATGAACAAATGGAATGTGGTATAGCTGGGCAATGGAATATTCAGCAACAAAAAGGAGTGAAGTACTGATACATGGTACAACATAGATGAACCTTGAAAACATGCTAAGTGAGAGAAGCCAGTCCCCAAACACTATATATTGTACAATTCCATTTATATGGGATACTCAAATAGGCAAATCTATAGGCATAGAAAGTAAAATACTGGTTGCCTAGGTTCGGGGTGGGAGAGTGATGGCTAATGTGAATGAATGGCTTTTTTCGGGGGAGGGTGTGATAAAAATGTTCTAAACTTACATTGTGGTGATTATTGCACAACTCTGAATAAACGTTAAATTGTACACTTTAAATGAATGAATTTTATGGCATGTGAGTTGTATATTAATGAAGATGCTAAAAGAAAGAAAAATAAAAGCCTGGGTTTGGCTATAGTAATTTTGATAATTTACCAACCGAGAAATTAGAGCACAGTCCACACAAGACCACTCTCACTTCTGAAATCAACTACTAGTTCTGGGGATTCCCAAAACTACCCTCAGGTTTAATAATTCACCTGAAGGACTCACAAAATTCCCTGAAAACTGTTATATTTGTGGTATAGTTTACTACAGAAAAAGGATACGGGTTAAAAGCAGCCAAGGGAAGAAGAACACAGGGTGGAGTCTGGGAGCAGTACTCCTGGTGTTGGTGTATACATGCGGAGTATTGCCAACCATGGAAGTCTGCCTGAACCTTGGTGTTTGGTGCTATATGGAGGCTCTATACTAGGCATGATTGATTGGTAGGCCAGCCCTTCTAGCTGTGACCCATAACCTCCTCCCTAAGTCACGCAAAATATTATGTTATCCCTCCTGGCCTAAGGCCTCCCAGCAAACATAGAGACGCTTATCAGGCATGACATTTTAGAGATTACCTCCCAGAAGCAGAGAACAAAGGCCAAACCTCTTTTGGGGGCAAGATTACATTTTTCACTAAACAGGGATCCTTTTGCCTCATGTTGGTGAGGCTTAACTCCATTGGAATCTCAGCTCTCCTCTCTCAACTGTCTCAAATTCCCTCTCTTCTGAACTCAGTGAATGAAACTTCTCCCATTGTAGAGATGCACTCATTAAATAAGGATAAGGTGAGGCTGGAATTGTGTATAATCCCGGTGCTGCTCATAGCTGTCCCACAGAGATCAGAGCAAGACTGCTATGATTGTCTGGGTTTATTTGATTTACGTTATCCTTGGCAATAGCTATCATTGTACCAAAAGAAGCAGCAGTGTTTTAAACTGTATGTCATTCAACTTAATGATATGATTCAATACGAGATCGAAGAGTAATGTTAACAAATTTTTAAAAAAATATATAGAAAAGTATATCAATGTTGATTTAGAAGTTCATACCTAAAGATGTCAAATCTCAATTTTATAAAGCTGAGTCTTAAATTTTTGTTGACTTGGACATTCTCATTCTCATATCACACTATCCTAATACTCAACTTCCAACTCCATAGGGACCCTCCCCTGTGTTCAGAGCTCCCTGACGCTGAGGTAGACAGATGACAGAATACTTACAGGTTTCCTGAGCAGAAAAGGACTTTTGGTCTTTTGTCTTGTGATTCCCACATTTCCTTTACTGCTTCTCCTACTACTCTAACCTCATTTTTCACAAGCAAATGTGTATTCCAGCTACGTGGGAGGTATTTTCTTTCTGATCCACCTTATCCAATATCCAGCAGTTTCTGCTTCTCACTTCCACCTTTCCCGCAGGCACATGTCAGCTTGTGGGATCAAGCCTCTTTATGGCCGCATGTCATATTTCTCCAATGCTGGAAAGAACCTCAGAGATCTCTTCTCAGAGAACCTCCAGGGAAATGAAGTGACTTTGATCCAGGTCACACTGTCCTAGAACTCAGATATTTGGCCCTAAAACCAGCAACAAGAATTTCTTCAGTTTTCAAAATAAAGCATCAGATGAAGCACAAACTGCTTAGTGAGATGGCTCAGAGATTAATAATAATTAGACAAAGTCTTGCTTGATAAGTATATTCAGTGAATGTTTTTCTCTGTTTTATTCCAGAGTTCTCCTTCTGAAAATGAGTGTTTTCTCTGTGTGCCTGACATTGTACTGGAAGACACTGATTCAGAAAAATATAACGACTTTCTTTGTCATAGTATGATATTGATGTTTCTTTTGTCTGTAAATTTTGCCTATTTCTTGTAGTCTGGCAGGAGTGAGCATATATTTTTTACAGTTCAGCAGCTTATAACAGTTTAATTTACCACATTTTAAGAATTTCTAGTAAATTTGTAACTGACTAAAATATACTTTAGAACTTAGTATATAAAACATGAACATTTTATGAACAAACCAATTAGGCCTAATACATTTTTATGCTTCTAAATTAACAAAATTGCTTTATATATACAAGAGATGCTAAAAAGTAAACATTCCATTTGTTTCTATCTTCCTTGAAATATCTTTAACGATAGAAACAAAAACATGGAAAGGTTTTTGGTGGCTGCAGAAGTTTTGTAAATTAAATCTCTATTCCTTTTTCCTATGGGATCCTCGTTTCTATCTCAGCCATTCTAAAATAAACACATGTTCTTTCCTATAGGCATAAAAAATGGCATAGATTATGAAGAAAACCCATGTTTAAACTCATGAAATATTTCTATTGCTTTCAGACCAAGTCTACACTCTTTATCATGGTTTACAAAGCCCAACATTATTTGGCCATTACTTTCTGTTCTGACAATCAAGCCCTTTGAACTCCTTACTCCAAACTAACAGACTTTGACTTTCTCAAACATAGTGTGCTTTTTCTCATGAGCAGGCATCTGTATATGCAATTTTCTCTCTCTGGAACACTCCTTCCTCACCCTCCTAGGTGGTTCGATATAGATGTTGTTTCTTTTATGTCACACTGCCTATTACACAGTGTAATTACCAGCAAATATCTATTGGGATAATTAATGAGTAAATGAAGGAACAGATAAATGAGTGATAAATACAGCGTTTGGTGATGAGAGTAACCTGTACTCTATCCGGTCTTTCTGACATTGCTTCTTGAGTAGCAGAGACTAGGGCTACAAAAGATGTTGATGGGAGGGATGTGGGAAAACAGACTGAGGGTTTAGAAGATCTACAGCAGTGGATGAGCGATGAGAAACAGAGACCAAAATACCTGGAGACTCTCAGATATACCTGGACTTGCTGAGCCCCTTGCAATAATCTTTAACGTTCTTCCATTTTTTATCACATTGCTGTATATCAACATATCTGGTATTTTTCATGGTAAATTTTGCCTTGGCCTTCTGTTTATGTCCTGGAAGAATATAAATCCTTTTGGCAACATTACCATACGTATTAGTTTTCCCTGCCTGTTTCTGAACCCTTCTCCCCCTCTCCCCATCCCTACAATGCACTGCTCTCTGAGTTTGAATATGTCTAAGCAGTCTTTGGGGATATCTTTTTACTATCTTATATAACCTGTGTTTTTATCAAGTAATTACTAGTCTCACTTTAGGAATACGAAGGTTGAAGAAAAATATATCTTTGTTTGTGGGCTCTCCTTATTTAGTAAAATCACCAAAGGCTTAGGATGCATTTTATCTAATGTCCACAAGATGCAATTAAGTTCTCCTTACTAGGTTTCCATAATCAAGTAAGGTTCTATTATCTCTGTTTCTTCTGTAGCATTCTTAGTTCCCTGGTTAAACCATATTTCTGATACCTCTTTGACTGGTCAATGTCGGAGCACAGGGAAGGGTTTGAGTGGGCTACAGTTCTTGGACGAAGCGGCGTGATGCTGAGGAGGATTCAGCCTTGTGGATGGCAGGGAGCAGCAGTGTGTCTGAGTTCCTTTCACCGCACTGAGAATGGGTTTGTCTTGGGCTCATACCCTCTGGTTGGGGATCTCTCAAGTCCCACCTTTGCATACAACCTGTTCTGCATCGTAGTTTGAAGTCTCCCTTCTCTGATCTTCTAATGGGCTAAGAAGATAATGCAACTTAAGTTACAGTTTGTATTTTCACATTTTCATTAATATATATTTACCTAGTTTCTTCCGCTAGATGTGTGTTTTCCAAAATAGCACACCCTCATGCCGCAAATGCATTCTATACCTCTAACAATATCTAACACAATTTTAGATATAAATATAAGATGCCCGAATCTATCAAAGGGAAAAGGGCTTCCGTGGGTTGAAAAAAAAATACGGGTTTATATTCTGAGTATTTTTCAGGCATGCAGTGAAAATCTTGGAACTGAAATGTATTTGGGAGAAAGACACAGCACATGGTTTAAAGGTACAAAAACGTGCTCTGGAGTTTTAGAGAATGAGTTCCAACATGGGGTGGGTATTTTCCAGAAAGACTCATGCAGGAGGCCTTGAAAGATGAGTAGGATTTAATGGGTGGAAAGACAGGTACGTTCTATGTTGAGAAAATACAGCTTTTTTTTTTTTTTTCCTACAAAGCGTTTTCAATGGAAACATAGTTTTAATGAATATTGGTCACTTACATGGAATGATTTTGTATATAAATAAGTCTAGAGAGTGCTGAGCTAAAAGCGAGTTTTTATTGTATTTATTATAAGATTTCACACAGTACTTCTCATTATAAGTAATATGAATCTTTAAAACCAGCGTAGAAAAAGTATTTTTATAATTTACTTGATTTTGAAACTAGTGTCATTTCCAAAAGTATCTCTTGGGACTAGTGTTCTCCATGACACGCTTTGGAAACTGCTGAATAAATTGAAATACTCAGAGACGTGAACATGTGTGGAATGTTTTGTGGACTCTCCAGTAGCTTGTGACGACCAATTCTTAGTAAACTTCTGTTGTAATAAAAATTTTTAAAGTACTGATGTAATTACAGTTTGAAACATCATGAGAGGCCTAATTTTAATCTTCCTCTTCAGGTTACAGAGAGGCACTAGAGAGTTTTGAGGATTAGTATGAGATCATCCAATGAAGAAGATAATTCTGGTTTACATATGAAGAATGCATTTCAGAAGCCAAACATTTATGATAGAAAAATCAATTACGAGGCTATTACGGTAGTACAGGTGAAAGATAATGAGAATATGGACTAACACAGGGGCAGCATGTATAGCATGAAAGAACGAATGCGAAGCATCATAAAAACAAAGTAGACAGAAATGTAGATTGCTCACCTTTACAAAAACTATTAATGAAATTCACTGCATTCACAGAGTAAGGAGAAAAATCTGCCATCATCTCTGCTACATCAGCAATCATTATGTAAAATTCAACATTCATTTCCTATTTTGAACACAAAGGAAAAAGAAACTCATAGTAAATGCGGACTAGAGGTAAACATTCCTAACTTGATAAGGAGAATTTACCAGGAAGAGCCTATAGAAAACAGGCTATTGTATAGTTTTACATTAGAGCCATTTTTATTACAGTCAGGATTTATTGGCGATCTTAGCCTATGAATAACATAAGAAAAGGATTAAAAAGAATAAGAACAGTGAAATGAAGGTATATTTATTTGTGAGTGATATGATCTTCTATATAGAAAATCTCCCAAATATTTAGACTTATTAGGAGAATTAAACATAATTCATACAAATGAAAATAGCTTTCTAAATGCTCTTCCAAACTTTTGTGGCATGACTTCACTGCATACTAGAAGCTAAAAATCCTAACATGATATTTACCAAATAAATTCTCTTTCAGCTCACGTTGCACATATGATCCAGCTTCTACAAGCAGACACTCATAAGAGATGTTTAGAACTGCAAATGAGGCAGAGAACATGCTTCTATTATTCTTGCTGGCAGTGGGTGTTGGAAAAGAATTTGGTTTCCTGGAGTGGCAGTGACAGTATCCCAGTGTTTGGCCCCTTTCTTGTTTGTAGCTGCTGGGAGCTTTCCATTTCCAAAATCCTTTCCATTTTGGAGGCTAAGAAAGTGTGGCCCTGGAGTCAACTGCTCTGGCTGAGCTTCTTGATGCCTGGGTTTTAGCTGAACTGTGTCTTGGAGTCAGCACTTGGACAAGTGAGTCTTTGATTCTCCAATGTTCATTTTCTGGCAGAGTTATTTGTTCCCTTGGCAAGCCGGTTCTAAGATGCTTTTCTGGGTATCACTCCTGGAAGCTCAGCTTAGAACTCATTTGGCTCTTTCTACAATGTTGTAAGCACTTAATTCTCTGTAGTAAATCTTTTTCTGTATGGGAGCAAACTAGAGTGGTACCGGTATCTATAATCTGTAAGCTCCTGACTGATATAGTTAGGTTACCTGATACAAGATGAATGCCATTCAGTTTTTATTTCTATAAAAGGGCAAATCGATAGTTTATAAATACATTTGAAAATGCTCATTTACAATAGCAACAAAAAACGTTGCATGAACTTTACAAAGAAAATTACAAAAGCTTAGTTAAATACATTACAGAAAATATAAAACATGGAAAACATATGATACCCATATTGTGTTTCCCCGAAAATAAGACCTAGACCCGGTTTGGTCTTATGTTAATTTTTGCTCCAGCAGATGCATTAGAGCTGATGGTCCGGCTAGGTCTTATTTTCCGGGAAACATGGTAGGTTAATATTGTAAGGAAGGTTAATATTCTAAAAATGTCAATTATCTTTAAATTGAAATAAAGTTTCAGTGAAATTCCTCCCCTAAACCACAACAGGTATTTTATGTGTGTATGTGTGGAATTTGACAGTCTTATTCAAAAATTTGAAATAAAACTAAAGGGCCAAAATAACTTGAACCAATTTATACTGACTTAATTACTGAATGACAATGACAACCATATTGACTTAATTACTGGATCTTTGCATAAGTCATGATCTCTTTAGAGTAAGTCCCCCATTTTCCTCTTCCTCCTTAAGAGAATCAGCTTGTAAGAGTCCACACAAAACTCCTAAAACTTAGTGAAATTTATATCTTTACAATTTGAGTCTTCTAATTTTTAACTTGGTGTATCCCTAATATCCCATCCTTGATTCTCTCAATCATATTAGATAGGTTTATGAGTCTTACACATTTTTCATTAGATATATTAATCAATATTTGCTGTTTTTGATATTACATGGTATTATGTTTTAGGTTTCACTTTCTAATTCTCTGTTGGTAATGAATAGAAAAAAATGTATATTTACTCAGTGTCCAGCCATGTCAATAAACTCATGTATTAATTCTTATAATTGATATGTTTATTCTTTTGGAATTTTTACGTACAGAGTCATGTCAGATATATAATCTGAGAATTACACCTTTTTTCTTTCTTCCTAATCCTCATACATTTATTTTTTTTATCTTGCCTTACTGCACTAATTAAAATCTCCAATACCATATTAAATAGAAGGGATGATAGTGAGCATCCTTATTTCAATTTTGGGGTAAAGTTTTTAGTTTCACCAACCGATATTTGTTATAGAGGTTTTGTAGGTTTTCTTCAGATAAATGAAATGCCATTCCATTCCTAATTTGCTGATCATTGTACTATGAATAGGTTTAGATTTTCACATTTTTTTCAACATCTATAAATACAATCCTATAATTTTTCTTAATTGTTCTGTTATTATGGTGTCTTAATCCATTCGGGCTACTATAACAAAAATGCCATAGACTGAGTGGCTTAAAAAATAAACATTCGTTTCTCACACATCAGGAGGCTGAGAAGTCTAAGATCAAGGTGCATGCAGATTCTGTGTCTGGTGAAGGCCTATTTCCTGGTTTATAGATCAACATCTTCTCACTGTGTCCTCACTTGGCAGAAAAGGGCAAAAGAGCTTTCTGGTGTTTCTTTTATAAAAACACTAAACCCAGTCATGGGAGCTGCACTCTCATGACCTAATTACCTCCCAAAGTCCCCAATTCCTATGCCATATTGAGTATTAAGATTTCAACTTATAAATTTGGGGGAACAAAACCATTCAGTCTATCCATAACGTGGTAGGTTACATTGGTTTTCAAATATTAAACCACTTCTATTCCTGGAATAAACACAACTTGATGCTAATATATTATCTATCTCTTAAAATATTTTTGCTAGTTTTGGGTAGTTAATATGTTGTTTAGAATTTGTACATTGATGTTCATAATTGAGATTGGCCTATAATTTATTTTTTTATAGTTCTTTTTAAGTTTTGGGGTCAAGATTTTTCTGTCCTTATAAAATGAATTACTATTTATTCTTTTTTTATTATCTCTAAATTTTATGTTTGATGTTGCTTCTCTTTAAATGTTTTATGAAATTCACTGGTGAAGACATATGAGCCTAAAGTTTTTGTTGATATGATTTTAATTATAAATTTAATCTTAAAGGTTATATGAAAATTCAGATTCTTATTTCTTCTTGTCATTGTTGATAAGTTGTGTTTTTTTCTAGGAATTTTTTTAATTTTTAATATTTTTGTTTATAGTTGTTCATGATATCCTCTTATTATTTTTTTAAAAAGCTAGCTGACATTTAAAAAGGCACGTCTAACCATAAAAAGTTTACTCATTCCTTTTTGAAATACATTTCTCCCATCCCTTTTCCACCTCCATCCTCAGGGATATACAGGTAACTACTGATTTGCTTTCTGTCACTATACATTATTTTGCAATTCCTAGAATTTTGTATAAATGGAATTATACAGTATGTACTCTCTTTTATTTGGCCTCATTCAGTAAACATACATATTCAGTAATGTGTATCAAATAATTCATTCCATTTTATTGCTTAATATTATTCCATTGAATAATTCATTCTTTTTTATTGCTTAGTATTATTCCATTAGTACTATTAACACACTGATATTCATGTAGTATTTATTGATGGAATTTGGGGTTTCTTCCAATTCTTGTTTCTTACAAAACTACTATGAGCATTAATGTAAAAGTTTCTGTGTAAATATATGTTTTTATTTCTCTTGGGTAAGTATCTAGGAGTAGAAAGTCTGAATAATACAGTAGCTGTATAGTTAATTTTTCAGAAACTGCCAAGGTGGTTTCCAAAATAATTGTCCCAGTTTACATCCTGAAAAACAGTCCATGAAAATTTCACTTCCATTATATTCTTGTCAGCACTTGGTATGGTTAGTCTTTTTAGTTTTGTCTAAAAAGTGTAGTAGTAGTTCATTCTGGTTTTAATTTTAATTTTCCTCATGATTAATGATATTGAGTATCCTTGCATATGCTTATTTGCCATGTCTTGTTAGGTGAAATGTTTATTCAAATCTTTTGCCTATTTAATCTGTGTGCTGCTTTTTTCCTTATTGTGGAGTTTTGAGAATTCTTATATATTCTGGACAAAGTCCTATGTCAGATTTATGATTTGCAAATATTTCTCCCATTTAGTAGTTTGTATTTTATTTCTCTTAACAGCGTCTTTTAAAGAGCAGAAGTTTTACGAGTGATAAAGTCCAATTTATCAACTTGTTCTTTTATGGATTTGCCTAATCTCAGATCACAAGGTTTTTCTCCTAAGTGTTCTTACAAATATTTATTAGTTTAGGTTTTGCATTTAGGTCTATGTCCCAGTTTAGTTAATTTTTATGTATGGAGTTATGTATGAATCAAAGTATATTTTAAAAATATGATCCAATTTTTACAGCACCATTTGTTGAAAAGATTATCTTTCTCTACTGAATTTTATTGTTCCTTTGCTGAAAATTTGTTGTTTCTATATGTGTGGGTCTATTTCTGTATACTCTATTATATTCCATTCAGTTATTTGTCTATCTTTATACTTATAACTGTATTTTAAAATACATCTTGAGCTCATGTACTTTTAGTCTGCCAATTTTGTTTTTCAAAGTTGTTATGTTTATTCTAGGTCCTTTGCATTTCTATATGAATTTCAGAATCAATTGTCTATTTTGATAGAAAAGACTGCTGGGATTTTCATTCAGGTTGTGGAGTATCTATAGATAATTTGAGGATAAGTGACATAACAATAATGAGTCTTTTTACCTATGAACATTGTACATGTCTCCATTTATGTAGGTCTTCCTTAATTTCTATTTGCTGAACACCTGAAGTGTCCTCTCTGCAATCTCTGGAGTTCTGCCTTTGTGCTGTTCTTTCCTCTCTAGTACTATGTCATAAGTACTAGACATACTATTAACTAGACACTACTATTAACATTTGTGTACAGATATTTGAAAGAACACGTGTTTTATGTTTCGTTTTGTTTTATTGTTTCTTTTGGTTAAATATCTAGGAGTGGAAAGGCTAAGTCACATGATAGCTGAATATCTTGCAAAACATTGATTCATACAGTTCTTGGTTGTTTCACATAGGAATGTAAATACAATTTCTGTTATTCCATCCTGGCCTGGAATACTTCTTATTGATAACTGTAGGATCTGTGGCAATTTGTCTATCTTCTTTATTTGATATTGGTTATTCATTTATTTTTTAAGAAAGGAGCAGCTCACTGTGGCCCACGTGGGAATTGAACTGGCAACCTTGGTGTTATCAGCACCACGCTCTAACCAACTGAGCTAACCAGCCACCCTGGTTATTTCTTTTATTGGGATCTTTTCTTCAAAGTTTATTAAGTTATGGACATTTTCAATTAATGTCTTGGCTAGTTAGTTGATCTCTATGTGTGTTTGTTTTCTATTTTAACATCTTTTTAAAATTTTATTATTTCCTCTTTTCAACCTTGTTTAGGTTTAATTTAGTATTCTATTCTTATCTCTTGTAGATAGATGATTAAAACATAGATTTTTTAAAAAAGTCTTTTTGTGTATTTTAAGACTATAAGTTTCCTTCAAAGCCTAACTTCAGCTGGGCTCCAGAAGTTTTAAGATCTCATATTTTAATTAGCATTCCATTTACAATATTTTATATTTTAATTTTGGTGTCTCCTTTAACCTATGTGTTGTTTAAAGTTTCTTAATTTTCCAAAGTACAGGTAAATTCCCACTATATTTTATTATTGACTTTCTCTATTAGAGAAATTTCAGGCCTTTCTAAATCATTCATACTTGGTTTATGGACAAGCATGTAGTCAATTTTAGTGATCATACCCTGTGGTTTTTAGAAAAGTGTGCATTGAGAAATTCCTGGGTACATGTATGTTTATTTAGGTCCAAATTATTGATGGTGTTGTTCAGGTTTTCTTAATATCTGCTGATTTTTTATTCTTATTTATTGTGCTAGTTACTCTGAAATGTGTGTTGCTATTTCTTTCCTTGATTGAGAGTTTTTTTTTGTATAGTTTTCCATTTTATTCTATTCATTTTAGCTTTATACATATTAAGACTATATTTTTAGGTACAAATATACTTAGAGTTGAGATTTTGGGATTAAATTTACCACTTAATCTTTACCTCTCAATGTTTTTCCTAAGTTCTGTGTTGTAGAATATTAGTATAGGTTACTATTAATATAAAAGAAACACAACTGATAAACCTAGCTAGCCAGGTTGATCAGGAAAATAAGAAAGACACAAGTTAGCAATATTAAGAATGAGAGAGATAACAAAACTAAAGATTTTATACATATTAAAAAATAAGCAAAAATAAGAATGTAATTATGTCAATAATTTCGACTCAGAGATAATGGAAAAATTCTTTGAGGATAGAAACTACCAAACCTGAATTGGCACATCTATTAAAGAAATTGTTGAATTTGTATCTAACAACCTTCCCACAAAGAAAACTTCAAAGCTAGTGGCTTTATTCTGAAATTATACTACGTATTTAATGAAGAAATAATACCATTTATGAAAATTCAAGGGGAAGATATATATCTCAACTCAATTTATGAAGTCACCATGATACTACTCCTAAGGCCAAAGATAGTAACAAAGATACTACCAGAGTTGAAAATAGACCATAACCCTCATGAACATAAATATAAAAATTCTTAAAATTTTAACCAATTCAATGCAATGATATATGAAACTGATAACACTTTATATTTAAGTTGGGTTTATTCCAGGAATGCAAGATTGGTATAGCATTTGAAAAAACAATCATCATATCAACAGACAAAAAAAAAGGAAAAAAACAACATAATTACTATAAGAAAGGCAGAAAGAACATTTGGCAAAAATCCAACATATGTATCTGGTAAAAAAAAAAAAAATTCTCAGGAGGCTTGTATAGGGATCTTTCTCCACTTGACAGAGGTCAACCACAAAAACTGACAGCTAATGTTTTTTAATCATATTTTATGGCTAAAGACTGATTGCTTTCCTTTTAAGACAGGAATAAGGCAATGATATCTGATCGCACCACTTCTCTGCATCATTATGGTGGGTATTCTAGCTACAAGGAATATACTTCAATAAGGAAGAAAAAAAAAGATATCTGAATGGGATAGAAAGAAAAACTGTGTTCACTCACATCTTGCCTTTAATATAATATAAAGTCCCAAAAAATCTGCAAAAGTCTGCATAATTGATAACTGAGTTGAGCGTGAATGCAAGAAATAAGGTCAATATAAAAAATTAGTTGCAGTCTTATATATTTGCAATTAAAATTTTAGACAGAAATAGCATTTACAAATATATGGTGATGGAAGGAGAACTGGCTCTGAGTGGTGAGCACACAATGTGATATATACATATATATGTAACATATATGTATATATATATAACATATATATGTTACAGAATTGTACACTTGAAACCTATGTAATTCTACTAACCATTGTCAACTCAATAAATTTAATTAAAAATAACATTTACAATAGTCTCAAAATTGAAATAATTAGTACATTAGGTCATTGCAATGCTAGAGGCATGAGATGTTGATTATCATGGGGAAGAGGACCAGGGTGGGGAAGATGAAAACAGAAGAAATGGTTATGAGAGAAAATCTAAAGTAAAAATGGATAAAGAAAGAGGTGACTATGAAGACCATAACACCAAAGATTACATGCTGAGTAATAGGAACAATGCTGACTCTATATACAAAAAGAGAAGAGCAAAAGGGAAACTGATTTCAGGAAGACTATTTAATGTCTTTGAGCAAATGAAGTTCTAAAAGCCAGAAAGATATTCATGTGAAATGCATCCTACTGATCTGTCCTTCTACCTTCCCCTAAAATGACGATTCCATCTTTTTTCACTTTTCCATCAGTGTTACATCATTGCCTCTCCTCTCATTCTTTATCCTTTCTCTTAGTAACTTATCCACTGTCAAGGTTCATACTGTTGAAATCCATCGTGTTTATTGCCAATTTCATTTTGAATTCTCATCCTAACCTGAATGTTGCTAAATATCTCTACCAACCTACAACATTTTTTCCCCATTACTGAGGACACTGATGAACTTAAAAAAATTGGTCCCAGTATTCACCCAGGCAGAACACTGCTTGCTATGTCCCCTCTGGGTAACATTACTCTTATTGAGGACATTTATTCTGAATGACCCTCCAACTAGCAATTAGGCAGTCTGAGCCATAATTTCTCATTGAGTTGATAATGGTGTAATGAAATAAAGAATGTAAAGCTTTGCTAAAGTCAAAAGGGGCTTCATTGTCTCTCTTCCATCTACCTATCCTGTCATTTCTTCATAGAAGATTAATCTTGTAATTTCATAAAATGCTGACACAAGCTTTATGACTTCATCTTCAAGTAGTTGATGTCCTCATTATGGCCATCTTGTAGCTAGAATAATTCTTCTTACAACATATTTGAATTCAGACAAAAGACGGACTTCAGGGGGTTACTAGGAGCATGCTTTCTTTATCCATTTTTTTCTGTTTCTTCATAACTGAGGGGAATGCCTAGCCACACTTCTGCAGGTTTAAATTTGACTGATATTCCTTTCTTCCTGTGAGCTCTGTTATAGTCTACAAGATTGTAGCATGGGTCTGTTTCTGCTGTGTAGCAGTCATTCTCAAATTTGTCAGAGGAAGAGAGAATAAAAACAAAGTTTAATCTTTGAGAGCTATGTCCTGGTGACTCTTTTCTAAGCACAACTTTGTATATCATGAACGTGAGTCATTCAAAAGGGGCAAAAGTGCCCATTTGAAGTAAATGTATAATAAAAGATGGCTATGGTGTCAGAAAATAATAACTTTCTTCTGATGCTGATCATATCACCAGACAGGCTGAGATAGTCACACTTACTAAGGTTTATTTGGCCTGGCATTGCAATGAATTACCTATGACACCAAGTTTATACTCTGGCATGTTTTTACTTTTCTGAACAGTGACTCTAAATAAGACCATCGAATCGATCAGGAATTAGTGTGTGTCCACTGCACATATCTCCAGAGCTATCTCAGGTTTAATGTGCCTTCTTCAAGGTACTCTGATGCCCTTCCATGCCACTGTCTAGAAGAGAGGTTCATGACACATACAGCAGAAGTTGTGGCTCTGTGGGGGCTTCAAGAAGGAAGCTACCACTTTTCCTTGGTGGACATGGCATTTGAATTGGGTTTAGTTTGCATCTTACTGAAACCATCAGGTCTTTTAGTCTTTCTCATCATATCCTCATTTAAACAAAAATGTTTTTTTCATGCAACTTTGCTAACAGCCCATATAATTAATTTGATTTGTGATGTTTATCTATTTTACTATATTTGTTTACCATTTCTGTTCTTCTGTTTTTCTAATTCATTAGTTTCTGACTTTACCTTACTTTTAGCTATCTTATTGTTGGATTGTGCCCTTTTTCTTTCTTTCTTTCTTTCTTTCTTTCTTTCTTTCTTTCTTTCTTTCTTTCTTTCTTTCTTTCTTTCTTTCTTTCTTTCTTTCTTTTGGTATGGCTTACTTGTGTTTGATGCTTAATTTATTTTAATTTTTCTATAATTATTAATAAATAAATTTCACACTATGAAATTACAATAGTTTTGGCCACATGCCTTCTTAGTGAGAAGGCAAGCTAAGTTGCTGTAACAAACGGGTCCCAGAATACAATGGCTCAAACAAGGTTGTAATATATTTCTCACCAATATGATAGTCCACATAAATCTAAGCCATTAAGTGGCTCTACTTTACAGTATTATTCAGGAACCTAAGTTTCTTTCATTTTCTTATTCTGTCTTTCCTGCAGTATTGTCATCTGTATGGACAGAACCAAGACAACATGATTCCCAGATCTAGTCCAAGTAAGTGACTTCATCTAAATATGATGACCTGGAAATTGCACAAATCATTTCTGTTTATCTCATTGGGCAGACCATAGTGACATGGCCAAACCTAGTTACAAAGAAAGCTGGAAAATGTGGTCTCTAGCTTTATACCTTCTAAATAAATAGGAAGAGAGGCAAAATCAATATTGAAACCCCACCCCATATTTTAATAAGCAATATGCTCATTTTTACAATTTCATAAATAGTTTATGATTTAATTTTCCTCTTTGATTCAATAGTAATTTGGAAGAATTTAAACATTTCATTAGCTTAAGCTAAAACAAAATATTTCTTACTAATTTGTAACTTAATTCTGCAATGCCTAAAGAACTGAATGTGTTTACTTTCTTCTTTTTTTGAAAAGAGAGCGTGGGTCCTTATCAATTATTATAAATTTTTCATGATGCTTCAAAACAAAGTCTAAAATCTGTTTGTAGGATTAAAAAATCTAAATGTACCTCATAATAACTTTCTTAATATATTATCATTTGTCAATGTATTTTAATAGTTCTTGCCCATTGATCTAGCAAAAGAGATAGTTGCGTTAAGACGTGCCATAATGACTGTGTTTCTAACATTTCTGTTTTATGTATTTTTATTCTGTTATTTGGCACATAAAATTCGATGACTCTTTTCTTCTGAATTTTATAAGTTTTAGTAATATAAAATAATCCTGTTTATTCTTTTTACATTTTTATTTGAATTTAACATTTTATACTACTAATGTTGATGTTTTTGCTTTTCTTTGTTAGTTTAGTGAGTTTAGTAAGGAGAAAGATGAATTATATTGGGGCGTAAGAAGGTATAGTCAGCATGAGGGTAGAGTACGTGTAATATTTTGAATAAAAACAAAACAAAGAAACAAACAAAACCTAGGGACTTTCTGTTAAGGAAGGAATTGAAAAACCCTTTTCTCCCCCAAAATTCAAGTTACTGAAATTTACCAATGTAGACAAGAGTGACCAGTCCAGATTCTGGTGACTGGGAATAGATAAGATTCCTGGTATAACATCACCGTGAGGGCTTAAATTAGCTGTATCACTGGGCTTACCTGAGCACTAAGTTTGTTGTTACATGTGAAATGTGCTCCTAGTTGTTGAGACAGTGCCTGGAACTTCCCCAATCCACTCTTCTTTAGGTTAAGCTTTTGCCCAGAAGGACCAGGCCTGCTGGTGAATCTAAACTTTAACATTCAGGAACCCAGGTAAATGTTGGCTAAGAACGCTTTGGTGGATCATAACATGGAAGAAAAGATGTTCTTTGTGGAAAATTTAGTGGTTGTAAGTCACTAAATTTTTTCTTTTTTGGAGTGTGGGGGTGGGGGTGCTATTTGTGACACAGCCTAACCTAGCAAAACTGATTAATACAGATATTTTTATCTGGAAATTTTGCCTCCCATGACAATATGGGAGAAAATAATGTAACTCTTTTGCACATGTATAAGCAATGGGAAGATTTTATACACATATATATTTAACATATATATTTATATATTTAACATATATGTTTATATATTTAATATATATTTTTTATATGTGTGTTTTTTTCTTGTTTGTTTTACTTGTTTTGGATATATGGGAATGAGAGTATTTGATGAGAAAAAGTATTATTTTGAAAAATATTTGTTATTGAATCTGCCAAGGCAGTGTTTGTATATTGGTTTTTAAAAAACTGCTTGTACACACAATGAAATTGAGCCTTAAAAGTTTTCAGAAGTTAGCATATGGATACATACAAGAGTTGAGGATTCAATATAATGAATATAAATATTTCACACAGCTTCAGTGGTTATCTATATTCTACCCTTTTTGCTTTGGACTGTATGAACATTCTTGTTGAAGATGACTATATGATATTAAACTCTGTTTGTCTGTTCATATCATCTTTCACCCTTCCTTTTGAGTTTTCTGGGCATTATTAAAGCATGTCACAAGCATCTTATTTAACACATAATTACTTTGGTATATATTTCTAATTCACATGAACTTAAAAAATCATAACCATTATATCAACATCATATTTACTAATATTTTAAAATGATTTTTTAATATTATCTAGTATTCAATTATGATGACCTTTCCCAAATTATCTCAAAAATATCTGTATATTTGGTTTATGTGAATTAATATCTAAACATGGTTCACATTTTACATTTGATTGACATATTTATATTTCCTTTAATCAATAATAGCTTGACCTCCCTTTCTGTCATCCCATGTATGTTATTAAAAAAACAGTCATTTTATGGAATTTCTCACAATTTGTATTTGATTGATTGCTTTATCATATTCTCATATAACCGTATATTCTATTGTCAAATTTCCCATAAGCTAGTGGGTCGATCTAGAAGTTTGGTGAAATACAGGTTAATATTTGTTGTTGTTGATGATGATGATGTTATTCCCTTTGCATTACATCAAGAGGTATATGATATTTGATGAGTGTATTTTTAGTGATGCTAAGATTGGTCAATGGGATTAGTTTGGTTGGTCTGTTCCCTACATTAAATTCTTCCAACAACATTTTTACTGATGGTTTAAGCAGCTATTGATGATTAATGTTTGTATTTATTATTTATGAAGGATTGCATAATGGTGATTTTTAAATGTTATTATTTCTTCTGCATATATTAGCTCAGATTCCTGTGTAGATATTACTGTCCTGATTAACTATTTGGTTACATTAAAATTTTGTCCATACAGGAAAGGCAGGAAAATGCTTGAATCTTTGTCTTTATTAATTTTCAAGATAATTAATTACCTTTAGTGGTGACTGATAATTTTTTTTAGTATAACTATAAACTCAAATGATTTTAGCTTTGGTTATTAGAGGCCCTTTAAGTCTGGCTCCTGTGTCTCTTTGACATGATTCTAGTAGTCTTCAATAATTTCTTGCTTTCAAGAACATGTCCACATCTTACACATTTACATTTCCTGCCCCAAATATGAATTCAATTATTTTTCCTAGACATCCTGGCTCCTTTACATTATAAATGGGATTTAGAGATCATAATATGGGTACTAATTTCTGTTGAGTTGCCATTGTTTTTAGTCCTTTTCATTTGACAAAACTGGAAAATACATAATTTTAAAAAAATGGGAAATTGAATCAAGAGATTCTGCTTGTGTTTCCAACAAAAATAAAAAAAGATTATAGTTTTTATTAACCCTAATTGAATGGATGTAATATTTGTATATCTTTTCTCTTGTCCGAACAATATTTGAACCTCATATTAATAATATTTGCTCACTCCTCTCTCTATCAATCATCTATCTTTCTTTCTATCTCTATGTATGTATGTATGTGTGTATGTATGTGTGTAATGTATGTATGATGTATCTATCTATTTATCTTTCATGTCTCTCTCTCTCTCTCTCATTATCTAAATAAAGTATTTTCTTTCCTAATACTAGTCTTTTTCTTTTTTTTTCAACTGAGGCACAGAGAGGTTGAATTACTTGCTTAAAATCAGGTAGTTATAAAGATGGTAGAATTGGGACTTGAACCCTAACATGCTGGCAACAGAGCTTATGTTTTTCATTGACTTGTTAAATATTAGTGTCTCTCTCTGCTTTTTCTATCTTGATTTATGGAGGATAGAGCACCCCAGAGGAGGGCATATTCAATTTTGTTGGAGGTGGGAGGGATAGAGGCCAGGTGGGACCTAGGGCAGCTTGTGGAACAAATGCAAGGACATCTGGAAGGCACGTAAACATGTTACCTGATGATGTGATTAGAAGACAAAGAAGGGAAGAGTTGAAGATAATGAAGCCATGAGATAATGGGATTAAGAGTATCTTAATCAGCTTGGGCTTCTATAACAAAATACTATCAACTGGGTGGCTTAAATAACAGACATTCAGTTTTTCACAGTTCTGAGGCTGGAAGGCCAAGGTCAGGGGGCCAGCATGGTCAGGTTCTGGTGAGAATTCTCTTTCAGACTACTGTCTTCTAGCTGTGTTTTTAATGTGGTGGAGAAAGAGGGAGAAGAAAAGGGAGGAGAGGGGAGGAAAAAGGAGAGGGAAAGGGAGAAGGAGAGGGAGCGAGACCTAATATTATTCTTGAATCAGTTTTTTTTTTTTTTTTAAATTAATTTATTTATTAGTTTCAGGTGTACAAAACAAGGTAATACTTAGACATTCATCATTTATATCCCTCATACTGTGAACCCCCCTCCCCCCATCCAGTATCCCTCCGACCTCACACTGAACCATCACATTATATATATAAAATTATATGTGGCATTCATTAATGTTTAGCTTCTGATGTACAATGCCATGATCAGGTATCCACAGTATCCCTGAGGTGGTCTCCCAAATAGGACGCATGTCCATCGGATACCCAACAAAATCTTTACAACATTATAGAATACCTTCCCCAAATTAATTTTCAAAAGAAAAACCCTGAGGCCATCTTGTGGTTACCAGCTGCTTCCAAATCCCTTCACCTTTCCCCTTATCCCCAACCCCCTCCCACACACCCATCTAACCACTCTCGGTTTTTTCTCTGCGTCCCCAAAACTGACTCTGATTAGTTCATTCACATAGTCTTTTCTTTAGATTCCATATATAAGTGAGATCATATGGTACTTGTCTTTCTCTTTCTGACTTATTTCACTTAACATAATGTTCTCTAGATCCATCCATGTTGCTGCAAATGATAAGATTTCTTTCTTCTTTATGGCTGCGTAATACTCCATTGTATAAATGTACCACAGCTTCTTAATCCAGTCATCTACCGATGGGCATTTTGGTTGTTTCCATATCTTGGCTATTGTGTAAAGTGCTGCAATAAACATAGGAGTGCATACAGATTTTTGAATTGGAGTTTTGGATTTCTCCGGGTAGATGCCTAGGAGTGGAATTACTGGATCATAGGGTAGTTCCATTTTCAGATTCCTGAGATACCTCCATACTGTTTTCCATAGTGGCTGCACTAATCTGCAGTCCCACCAACAGTGCACTAGCGTTCCCTTTTCTCCACATCCGCGCCAGCATTTGTTGTTTGTTGATTTATTGATAATAGCCATTTTGACTGGAGTGAGGTGGTATCTCATTGTGGTTTTTATTTGCATTTCTCTGATGGTTAGTGAGGTTGAGCATTTCTTCATATGTCTTCTTGCCTTCTGTATGTCCTTCTTAGAGAAATGTCTCCCCAAGTCCTCTGCCCATTTTTTAATTGGGTTGTTTGTTTTTTTGGAGTTGAGTTGAGTAAGTTTTTTATAGATTTGTGATATTAATCCCTTATCAGATATATCATTGGCAAATATCTTTTCCCATACAGTAGGATCCCTTTTTGTTTTATTGATGGTTTCCTTTGCTGTGAAAAAACTTTTTAGTTTGATGTAATCCCACATGTTTATTTTTTCTCTTACTTCGCTCGCGCGAGGGGATATATCAGTGAAAATCTTACTCCGGGTAATGTCCATGAAGTTTCTTCCTATATTTTCTTCTAGATATTTTATGGTTTCAGATCTTACATTTAAGTCTTTAAGCCATTTTGAATTTGTTTTTGTATATGGTGTAAGGAGGTGGTCCAGCTTCATTTTCTTGCATGTGTCCGTCCAGGTTTCCCAACACCACTTATTGAACAGACTATCTTTACCCCATCGTACATTCTTGCTTCCATTGTCGTAGATTAGATGGGCATATAGGCATGGATTTACGTCTGGACTCTCTATTCTGTTCCATTGATCTATGTATCTATTTTTATGCCAGTACCATGTTGTTTTGATTACTGTAGCCTTGTAGTATAGTTTGAAATCAGGTATCGTTATACCTCCCACTTTGTTCTTATTTCTCAAGATTGCTGAGGCTATCCGGGGTCTTTTATGGTCCCATATAAATTTTAGGATTATATGTTCTATTTCTGTGAAAAACGTCGTTGGTAGTTTGATAGGAATTGAGTTAAATATGTATATTGCCTTAGGCAGTATGGACATTTTAATTATATTAATTCTTCCTATCCATGAACATGGAATGTGTTTCCATCTATTTATGTCTTCTTTCATTTCTTTCTTCAGTGTTGTATAATTTTCTGAGTACAGATCCTTTACATCTTTGGTTAGATTTATTCCCAGATATTTTATAGTCTTTGGAGCAATTGTAAATGGAATTGTTTTTTTAATTTCTCCTTCTGCTATTTTATCATTGGTATATACAAATGCAACTGATTTCCGAATATTAATTTTATATCCTGCTACTTTACTAAATTCATCTATCAGTTCTAATAGTTTCTTGGTGGAGTCTTTAGGGTTCTCTATATATAGTATCATATCATCTGCATATAATGATAATTTTACTTCCTCCTTACCAATTTGGATGCCTTTTATTTCTTTCTCTTGTCTGATTGCTGTGGCTAGAACTTCCAGCACTATGTTGAATAGAAGTGGAGAAAGTGGGCAACCTTGTCTTGTTCCTGATCTTAGGGGGAATGGTTTTAGCTTTTCCCCATTGAGTATGATGTTAGCTGTGGGTTTGTCATATATGGCCTTTATTATGTTAAGATATGATCCCTCTATTCCCACTTTCTTAAGGGTTTTTATCATAAAAGGTTGTTGTATTTTATCAAATGCTTTTTCTGCATCTATTGATATGATCATGTGATTTTTATTTTTCATTTTGTTAATGTGGTGTATCACATTAATTGATTTGCGGATGTTGAACCACCCCTGCATACCAGGGATGAATCCCACTTGATCATGGTGTATGATCTTTTTAATGTATTGCTGAATTCTGTTTGCTAATAATTTGTTGAGAATTTTTGCATCTATGTTCATTAGAGATATCGGCCTGTAGTTTTCTTTCTTTGTGGTGTCTTTGTCTGCTTTTGGGATCAGGGTGATAGTGGCTTCGTAAAAAGTGTTTGGGAGTCTTCCTTCCTTCTGGATTTTTTGGAAGAGCTTGAGGAGAATAGGTGATAATTCTTTTTTGAACGTTTTGAAAAATTCACCTGTAAAGCCATCTGGTCCAGGGCTTTTGTTTGTTGGGAGATTATTGATTACTGATTCAATTTCCCTGGTGGTAATCAGACTGTTCAGGCTTTCTGTTTCTTCTTGAGTTAGCTTTGGAAGGTTGTGCGCCTCTAGAAAATTGTCCATTTCTTCAAGGTTGTCAAATTTGTTGGCATATAGTTGCTCATAGTAATTTCTTACAATTTTTTGTATTTCTGTGGTGTCTGTTGTCACTTCTCCTCTTTCATTTCTGATTTTATTAATTTGGGTCCTCTCTCTCCTTTTTTTAATGAGTCTGGCTAAAGGTTTGTCAATTTTGTTTATCTTCTCTAAGAACCAACTCTTGGATTCATTGATCTTTTGTATTGTTTTTCTGGTTTCTATTTCATTTATTTCTGCTCTGATCCTTATTATCTCCTTCCTTGTGCTCCCTTTGGGTTTATTTTGCTGTTCTTTTTCCAGATCCCTTAAGTGTGAAGATAAACTGTCAGTTAGTGATGTTTCTTGTTTCTTTAGGTAGGCCTGCAGTGCTATGAACTTCCCTCTTAGGACTGCTTTCGCAGCATCCCATAGATTTTGGGTCGTCGTGTTCTCATTCTCATTTGTCTCAAGATATCTTTTGATTTCTTCTTTGATCTGCTGCTTGACCCATTCATTATTTAGCAACATGTTATTCAGCCTCCATGAATTGGTGTATCTTCCTGGTTTTTTTCCCCTGTAGTTCATTTCTAATTTCATAGCACTGTGGTCAGAGAAGACAATTGGTATGATTTCAATTTTCTTAAATTTATCGAGGCTTGTCTTGTGTCCTAACATATGATCTATTTTAGAAAATGTTCCATGAGCACTTGAGAAGAACGTGTATTCTGCAGCATTGGGGTGAAATGCTCTGAAAATATCAATTAAGTCCAACTGCTCCAAAGTATCATTTAAGGCTGTTGTTTCCATATTGATTTTCTGTCTGGAGGACCTGTCCCTTGTTGTCAGAGGTGTGTTGAAGTCCCCTACTATGATAGTGTTGCTGTTGATCTCTGTCTTTATGTCCATCAGTACCTGTTTTATATATTTAGGTGCTCCTATGTTAGGTGCATAGATGTTTACTAGGGTTATGTCCTCTTGTCAGATTGATCCCTTTATTATTATATAGTGCCCATCTTTGTCTTTTAATATTTTTTTCATTTTAAAGTCTATTTTGTCAGATATAAGTATTGCAACTCCAGCTTTTTTTTTGCTTCCATTTGCATGAAATATGTTACTCCAACCGTTCACTTTCAGCCTGTGTGTGTCTTTTGATCTGAAATGAGTCTCTTGTATACAGCATATACAAGGGTCTTGTTTCCTTATCCACTCAGCCACCCTATGTCTCTTGATTGGAGCGTTTAATCCATTTACATTTAAAGTGATTATTGATAGGTACATAGTTATTGCCATTTTTAGATTTGTAGTAAATTGTTTTCATCTTTCTTCTATTTACAGAAGTCCTTTTAGTATTTCTTGCAATGCTGGCTTGGTTGTCATAAATTCTTTCAGTTTGTTCTTTTCTGGGAAGCTCTTTATCTCTCCATCAACTTTAAATGATAGCCTTGCTGGATAAAGCAATCTAGGTTGTAGGCCTTTGTGTTCCATCACTTTGAGTATCTCCTGCCACTCCCTCCTTGCCTTCAATGTTTCTGTAGAAAAGTCATTTGATAGTCTTATGGGAGTTCCCTTGTATGTAACCTTCTGCCTTTCTCTTGCTGCTTTCAAGATTCTCTCTTTGTCTTTAAGCTTTGCCATTTTAACTATAATGTGTCTTGGTGTGGGCCTGTTTGGGTTTATCCTGGTTGGAACTCTCTGCACTTCCTGGGCTTGTATGTTGGTTTCCTTTATCAGGTTAGGGAAGTTTTCTGACATTATTACCTCAAATATGTTCTCAATCCCTTGCTTCTTCTCTTCGCCTTCTGGTATTCCTATGATGCGCATGTTCTTGCGCTTGATGTTATCCCAGAGGTCTCTTAACCCATCTTCATTGTTTTTTATTCTTTTTTCTTTCTGTTGTTCAGTTTGAGTGATCTCTGCTAACTTGTCTTCTAAGTCGCTGATTCGATCCTCTGCTTCATCTAACCTGCTGGTCATTCCTTCAAGTGAGTTCTTAATTTCGGTAATTGTGTTTTTTAGTTCTAGCTGGTTGTTCGTTAAGATTTCTACATCCTTTTTTAGCTCTAACTGGTTGTTCTTTATGATTTCTATATCCTTCTTTATGTCTTCTCTAAGCTCCTTAAACATTCTTATCACCAGTGTTCTGAACTCTGTCTCTGACATGTTGGTTACCTCTGCTTCATTTGGTTCCAGTTGTGGAGGTTTCTTCTGTTCTTTTATTTGGGACATGTTTCTTTGTCTCCCCATTCTGACTGACTCTCTGTGTTTGCTTTGATGTATTAGGAAGATCCCCTAGAGCTCTTAGTTCTTGCTGGGTTATCTTATGTAGTATGTGTCTTTTATATTTGACTTGGACTACTTCGTTCTTCTCTGCATGTGCTCCACAGGAGGCTCGTGTGTTTAGTATATCGTCCTGTTCAAGAAGAACTTTGATTGCTTTTTGCTTGTGAGTAGGTGGGCTTAACTCCTAGGCCGTCTAGTTGTGAAACTTGGCTCTGCTCACCACAGGGTGTTCTGCTGGGTGAGGGTTGGCCACTTAAATGAGGTTTGGCCTCTATGGGCTCTTGTGTCTTCAGAGAATTCCCTCTGGGTGTGTGACTTGTAGGTCAAACTCGGTAGTACTCTGGTTTGGTCCAGAGTTGGCTTCTGGAAAATGTTGAATCTTGTGCCTCTTAAGCTGGGCCCTGGTAGGGCAGTTTCAGCACAAATCAAGTTACCAAGTACAACAACAACAACAACAAAGAAAACAAATCAAGTACATTCACAAATAAAATACAACCGACAATCCCCCCTCAACATAGGCAAAGATATCAAAGCAATAATGACAGAACAAAGCAAATCACTACAAGCAGAAAAAAAAAAAAAAAAAAAAAAAGGAAGTACCAAGCAAAGCAAAACAGAAAGCAGAACCAGTCTTGGCTTAAGCCCACCAGGTAATCTCCAGGTTGTCCTCTGCTGTGCCAAAGAGTTCCCTGCCTATTGCGCAGGCAGCGCTGGTCACCTGGTGCCCAGAGTGAATTTGGGAGTGTAGATTTAAATGCGAGGGGCTGAGGGGTCTGGATGACAGTTTTCAGAGAGACCATGCAGTTTCTGTCCTTTCCTGCACAAATGCACGCTGAGAGTAGCTCCACCAGCCCTGTGGTCAGTATTCCTGAGTCTTAGGGCCCTCCTTCCATGGGTGACTTGTAGGTCAAACCCGGTAGTACTCTGGTTTGGTCCAGAGTTGGCTTCTGGATATGTTGAATCTTGTTCCTCTTAATCTGGGCCCTGGTAGGGCAGTTTCAGCACAAATAAAGTTGCCAAGTACAACAACAACAACAACAACAACAACAAGGAAAACAAATCAAGTACATTCACATGTAAAATACAACCGACAATCCCCACTCAACATAGGCAAAGATATCAAAGAAATAAAGACAGAACAAAGCAAATCACAACAAGCAAGGAAAAGAAAAAAAAAGAAGAGAAAGAAAGAAAAAAAAGAAAAAGAAAAGAAAGGAAAAAAGAGAAGAACAAAGCAAAACAACACAAAACAAAACAAAAACAAAAGCAAAAAAACAAAAAAGCAAAACAAAACAAACAAACAAACAAACAAACAAAAAAAATCACCAAGCAAAGCAAAACAGAAAGCAGCACCAGTCTTGGCTTAAGCCCACCAGGTAATCTCCGGGTTGTCCTCCGCTGTGCCAAAGAGTTCCCTGCCTAGTGCACAGGCAGCGCTAGTCACCTGGTGCCCAGAGTGAATTTGGGAGTGTAGATTTAAATGCGAGGGGCTGAGGGATCTGGATGACAGTTTTCAGAGAGACCATGCAGTTTCTGTTCTTTCCTGCACAAATGCACACTGAGAGTAGCTCCACCAGCCCTGTGCCCAGTACTCCTGAGTCTTAGGGCCCTCCTTCCGTGGGTGACTTGTAGGTCAAACCCGGTAGTACTCTGGTTTGGTCCAGAGTTGGCTTCTGGATATGTTGAATCTTGTGCCTCTTAAGCTGGGCCCTGGTAGGGCAGTTTCAGCACAAATAAAGTTAGCAAGTACAACAACAACAACAACAAAGAAAACAAATCAAGTACATTCACAAATAAAATACAACCGACAATCCCCACTCTACATAGGCAAAGATATCAAAGAAATAAAGACAGAACAAAGCAAATCACAACAAGCAGAAAAAAGAAAAAAAAAAGAAGAGAAAGAAAGAAAAAAAAAATAAAATAAAATAAAAAAAAAATAAAAAATAAAAAATAAAAAAAAAAAATAAAAAAAAAATAAAGACCACCAAGCAAAGCAAAACAGAAAGCAGCACCAGTCTTGGCTTAAGCCCACCAGGTGATCTCCAGGTTGTCCTCTGCTGTGCCAAAGAGTTCCCTGCCTAGTGCGCAGGCATCGCTAGTCACCTGGTGCCCAGAGTGAATTTGGGAGTGTAGATTTAAATGCGAGGGGCTGAGGGGTCTGGATGACAGTTTTCAGAGAGACCATGCAGTTTCTGTCCTTTCCTGCACAAATGCACGCTGAGAGTAGCTCCACCAGCCCTGTGGTCAGTATTCCTGAGTCTTAGGGCCCTCCTTCCAAGGATGAGTGGGAGGGGGCGGGCGGGAGATCTCTAAGCTGCTGAAAGCCGGGAGCTGCGACTGCCGCTTACTGCTGAACTCAGGGATTGCTTCCGCGGTTGCCCTTGCCCCGCCGCAGGCCAGCCAGAAAGGGTGGGGCCTGGGGATGGAGGGGTTTCCTCCCTCCCAGGCCAGCCACTCACACTCCTCCCGCAGGCCTGAAAAGGTGGTGGCTGGGGGTGTGGGAGTCTCCTCTCTCCTCGTCCAGCGAAAATCCCCTCCTCCCAGCCTCTTCTGATGGTCAGAGCCGGCTGCCAATCTTCCCAGCGCCTGAGCGCAGACGCCCCTCTGTAATCTGACACTGTTTCTCAGTTAGGGGTAGTTTAAGTCTCTGGAAGGGCGGGGGGAGGATTCGAAAAGCGCGGTGAGGGGCCCAGGTGTGGCGTCTCAGTTCTTTGTCTGCCCTAGGGCCCACGAGCTGCCCGCCCCGGCGGGAGCGATCAACTGTGGGACGCAGGGAAAGAGCTCACCTCCTGGACCCTACGCTCTCCGCCACACCCTGGGCTCCCGTGGGACTCTAGAGCCCCGGGTGCTGCCCTCCACTTTTTCTGTGAGCACGCTCCTCCCCCCCGCTCGCCCACCTAGTGCACCTCAAAGCAAACCTTCCACGAGCCTCCGTCCGACCTGGGAGCCGCGCAGCAACGCTGCACGGCCTGTGCTCCGCTTCCAGGAGTCTGCGCTCCGTAGTCCCGGCGCCGCCGGCCTCGGCTCCGCGTGGGTGGGGGTGGGGGGGCGCGCTTCCACTTCGCTGTCCCGCCTCCTCCCCTGCTTGTAATCCGCGCACACCTTCAGGCAAATTCCTCCACGAGTCTCCCCGCTGTTCTGCGTGTTCTATATCTCCCTGTGTCTTTAGAGCTGCAGTTTACCGCCAGCCGCCGCCGGCTTGATTCCACCGCGCGACCGCGCGTTTCCTCTCCGCTCCCTTCTTTCTTCCCCTGCTCGCCCAATTTGCGCAGCTTCAAGTAATCCTTACACGAGTCTCTTAGGAGTCTCTTAGCTGTTCTGCGTGATGAGCGAAGAGTTGTTTGATGGGTTATATGTCCCGTTTGTAATAAAATCCGGAGGAGAACTCAGAAAATGTGCCCCGCTGCCGCCATTCCTATGACGTCACCCCCATTTAGATTAGTTTTACATTTGCAGAACAATGCAAACAACATTGCAAAGGTGGTACAGAGTGCCCATATAAGTTGCATCCACTTTTCTCTATTCTTATTTTGCATTAATATGGCAAAATTTGTATACCATTAATGAATTGATATTGGCATGTAATGTATTAGTATATAATAGCCAATATATTAATATTATATTAATATGTTATTAATATATAATTACCAACATTATATGTGATATATAATATTATATAACATGTAATAATGTATATTACTAATATGTTATTATATTATTACCAATATATTATTAATAACATGCCAATATATTATTATTATTAATGAAAATCTATACTCAACTTTTCTTAGGTTTTATCTAGTGTTCTTTTTCTATTCTAGAATCCCATTTAGGCACCACATTACAGTTAGCTGTCATTTCTTTTGAGATGCTCTTGGCGCTAAGTTTTTCAGACATGCCTTGTTTTTGATGATTTTGAAGAATACTGGACAGGTATTTTATAGAATGTCTCTCTGTTGGGATTTGTCTGATGTTTTTCTCATGATTACACTGCATTAATATATTTTTGGGAGAAATATCACAGAGGTAAAGTACCATTTTTAGGCATCATATATTAAGGTTATGTATTATCAACATGACATCACTACTTATGTTGACCTTAGTCACCTAACTGAGATAGTTTTTGTCAGATTTCTTCAGTGTAAAGTTACTGTTTATCAGCTTTCCATACTGTTTGTTTGTTTGTTTGTTTGTTTTGGAAGGAAGACACTATATGCAGCCTACAGTTAGAATGGAAAGAGATGCTCCACTTCCTTGGAGTGAGGTAAATTATTTGGAATTCTTTTTCATGAGAGGTTTGTCTTTTCTTCCTGTTTATTTATTCAGTAATTTATTTACATTGGTATAGACTCATGGATATTTACTTTATACTTTAGATTATAGTTTGATACTATTTTATTTACACTATTGCTCATGATGTCCTTGGTTTAGCTATTGGGACCTCTTTCAATTGACTTATCTGTGTGTGTGTGTGTGTGTGTGTGTGTGTTTAAAATACAACAGAAATGTGGGGTTTTATTTATTATTTTGCACACTCCCTTACTTTTGGGTACAAGATGTTCTAGCTTCATCTTGCATATTTCCTGTCTCAGTTGCAGAATCAGCCATTTCTCCAAGGAGCCCAGGTTCCTTTTATTGGAGAATGGCATTAGAAACCAAGTTTTGGGCACAAGGCATGCTCATTGTTACTGAGAGGTCATTTCTCCTAGACCCTCTCAGCTGACAGAACAAGGAAATATATGTGGGTATGCTAATACATTCATATACAATGCTCATAAATAATTTTAAATGTAATCATCTGTATCTATATTAGTTCATACTGATGTCTCCAACTAATCGATTACCACATGATTTATTCCAGTTTTCTCTTCTTGCCTTCTATGTAAACTTCTACTAAATTTTAATGAGAAACCTGTTAACTCAAAGAAAACAATTTTATGAGCAAGGATACAGTGCGTATTAGCGTTGTTTATTTTCTTTTCCTTTTTCTTTTTTCTTTTTAGTTGACAGACTCCAGTCATTTCCAAAGTTACTTAGGTCAACACCTCTTTCTCCCATCCACTTCAGTGAGGTTGTTTCATATATTTACAATACAGTTAAATACTTTTGTCAGTCTGCATTCCACGCTGGGATCCCCTGACCAGAGGTTTTTATTTTTTCCTTACATTAAAGCTCTCTCTCTGTGCTACAAAGTTCTATGAATTTTGACATATGAATAATGTCATATATTAACCATTGTAATATCATATAGAATTGTTTCACTTTTTGGGGATTGGGGAAAACTTCACTTATGTAACATCACTTCTTATATCTTGGCAATCACTGATGTATTTACTGTCAGTGTTCTGTCTTTTTCAGAATGTCATATAATTGGAATCACACAGTATAAAGCCTCTTCAGATTGTCTTCATTCACTTAGCTATGTGAACTCAAGGTTGTTCCACAAATTGATAGTTCTTTTTGTTTTTAAATCACTGAACATTATTTCATCGCATGGATGTACCAATTTGTTTACCCATGCACCTGTTGAAGATAATCTTGATTGTTTCCAGTTTGGGGGAATTATGACTAGACTGCTATAAACATCTGTATTCAGGGTCTTGTGTGGATATAAGTTTTTGATTCAGCTGGATAAATCCTCAGGAGTGTGATTGCTGGATCATATAATAAGACTGTGAAACTGGTGGAATAAATTTTAATAGTGTATTTTTTAACCCAATATATCCAAAATATTTTATTTCATCATATTATCTATATACAAATTATATGTAAGTATTTCACATTATTTTTTGTACAAAGTCTTTGAAATCCAGTATGTATTTTACACCCTCAACAATCTATTTGGATGAGCCACGTTTCAAGTGCTCAGTAGCCACATGTGGGTGGTGGCCATTGTCTTGAGGGCAACAGAGAACTATAGACTATAACTCATTTTATTTAAGCCCCTATAACATATTGGAAGATAGAGATTATATTTTTAATTCTACTGGTAATAGCATACATTTATAAAATTCATATTTTAACCTATAGTTTCCAAATTATTAAAGTTAAAAACAAGCCAATTTGCTAATGCCCATGTACATTTTGAGGAGTTAGTATGCTCTTATTGATCCTACTCTAATTTTCCATTATTTATTAATTTAATCTTAGATTTATGGTTCCAATGTGTTATTGCCTATTTTTCGTCCATATAAAATGAATTTGTTCAATTTTATGTTTTGTTTTTTACTTTTAGTTTTTTATCCTATCCGATCCATCCATGGGTTAATGCGATTATCCCAATAATTTTTCAGTGTATTATAAAGAGGCACTCATGCAAGATTTTGAGAATCAGGTACTATGAAATGTTAACCTCTAACAATCATCCTATGTTAAACTTACTCTGTTTCTTCTATTTTTGTTTTGTGCTACTTCTCCAATTCTTGATCCAGAACATGCATTTTTCGCCAAAAAAAAAAAAAAAATATATATATATATATATATATATATATATATTTAATCTTTTATATATATATTTAATCATATTTATATATATTTAATCTTGTGGCTGTTTTCTCTCAAGTACATTTATTGAATGTCATTATAAGAGCTTCAGCAAAACTTTTTGGTTAAGAGTGTCATTGCTAATTATAAAACTCTACAGCATTAGAGATTTCGCCTAAATAATAAAAATAGTTGCATTTCAAAAATTTTTGTTTTTCTATGAGGTAATTTGGATGGAACTGTACAATGATTTAGGCCTATTACAAAGTCAGAATTTTTTTCTTCACAAAGCCATGTTACCCAGCATGCCATTTTCTCCCATGAATTTGCTACATTGCTTTTGTGTTAACAGAAAACCTTATTAATCCAATATTAGTTTATTTAGAATAGCAAGAGGATTGCTAGTCCCCAGATATCAAGATGCTCTGTTACTTTAATAAAAAAATTTTAGATAATCTCAAGCAAGTTAATTGCAATTCTGTATTTTTTTTTGCCTCTGGTCCCCTGTGTTAAGAATTAATAAGACTTTTACTGCGTTGTTAGCATTTTCTTGATACTAAAATTAAGCTTATACGGCTGTAGTTCCTAGGGTAATTCTTTTTTTACATTTTAAAATGAAGGTAGTTCTCTGATTTTTATCAAATATTCTACTTGTTTTCCATTATGTCTCAAATTGTAATCAATATCTATGCACATAATTTTATGTGTTTGTATCTGCCTTTGTTTAAGTAAATCTATTTTTACAATTTCACCAAAAAGATAAATTAGGAGTAGTTTCTAAAGTATTTTCTCTCAAAAGTATTGCTCCCGTTATAGAAACAGTCACTAGAGATTTTCTTTAAGTAGCATAGTTACCTCTTGCTAAAGTACTGGAATAAGGGTTATTTGTGCATGTTTCTATCCTGAAAGGGCACAGTGTATGGAAAAGGAGAGGGGCTAAAATACCAATGAAGAAATTGATAACTGTGGGAGGGTGGAAAGGGATCAGAAGCCCAGCAAAGAGAATCTTACTTTAGCATTTGGGAGGTGCATTTCTTCCATAACTACCTTTGTACTTTGGATAATTAATGGTCAGTAAGTCAGGACTGGCACGAAGGAAAATTAAGTTTTCCCATATTTATATTTAAGATACTGAAAAATCCACAGACATCTATCCTGTTCTGCCACCTTACTGTGACCACTGTGAACAATTAAAATAATTGGAAGTATACCTGGAAAACAAGAATACTTGTGCTAGTCCTAAGCTTGCACCCTTCCAAAGCCTAAGTAATAAGGACAACTAATGAGAAGTGGGTAAGTAATACATATATCCAGGCAGGACACATTACTGAATGTCAAGGATTTTAAAGATAGCAGAAACATTCAGGCCAATACATGATGAACAAACACATGAACAGGCAAGCCAACTAGCAAAAACAGGTTACCTTCAAATTACAAAAATCAATTTGATTGCAAACTTCTCGAATGTTAATCCCTCAAAACAAAATCTCTGTAGGTTTGTCTAGTTAATTTGTTCTTTTCTGAAGGACACAGACAAATGTTCAGATAAGAAGGCATACAGACAGTAGAAAAATCATATTCCTTATTGATAAATTTCTTGAAACATGTCAGTGTACACAGTTGCAAACCTCAACAAAATAGAATTGTGATTGCAAACCTCAACAAAATAGAATTGTGAATAATCATTGACATCAGGTAAATATATAATTAATGTTATTTCAATTAATTTTATTTTTATTAATTTATTGCTTGCATATTGTGGAAATTCAATTACAGCAAAAACATTCATATGAGAAAGCATCAGTCTCCTGCTCTCTTCTCCCAATCTCAATTCTTGAGACTGTTTCTTTTAGTAGTTTAATCCACACATTCTATATAACCCTTTTGTACTTCTATTTCTTAAACTATAAAATTGAGACATTATTTATTGACATTCTTTTATTAAAACTGATATATCAATTGTCATTGTCTCCTCCCATCTTTCTAATATAGTCGTACCATATTCTTTTGTCAAATAAAAAATCTAGTCATTATTTGGTTAAATAAAAAAAATATATTATTATGATTATGCAAATATAATTCCTTGTTAAGCCAAGTAGTATACCCTGATTATTTTTCCCTTTCACATACAAATGTTATTTTCTTGGTTATAATAATTGTTTTATTATTTAATTTTTTTAGTTTTCTGTAGAGATAATATCATATTTTTCTAAGATTTGAATAGATCTGTCAAAAGCCTACCAATAAAATTTCCACAAACACACACACATTAGATATGTCCTTTCCTATGTTATTACTTTTATATCATTATTATATTTTTAATCCTGGAAGACTTCTTTTTTTACTTTTATTATCTTCTGCTGGAATTTATATGGTCTTGCTTTAACCTGTCTTGCTTTAACCTGTCACCCTGAGAGTTTTTGTATTTGTGTTTGCAATTCCATGCCCTTCTCTATGCTTTGCTCTCTCATTTGCTACAATACACTTCCTAGGAACTTCCAAATAAAGTTTTTGTGAGGTATATTTTTGGATTCGTTGGTTTCTGAGATTGATATTCTATCCTCACCTCTGGTTTAAAATGCAGTTGAATGGAGAATTTTATATTGAAAATTATTTTTCCTTAATATCCTGAAAATATTGCTCCATTTTCCCCCCTGAATTATTACTGTTTAATTTCTGGCTCCCATTTCCTTCATATTTCTCCTTGTAATTTTTAGAATGTCGTTTATCCTTGTATTCTGAAATTTCTCAATATGTCTTTGTGAGGGTAGGTTAATAATCTATGTGCAGGTGTAGGAGAGAGGTTTGTTATTTTAACAGTTGTATAAAAGGATTTTCAAGCAATCTCGATGTTAAAATCCATATTCCACAGTATCACTTGCCTCTGAGTAATGAGCCTAGAAGTTCTATATCACTGTTAGGTATTACCAATATGACCCCATTTTGTGCGCTTAAGTACTAACATATCTACTATCCCTTCTGCTTGGGTTTCTGACTCAAAATAATATTTATATGTCATATTTATTTTTGCTTCCTGTCTATATTTCTTTGTGTGTTAGTACTGGTTTAAGTCCTTTAATATCATATTACTAGGGATTATATTTCAGTAGAGATAAATACATGTTGTTCATTTAAAATTATTAATTGAAACCAAAACTGATTTTATGGTTACTAAATATAGCTACAAAATATCATGCAAATAAAAAACCAACTAATAAGTCAAAAAATAATTACTAATTAAATAATAGTAAACTATTAAGCAATAGTAAACTGGGACTAAAATCACTAATTATAAAGAAAAGTAAAAGATGTGGGAGGAAAGAGAAAAGTGGTCAATCTTTTAAAAATTGTTTACCTAAGTAAATGGCCATAGGTCCCTTTAGGGAAAGACGGGGAGAATAAATACTGTGTGTTTCGCTGAAGGAAGAATATCATACATTCTTCTTTGTTAGCATCTGGTTTCTTCTTAAGTTATTGGATTCTGGGTCTGAAAACTGGCTCATGTCCAAAAACTGGGCAAGGATTCAAAAAACTGTTATTTAGGTGACTTCCTTCAACCTCCTTTTCTTTCTTTGATTATATAGAATGAGTAGCTCCCTTGTTGGATGCCTCTTTATTTTGCTCCTAATGATGCTATATTCTATTTAAAATTTCTGTAATTCTCTATGGGTCATGCCCTTTGGCTATCCCTCCAACTGTGTAAGAAAATACACACAACTGACTTCTGATGGTGAAGCCCACTACCTGGTCTCTGTTGTTTGGTGTCCTATAATCACTCTTGACATCAGTCAGCCAAGATCTGTCATTGCAACTCCAATCATCAGTCATGGTCTACAGAGGAGAGCTGATACTGAACACAATACCTATGTTGGTGCTCTCTTTGCTAGCGCGATCATTGGCAAATGGTGTATTCTTTGGGCACTATTATAAAACAAAGATCTCTGATGTGTTTTCTGGTCTTAAATAGTATACCCACTTTAGCAGATCCACTTCTTTGAGCCTTTAATTCCTTTTTCCATTGGAATTTTTGCATTTCCATCTCACTTTATGTTAACTAAGTCTTTTCTCAAACTTTTAGCAGAAACCCTAGTAACATGTTCACCCTGTCTTCTGGAATCTTTGCCAGTGTGACCCTATACCGTGAGACAGTGTTCTCAAAATGATTGGCTTTTCATCTGCAAACCTGATGTTCCACATACATTGATCAAGAACCCTCAAAATCCATTTCCATGCATACTCTTTCAGCTTTTGCCAATACATGCAGGTTAGGTCCTATAGACTTTTGTCATATAGACTCTTTCCTCTCTTATCAGGCCTCACCCAACTCTGGTCAGGTTATGTTATGACTTAACCCTAGTTTTTGGCCTAGTAGCCAGGAGATGAGCTGAGATAGATTCTAAGGTGGGCATATGTTGTGTGTTTGGGGAGAGGGTTTACATCAGTTTTAAGCAAAGAGGGAGTACCAATCCTTAAGAGAAAGGAATGAGCAACTTCTGCAGGCTCAGGCGGTTCAAAGAAATCTAGGGGGAAGGGGAGTGTCAAAGTTTGCGTGTGTAGTAACTCAGATATCCCCATGTGTCAGGGTACCAAAATTCTGAAACCAGAGTCCTGACCTTGGCATAGCAGACCTGCTTAAGCTGAGAATTTAACCTTTGGGGCTCTGCTATGCTCTTATGATTAAGTTCTGGAAATGAAATGTCCTCATCTTTCTCTGCCATCCTTTTTTTCTTTTTTATTTATACTTCCAATGAGTCCCTTTGACCCTCTCATTTAGTTTTTAGCTGTGACTGATCACTCTCAGTTTGTCTTCAGTTGAGCTTAGTGATAGTTACCCTATTCCACTGACCTTGTAGTTATTGTGTCCCGCATATTTCTTAAATGCCTGATACATTGTACCATTAGTGGATTCACTTTCACCAGTATACTGTCCCAGTTCACCATAGCTGAAGGTTTTAACAATTGCTCTGCTACCTTGTAGCGGGGTATCAGTACACCCCATTAAGAAGTTATTTGTTGCTTGTTACCAGAAGGTGACAGGTGATTCAGGTTCAAAATCCCATTCCAGAGTCTGCCAACTGGGACAACTCCTGGAATCAATTCCCACAGGTTGGGCTTTCAAGGAAGCATTTTCTGAGATGAAGATTAGCATGAAAGAGCTTTCTTAGGCGTGTTTTTGGGAATAATGCCTGAGGAAGGGAAGAGCAGGAAGCAGAATTAGATAAAAAGAGAAGTTGAGATGAAGTGTAGTTGCAACAAAAAACTCAAGTAGTTCTATGAGGATCTTTGAAGCTGAGATGAGTTCAGTTTGTCCTGAGTTTGAGCAAAGGAGTGAGACATTTATACATCACGATGGTCAGTTATTAGATAAGGGCTACACATAAGACAGGGGCATGGCTTTGGTGAACTGTCACTTCCCAGTTAAGGCAATCCCCAAATTGAATGCTAAAGATTTTCTTCCAGGAAAGATTTTTCCTCCACTGAAAGGGACTCTAAATAGGACTTCACAGTATTCACCACATATAGAAATGATAAAAAGGCAAGAATACTCAAGACAATCATGAAAAATAAGAGCTAAATTGAAAGATATATACAGGCAGATATCAAGACCTAGTTTAAAGTTATAGTAATTAAATAATTATAGTATTGGTATAAGAATAGATAAATCTAAGATTGAAATCAATCTTCACATAGAAGTCTAGAAATCAATCCACACATGAGCTTTGGACTATGATGACAAAGATGGCATTATAATGAATTTGTGAAAGTGTATCTTTTCAAAAATTGATATTAAACCACGTAGATATTCATATAGAAAAATGAATCTTGACACCCAAACTCAGACCATACTAAATATTCAATTCCAGATGGACTATGAAAGAAATTAATACAGAGACTAAAAATTAAAATGTTGAGGAAAAAGAAAACCACAGGAGCATATCTTCATGCAAATGAGTGAGACATGAAAAACTAATCATAGAAAAATCAATGTGATTTATTGGACTATTAAAATCAAGGTATTTTATTCATCAAAACACATCCAAAAACCTTAAGAGATTGTAAAGCAAGCTATAGAATACAAGGTATTTGCTACAAATATATGATTAAATAAATGATATCTAAAAACATATGAAGAACTTGGGTAAATCTTTAAGAAAAATATTTGAAATGGAATAAAAAAATGGACAAACCTCTTAAATAAGCACTTCATAAAAGGAGATATCCAAATGGTGAATTAATATATAAAAAGATGTTCAACCTCATTTCTCAAATGGATATTACAAATTCAAATTTACAATAATGTAGTTCAAATTCTTACCTGAATGACTAAAATTAAAAAAAAACAAAATTAACAAATTAAAACAAGTGAAGGTAAGAATGTGAAATAGCTGGCAAACTCATATTGTTTGTGTTAATTGATGCTATTTTGGGAAACTGTTTGATAATAATCTACTAAAGCTTAACACATGTAATGTCCATAAAAGAGATAGAATGAATAAATAAGCTGAGGTGCATTCATATAATAGATAATTGTAATTATCAATGACAATCCACAAGTTATTATTATAGATATGTAAATTTAGATGAAACTCACAATATTGAGCAAAGAAGAAACAGGACATAAAAGTACATGCTGTGGGAAAAGTGTGTGTGTGTGTGTGTGTGTGTGTGTGTGTGTATTTTAAAAACAGGAAAATTAATATATGGTATTATATATCATGTTGTTTCTTTTGTGTGGGAAAATAATAATTCTATGGGAGTACCAAGATACTTTTAGAGGGTCAGAAATATTCTCTATCTTATTGCTGCTGAAATTTTACTGGATGTGAAATTTCATTGAGCCCATATACATACAATTTTATGTATTTTGTTTTATGTGTATTATACTTCAGTTAAATTATTATTTACACACACACACATACACAAAAGTAGGATATCACTTCCCTAACATGAAACAACTACCATTAATATCAAAATGGTATTGTGATAGTGGTAGTCCCAATACGTCAGAAATAAAAAAATACCCTTTAGCTACCAATATTTAATATTTTTCTGAAATTTCCTTATGACACAATAAGGTAAGAAAAGTAAATTAGGTATATAATTATTATGAGGTAATGCCAAAATTATAAGTAAGTGATATATTTGACAATCTGAAAAAATAAGATAATTCACTATATGTTATTACATTTAATAATAGAGGTAGAGAGGTTAGCATGTTTAAATATATATATGTACATATACACCATTGCTACTTAGTTGCATTAACCTATTAGAAAATTATATAAAAATCATATTAATAGCAGCTATGAGATACAGTTTATGCCTGTTACTATTAATAGTGTTCCCTTTTACTATTAAAATTTACTGGTTTGAACAACAAATTATATGGTCATCCTACTAATAAGCACTTATAACTATAAAATATGTACAAACCTAATAAGAAATGTAAGATATGCACAGAAAACTCTATCAAATATAATGAATTTATGGAGGCAAATATCAAGACTCAATACTAAAAATATGAATTATCCATATAACACAATTTATAATATAATTCCAGTCAAGATATCAATGGATGCTTTTGAACAGTTTTAAAAATGTTTCTAAAGGTCATCTTGAAAAATTAATGATTATAACATCCACAAATTCTGAAAATAAAAGAATAATGTAGAAGTGATTTGTACTGGTTAATAATGAAATGGTGTGAGAATGCCAAAGTCATTAAAATATTTTGGTATGGGATAAGAACTGGCTGATTAATGTAACAAGTATAAATGTACCAAGTATAAAAATAGATCCATCACATTTATATACAGAATAACAGTTCACATGAAGTCGATATAGAAAGTAAGATGCATTTGGGTAAATGGTACATTCTAGATAAGAAAATAGTTAAAACAAAAAAAAGGTGGCCAATCATTTGCTGAGAAGAAAATGAAGGTGTCGGGTTCTAAGAAAATATTGCATGCATAAAAGACAAACAACAAACCTAGAGCCAGATTTTACATAAGTAACAAAATTGATATATACTATAAAGTTATTATCAATATATAAGTCACAATTTAAAAATGATAGAATTTTGGGGATATTTTATAACATAACTATATAAAATATTTTAGTAATGACAAAATAGGTCAACACAATAATAAAAATAGCCAGACTTTATGGCTATGGACTGAATGTTTGTGTCCTTCCCAAATGTATATGTTGAAACCCTAATCTCTAATGTGGTATTTGGAGATGGGGCCTTTGGAAAGTAACTAGGTCATGAGAGTACAGGCCTCATGATGGGCTTAGTGGTCTTAAGAGAAGGGGGCTTTCTTCCTCTCTCTGCTCTGTGCCATGTGAGGATACAAGAAGATAACCATTTGCAAACCTCACCAAGAACCTCACTATATTGACACCTTGATCTCAGGCTTCCCAGCCTCTAAGAACTGTGAGAAACAAATTTCTGTCATTTAAACCACACAGACTATTTCTTATAGCAGCCTGTACGAAGGCATATAGCAATAGGTGATTAATAATGATATTCATCATTAATCTAAATAATGAAAAACATTGAGTTAAACAATTCCTCACAAAAATCAAAGAGATATACATTAGGAAATTAGACTATTCTGCTATAAGAAAAGATGAAATAGCACAATTTGCGACAACATGGATAGATCTTGAGATTATTATGCAGCATGAAATAAGTCAGACAGAAAAAGTCGAGAGCCATATGATTTCACTAATATGTGGTATATAAAACTAAAAAACAACGGAAGAACAAGACAAACAAATGAAAAAACAAAAACTCATAGACACAGACAATAGTTTAGTTGTTACCAGAGGGTAAGTGGGGTGAGGGTGGTAGACAGGTAAAGGGGATCCAATATATGGCAATGGAAAGAGAACTGGCTCTGGGTGGTGAACACACAATGTGATATATAAGTGATGTATTATAGAATTGTGCGCCTGAAATCCATGTAACTTTACTAACAATTGTCACCCCAATAAACTTTGATTAAACAAAATAAAAAAAAAAATAGACTCTAGTTAATCCATATTTTTCGATTTAACCCTTAATGGCTTAATCCATGACTTTATGCAGTTGCTCTAGGACATTTTAGCTTTTGAAACGGATTACAAAATTTTTCTAGCAGATTAATAACCACTTGTTCCAAGGTTTTTTGTAATTACCAATAGGGGGTGGATTTTTTGTTTTTGGGGACTAAAGAAAAATAACAAATTTAGAACAATGATCTCTAGTATTGATAGACTATTTTTGTTTTTACTAAAACACTTTTTAAAGTACTTATTTTTCAATCACATTTGACATGCAATATTATATTAGTTTCAGGTGTACAACATAGTAATTAGACATTTATGAAACTTATGAAGTGATCACCCCAGTAAATTTAGTACCAATCTAAACCATTCATAGTATTATGATAGCCTTGCCTAATTTCTCTATGCTGTACTTTATGTCCCCATAACTATTTTGTAACTACCAATTTGTACTTCTTAATCCCTTCCCTTTCACTCATCCCCCCATCCTCCTCTGGCAGCTATCATAATGTTCTCTGTATCTATGAGTTTATTTCTGTTTTGTTTATTTTGTTCTTTAGATTACACATATAAGTGAAATCATACGGCGTTTGTCTTTGTCTGTCTTACTCTACTTGGCACAGTACTGTCTAGGTTCATCCATGTTGCCGCAGATGGCAAGATATTACTCTTTTTATGGCTGAGTAATATTCCACTGACATATATACTACCTTTTTTTTGTCTATTCATCCATTGATTGACACCCAGGCTGTCTCTACATCTTGGTCATTGTAAACAACTCTGCAATGAACATATGGATATACATGTTCTTTTGAAGTAGTGTTTTGAATTTCTTTGGATAAATACCAAGAAGTGGGATTTTGGATCCTTCTATAGTGTTTGTTTTATAGTCTGTTGTTTCTGGTATAAATATTGCTAAGCCAGCTATTTTTTGTTTTTATTTCCTTTTTCATGAAATATCTTTTTCCATCCCTTTACTTTTAGTATGTGTGTCTTACGATCTGAAGTGAGTCTCTTGCAGGCAGCATATATAAGCGTCTTCTTATCCATTAAGCTACTCTATGTCTTTTATTGGAGCATTTAATCCACTTACATTTAAAGTAATTGTTGATAGATATGTAGTTTTTGCCATTTTATTATTCATATTTTTTATCTTTTTTCTATCCTTCTTCTTTAAGAAGTCCCTTTAACATTTCTTGTAATGCTGTTCTGGTGATGATGAACTCCTTTCGACTTTTTCTTGTCTGGGAAGCTCTTTATCTGTCCTTTGATTTTAAATGATAGCTTTTCTGGGTAGAACAATGTTGTTTGTAGGTACTTGCTTTTCGTCACTTGGAATATTTTATGCCAATCTCTCTGGCCTATAAAGTTTCTGATGAGAAATCAGCTGACTGTCTTATGGGAGCTCCCTTGTAGGTAACTAACTGCTTTTTTTCTGGCTGCTTTTAAAATTCTTTCTATATCTTTAACCTTTTCATTATAATGCGTTTTGGTATGGGCCTCTTTGGGTTTATCTCATTTGGGACTCTTTGCACTTCCTGGACTTGTTTGTCTATTTCCTTCAGCAGGTTACAAAAGTTTTATGTCATTATTTCTTCAACTATGTTTTCAATTCCTGCTCTCTCTCTACTCCTTCTTGTATTCCTATGATGCGAATGTTGGTACACTTTATGTTGACCCAGAGGTCCCTTAAACTATCCACATTTTTTGGATTCTTTTTTCTTTTTGCTGTTCTGAGTGGGTGTTTTCCACTACTTTATCTTCCAAATTGCTGATTTGAGCCTCTGCTTTATCTAATCTGTTGATTCCCTCCAATGTATTCTTCATTTCAGTTATTGTATTTTTCATTTTTGACTGGTTAATTTTTATGTTTTCTATCTCCGTTTACATGTTTTTAATCTTTTTATTGAAGTTCTCCCTGAGATCACTGAGTATTCTTATAACCAGTGTTTTGAACATTGAATCTGGTAGATTGCTTGTCTTCATTTTGTTTAGTTCTTTTTCTGAATCTTTGTTCTGTTCTTTTATTTGGGACATGTTTCTTTGTCTCTCCATTTTGCCTGCCTCCCTGTGTTCATTTCAATGTATTAGGTAGGGCTGCTATGTCATCCAGTCTTAGTAGAGTGGCCTTATGTAGTAGGGTAACCTGAGCTGGGTGCTGCAGGTGTGTTCCTTTGTGGGTTGTGTGTGCACTCCTATTGTAGTTGAGCCTTTGTTGCTGTTTTATGTCAATGGGAGGGATTAACCCTTGGAATGATTGGTTGGGAGGACTGGCCATGATTATAGTGGAAAAGCTGTTGTGCAGGCACTGACCTATGGAGCAGGATTCACTTTTGCAGTGCTCTAGTGCCTTCCTAGTCTTCCCTTTTGGTGTGAAATTCATAGAGGCAGCCAGGTGGTGCTCTAGCTCGGTCCAAAGCCTGCCACCAGCCATACTGGCCTTGGCACAGCGCCTTCAGGGAGGGGACCTGCCACAAGCCAAGTTCAGCCACCTGGCATGAGCCACAAAGCAATCTGCAGATAGCCAATACCCACACTTGGCTTGATGTTGTCTCAAGAAGCCAAGCCTTGAACCATGGCCAGCTGCTGCCAATGCTGGGTGTGGGTCTGCTCAATAAGAGTTATGGGGCATGCCAAGGCTATGTGTTTGGGATTTGTGAACCTTTGAGAGTCTTTAGGAAAGTCTGCAACATGAGCCAAGACAAGCTGTTTGTATGGAAAAGCCACTGGAAGCAGCTTGGGTGGGCTGGCAAGTTGGGGTGGGCAGTGTCTCAGGGAATCACCAGGGTAGAGTGAATAGTTTAGCCAAGTTGATGGAGACTCAGATATGACAGCTGCCTGTGTCTGTTAGCCTGGTGGCAGGAGGGCTCATCAAAGGGACAAAGGCCTCTGCCAGAACTTCTGTTTGGGAGAAAGCTCACCATCCAACCGTCGCCCTAAAGCCAGACACTTCAGTTTCTTCCCATATCTCCCTGATGCCTTTCAAGCTGCTGTCCCATGGCTGAAGGTCAGAGTGAGTGAGTCAGTGAGCAAGTAAGTTCATGCATGGGTCCTTTAAGAGATATGCCTGGGCCTCCAGCCACCCTCCGTCTCACTCAATCACAATCTCTGCTGGGTTTCACTGCCAGAAGTTGTGGGGACTTCCCTTCCTGGTACCAGAATCTTAGGCTGAGGATCCTAGTGTGGGACTTGGACCCTTTGCTCCTCCAGGGGGACCTCTGCAGCTGAAATATCCCTCCCGACTTTTAACATGTGGGTGGGGGAGTAGCTCATTCTGTGTCACCAGTCTCCATGTGGCTTCTTCTGTATGTACTTTGTTATAGGATTTCTCTTCTGCTAGACTTCAGGAGATTCTCAATTACGATTATTCTGTAGATTAGTTGTAATTTTGAAGTGGTCATGGGAAGAGGTGAGTAGGTAGCATTTACCTACTCCACCATCTTGACTGGAAGCCTCCCCTAAAATCCCTTTAATAACTATAATTTCATTTTATTCTTATGTGCATTTATTTTAAACTTATTTACAAATTCATACTTTTCTAGCACACAATAAAATTAAACCAAAATAGACTATTATTACTACTTCTTTATTTTTAAACTTTAGCTGAAAAATGTTGTACTTAAAAATGTACAGATTTATTAATTTTAGGAAGTTATAGATACAGCCAAAAATAATTATGCTTAATGGTAAATAGAATAATTTGTCACAATATAAAACAGTTATGAGCTTTATATTTATAACAATATGGACTCAAAATACACGAAGGTAAAAACAAAGAATTTCAAGGAGAGATGGACAAATTTTTTATCATATTGTAACTTTTAACATATGTATCTCAGAATCTGCTGAGTTATACAAAGTGAGAATTAGTGAAGATGCAGAAAAATTAAACAACACAATTAGTATGCTTAATACAATTGATTTTTATAAAAACTGTATTCCCAAAACAGAAAATAGCAGTTTTAAGCACATGTAAAACTGACCACGTAGTAGACCTAAAGGAACTTTTAATGAATATAAAATGATATCATATAGAACAAATTCTTTCAAAAATGTATTATGATTATAAATAGTAATCTAAGTTGGTCAATAAGATATGATAAATTTGGAATCTAAAGACATAATATTACATAGCTTATGAATCAAATAGAAAATCCTAATGAAAATAAAATATTTAGAAGTGATCATGAGATTTGCATGATGAAGCTTCAGTTTAGAGGACAGGTATGGTCTTAAATCCATTTCTTGGAAAATAATTATATAGAGAATAATAGTTTAAGACTTCTGCATCAAGTGAGAAAAACTGAAACTGGATCTAACATCTTATCTTAAGCAATTAGAAAATTCAACAAAATATATGGATCGATGATTTTCAAAAATTGGACAATAGGCAGCACATGATAATGAGATCTGAAAACGGAGACTCAAATAAGGTGAGCTTATGATTACCTCCAATTTAATGACTGTAGAGAATTTCCAGATGCAGAGTAGAGAGAGGGGAATCAAAATAAATCCAGTGGCATACAAGCCCAAATATGGATGTTGGGAGGCTCAGGTGCTAAAATTCACAGGGAAAAGTACTGTAGAAAAGAAAATTACACAGGGAAAGAAGGTTTCAGAGATTTGCCCAGGATTCCTTCAGAGTCTTCACCTGAATACTGATTGGTGCATGTAGGTGAAGAAACTAACAAGCGTGGGGAAAATCCCAGTGGAAAAGATCATGTGGGACAATCCTCACACAGGGCTAAGAATAGTTGTTTTTCTTACCAATAGAGTTCTTATTAATCATAGCCCTGGTAATTGTTAGGATTCACCTAACAAATTTTTTTTTAAAGACTTGAAAGGATCGAATCATTGCCACATAATTGCATAATAGAACAAAGCCCAAAAGTATTTATAGAAATGAAAAAAAAATTCAGTATCCAAATTGTAAACTTGACAAAGTCTGGCATGGAATAAAAAAATTATCAGGTATGAAAAGAAGCATAAAAATAAGAACAATAATGAGAAGAAAAAGTAATCAATAGAAATAAAACCAGAAATATCAAATGTGGGAGCATTAACAGGTAAGAACATTAAATATGTATTATAAATATAATTGATACACAAATTGTAAACTTGACACAGCCTGGCTTTAAATAAAAATTATCAGGCATGGAAAGAAACAGAAAAATACAAACTGTAATGAGGAGTAAAAGAAATCAATAGAACCAGAAATAACAAACATGAGAGAATTAGCACATAGGGACATTAAGCATGTTTTATAAGTGTATACCACATGCTCAGTATAAAGAAGATATCACAAGCTTGTTAAAGAGAGACATGGAAGATATTAAAATGGCCAAAATCAAGCTTCTAGTGATAAAATTTAGACCTTAGAAAATGAAAAAAAAATATTAGATGAGTTTAATGGCAAAATAGACATTGTGGGGAAAAAAGTTAGTGATCTTGAAGACATGGCAATAGATAATATCTAGAATGAAATACAGAGTGAAAAAATAATTAAAAATAAAAGAAGCAGTGTGGAAGTGAACTTTGAGAAAACATCACATGTTCTAATATGTATAATTGGAGCTCCAGAAAGCTAGGAGACAAAGGGTGGTAAAGATCAATATATTTAAACAAATACTGACCAAAATTTTCCAAATTTGATAAAACCTGAAGGCACAGATTCAAGAAGCCCCATGAACCACAATCAGAAGAAATCTATACCAAGGGACATCATAACATAGTTGCATTAAAGAGAAAATCTTCAAAGCCAGAGGTAGGAAAAAGTCCATTATACACAGGGGGTAAAATAAGAAAAAGACAGCACATTTCCCTTCAGAAACAACAATGTAAATCAGAGAAGAATGGAATGACATCTATAATACAGAAAAAATAAATGTCTACTTGGAATTATCGAGCAAATGAAAATATCTTTCATAAACAAAAGTGAAATAATTTTTAAGATATAGAAAAGTTTAAAGTATTATGACCAGTACACCATTATACTACTCACCATTATAAAATTACTAAAAGAAATGTGTAAAGAGAATCCTTTAGTGAGAATAAAAATAATGCCCAATGCAAATTTGAATATACATATAAAAGAATGAAAAGCATCAGAAATCGTAAATATTATATAATTTTTTAAAATTTTGTAAATACCTCTAATAGATGATTGACTTTTTAAAGAAAAATAATAAAGACATATTGTAGGTTTTTTAAATAAATAAAATGTATGACAATAGTATTATACAGAGGTCAGGAAGGGAGAAATGAAATGATGTCTTAAAGTTATTATATTACACACAACTTGGTATACATGAAGGTAGACTGTGATAGGTTAAATCCTAATAGAAACACAAAAATGTGGTACATCTCGTAAGCAAATGAATGAGATGAAACTGAATCATAAAAAACAATTCAAGGGAAGGATGAAAACAGGAAAGTAGGAAAAAGAACAGATGACACAGAAATATGGAAGATTAAGTTTCAGTAGATCTATAATCAATGATTTATGCTACTAACTTATGCAAATAGATTAGTTTAAACCAGAAATAATCATAATAAAGGAAATGATTAAACAAAAGCAAAAACCAGTGGAATACCAAACAAAACAGCAGAGAAAATTGAGGAAACCAAAAGTAGGTTCTTAGAGAATATCAGTTAAATTGATAATCATCTAATAAGATTGAGCAGAAAAGAGAGTAAAAAAATAACACACCAATATTAACAATGAGGGAGCTAGTACAGATCCTACAGACAGTGAAAAGGTAATAACTGTGAACTATAAACATATTTTATAAATTTGACAATATAAGTTACATATTTTCATCATGACCATCAACAAATAGATATTCTGAACAAAAGTTTTGCAGGTATACTCAACAAAATATATAAAGCCAGTTCATCTTGGCTAAGTCAGGCTTGTGTAAGTTTGGTTTGGCATTCTTAAATCAACCAATATATAATTCACCAAATTAAGTGATGAAAAAAAAACTATATGAGCAGTTTAATAGATACACATAAAACATTTCATAAATTAAACATCCATTTTTGATAAAAACTCACTGAAAATATGGAACAGAAGGAAACTTCCTCAACCTGGTAAAAAGCATGTATGTAAAACTTACACCTAGTATAATTTTTTTTTCTTTTTTTTAACTTTTATTTATTTATTTAAAATATCACTGTGTTACATTATGCTTCAGATTTTTTTTATTAGTTTCAGGTGCACAAGACAAAGTAATTCTTAGACGATTATCATTTATATCCCTCACACTGTGTGAACCCCCCTCCCCCATCCACTATCCCTCTGGCATCGCACAGAGCCATTACATTTCCACTGTCTCTATTCCTGATGCTGTACTCCGCTTCTTGTAAGTATATACATACATATATATACATATATATATATGTAAAATTACAGTTGGCATTCATTATTGTTCAATTTCAGCTATACAGTGCAGTGATCAGGCATCTACATCATCCCTGAGGTGGTCTCCCAAATGGGACACGTGTCCATCGGATACCCTACAAAATCTTTACAACATTATTGATTACGTTCACCAAATTAATTTTCAAAACCCCATGGCCATCTTGTGGTTACCGACTGTTTTATAATCCTCTCACCTTCCCTCTTATCCCCACCCTCCTGCCCATCTAGCAACCCTCAGTTTTCCTCTTTGTCTCCAAAACTGTTTCTGATTAGTTCATTCACTTATTCTTTTCTTTAGATTCCACATATAAGTGAGATCATATGGTATTTGTCTTTCTCTGTCTGACTTATTTCACTTAACATAATGTTCTCTAGGTCCATTCATATTGTTGCAAATGGTAAGATTTCTTTCTTCTTTATGGATGTGTAATACTCCATTGTATAAATGTACCACAGTTTCTTAATCCAGTCATCTACCGATGGGCATTTCAGTTGTTTCCATGTCTTGGCTATTGTGTATAGTGCTGCAATAAACATAGGAGTGCATAAAGATTTTTGAATTGGAGTTTTGGATTTCTCCAGATAGATAACTAGGAGTGGAATTGCTGGATCATAAGGTAGGTCTATTTTCAGATTTTTGAGATACCTCCATACTGTTTTCCAAAGTGGCTGCACCAATCTGCAATCCCACCAACAGTGCACAAGAGTTCCCTTTTTTACATATCCGTGCCAGCACTTCTGTGTTGATTTATTGATGATAGCCATTTTGACTGAGGTGAGGTGGTATGTCATTGTGGTTTTTATTTGCATTTCTCTGATGTTTAGTGAGATTGAGCATTTCTTCATATGTCTGCCATCTGTATGTCTTTTTTAAAAAAATGTCTCTTCATGTCCTCTGTCCATTTTTTAATTGGGTTGTTTGTTTTTTCGGAGTTGAGTTGAGTGAGTTTTTTATAGATTTGTGATATTAACCCGTTATCAGATTTATCATTGGCAAATATCTTTTCCCATTCAGTAGGATCTCTTTTTGTTTTATTGATGGTTTCCTTTGCTGTGAAAAAAGTTTTCAGTTTGATGTAATCCCACATGTTTATTTTTTCTCTTCCCTCGCGCGAGGGGATATATCAGTAAAAATCTTACTCTAGGTGATGTCTGTGAAGTTTCTTCCTATATTTTCTTCTAGATATTTTATGGTTTCAGATCTTACATTTAAGTCTTTAAGCCATTTTGAATTTATTTTTGTATATGGTGTAAGGAGGTGGTCCAGCTTCATTTTTTTGCATGTGTCTGTCCAGGTTTCCCAGCACATTTATTGAATAGACTGTCTTTACCACACTGTACATTCTTGCTTCCATTGTTGTAGATTAAATGGCCATATAGGCATGGATTTATTTCTGGACTCTCCATTCTTTTCCATTGATCTATGTGTCTGTTTTTATGCCAGTACCATGCTGTTTTGATTACTGTAGCCTTGTAGTATAATTTGATGTCAGGTACTGTTATACCTCCCACTTTGTTCTTATTTCTCAAGATTGCTGAGGCTATTCGGGGTCTTTTATGGTCCCATATAAATTTTAAAATTATATGTTCTATTTCTGTGAAAAACGTCGTTGGTATTTTGGTAGGAGTTGAGTTGAATATATATATTGCCTCAGGCAGTATGGACATTTTAACTATATTAATTCTTCCTATCCATGAACATGGTATGTGTTTTCATCTATTTGTATCTTCTTTCATTTTTTTCTTCAGTGTCTTATAATTTTCTGAGTACAGATCTTTTACTTCTTTGATTAAATTTATTCCGAGGTATTTGATAGATTTTGGAGCAATTGTAAATGGGATTGCTTTTTTAATTTCTCCTTCTGATGTTTTATTATTGGTATATACAAATGCAACTGATTTCTGAATATTAATTTTGTATCCTGCTACTTTACTAAATTCATCTATCAGCTCTAATAGTTTCTTGGTGGAGTGTTTAGGGTTCTCTCTATATAGTATCATATCATCTGCATATAATGACAATTTTACTTCCTCCTTATCAATTTGGATGTCTTTTGTTTCTTTTTCTTGTCTGATTGCTGTGGCTAGAACTTCCAGCACTATGTTGAATAGAAGTGGAGAAAGTGGGCAACCTTGTCTTGTTCCTGTGGTGTATCACATTAATTGATTTGCAGATGTTGAACCACCCTTGCATACCAGGGATGAATCCCACTTGATCATGGTGTATGATCTTTTTAATGTATTGCTGAATTTAGTTCTCTAATATTTTGTTGAGGATTTTTGCATCTATGTTCATTAGCAATATCGGCCTGTAGTTTTCTTTTTTTGTGGTTTATCTGATTTGGGGATCACGGTGATAGTGGCTTCATAAAAAGTGTTTGGGAGTCTTCCTTCCTTCTGGATTTTTTGGAAGAGCTTGAGGAGAATAGGTGATAATTCTTTTTTGAACGTTTTGTAAAATTCACCTGTAAAGCCATCTCGTTCAGGGCTTTTGTTTGTTGGGAGATTGTTGATTACTGATTCAATTTCCCTGGTGGTAATCAGTTTATTCAGGTTCTCTGTTTCTTCTTGAGTTAGCCGTGGAAGATTGTATGCCTCTAGAAATTGTCCATTTCTTACAGATTGTCAAATTTGTTGGCATATACTTGCTCATAGTAATTTCTTAAAATTTTTTATATTTCTGCAGTGTCTGTTGTCACTTCTCTTTCATTTCTGATTTTATTAATTTGGGTCCTCTCTTTTTTTTAATGAGTCTGGCTAAAGGTTTGTCAATTTTGTTTATCTTCTCTAAGAACCAACTCTTGGATTCATTGATCTTTTGTATTGTTTTTCTGGTTTCTATTTCGTTTATTTCCACTCTTTATTATCTCCTTCCTTGTGCTCCTTTTGGGCTTATTTTGCTGTTCTTTTTCCAGATCCCTTACGTTTGAAGATAAGCTGTTGATTAGTGATGTTTCTTGTTTCTTTAGGTAGGCCTGCAATGCAATGAATTTCCCTCTTAGGACTGCTTTTGCGGCATCCCATAGATTTTGGGTCATTGTGTTTTCATTTTCGTTTGTCTCTAGATATCTTTTGATTTCTTCCTTGATCTCCTGCTGGACCCATTCATTATTTAGTAACATGTTATTCAGCCTCCATGAATTGGTGTGTCTTCCAGTTTTTTTCCTGTAGTTCATTTCTAATTTCACAGCACTATGGTCAAAGAAGACAATTGGTATTATTTCACTTTTCTTAAATTTATCAAGACTTGTTTTGTGGCCTAACATATGGTCGTTTTTGGAAAATGTTCCATGTGCGCTTGAGAAGAACGTGTATTTTGCAGCATTGGGGTGAAATGCTCTGAAAATATTGATTAAATCCAAGTGGTCCAATGTATCATTTAAGACTGTTGTTTCCATATTGATTTTCTGTCTGGAAGACCTGTCCCTTGTTGTCAGAGGTGTGTTGAAGTCCCCTACTATGATAGTGTTACTGTTGATCTCTGTCTTTATGTCAGTCAATATTTGTTTTATAAATGTATGTGCTCCTGTGTTGGGTGCATAGATGTTTACTAGGATTATGTCCTCTTGTCGGATTGATCCCTTTATTATTATATAGTGCCTATCTTTGTCTTTTAATACGTTCTTCATTTTAAAGTCTATTTTGTCGGATGTAAGTATTGCAACTCCAGCTTTTTTCTTGGTTCCATTTGCATGAAATATCTTACTCCAACCCTTCACTTTCAGCCTGTGTGTGTCTTCTGATCTGAGGCAAGTCTCTTGTATACAGCATATACAAGGGTCTTGCTTTCTTATCCACTCAGCCACCCTATGTCTCTTGATTGGAGCATTTAATCCATTTACATTTAAAGTGATTATTGATATGTACATAGTTATTGCCATTTTTAATTTTGTAATTAGATTGTTTTCATCTTTCTTCTATTTACAGAAATCCTTTTAGTATTTCTTGCAATGCTGGCTTGGTGGTAATAAATTCCTTTAGCTTATTCTTTTCTGGGAAGCTCTTTGTCTCTCCATCAACTTTAAATGATAGCCTTGCTGGATAAAGCAATCTAGGTTGTAGGTCTTTGTTTTCCATCACTTTGAGTATCTCCTGCCACTCCCTCCTGGCCTTCAATGTTTCTATAGAAAAGTCATTTGATAGTCTTATGGGAGTTTCCTTGTATGTAACCCTCTGTCTTTCTCTTGCTACTTTTAGGATTCTCTCTTTGCCTTTAAGCTTTGCCATTTTAACTATAATGTGTCTTGGTGTGGACCTGTTTGGGTTTATCCGCGTTGGAACTCTCTGCACTTTCTGGAAGTTTTTGGACATTATTACTTCAAATATGTTCTCAATCCCTTGCTTTTTCTCTTCACCTTCTGGTATTCCTATGATGCACATCTTGTTGCACTTGATGTTATCCCAGAAGTCTCTTAAACCATCTTCATTGTTTTTTATTCTTTTTTCTTTCTGTTGTTCTATTTGGGTGATCTCTACTAACTTGTCTTCTAAGTCGCTGATTTGATCCTCTGTTTCATCTAACCTGCTGTTAATTCCTTTAAGTGAGTTCTTTATTTTGGTAATTGTGTTCTTTGGTTCTAACTGGTTGTTCATTATGATTTTTACATCCTTCTTTATGTCGTCTCTAAGCTCCTTAAACATTCATCAGTGTTCTGAACTCTGTCTCTGATAGGTTGGTTACCTCTGTTTCATTTGGTTCCACTTCTGGAGGTTTCTTCTGCTCTTTTATTTGGGACATGTTTCTTTGTTTCCCCATTCTGGCTGACTCTCTGTGTTTGCTTTGATGTGTTAGGTAGATCCCCTAGAGTTCTTATTTCTTGCTGAGTTATCTTATGTAGTATGTGTCCTTTATATTTGACTTGCACTACTTCGTTCTTCTCCTCTGCGTGTGCTCCAAAGGTGACTCTTGTGTTGTGTATATTGTCCTGTTGAAGAAGATCTTTAATTGCTTTTCGCTTGTGAGTAGGTGGGGTTAACTCCTAGGCTGACTAGTTGTGAGACTTGGCTCTGCCCACCGCAGGTTGTTCTGCTGCGTGAGGGTTGCTCCCTTAAATGTGGTTTGGCCTCTATAGGCTCTTGTGCCTGTAGAGAATTCCCTTTGGGTATGTGACTTGTAAGTCAAACCAGGTAGTACTCTGGTTTGGTCTGGAGTTGGCCTCTGGATATGTTGAATCTTGTGGCTCTCAAGCTGGGTCCTCCTGGCTTTTGTGTTCTCTTTTCCGTCCTGGGATCCCCTGCGTCTCTGCAGCTGCGGATGCCGGCCACGTTTCCAGAGCCGCAGATGTGGGCCGCGTTTCCACAGCCTCAGATGTGGGCCGCGTCTCCACAGCCGAAGGTGCGGGCCACGTCCCCCACATCTGTTATATGTAGTGTGGTTCTTGGCTTTCAGTAGCCCTCACTGTCACATTATGCATTCCACCTAGCATCATTTAGGAATGAAAGTTGAATGTGTTCCCCTAACATCAGGAGCAAGCATGAACGACTCATCTCATAGCTTCTATTACACATTGTCCTAGAAGCTGGAGCCAGTTTAATAAGACAGAAAAATAAATAAATGAACGAATGAATGAATAAATAAATAAATAAATAAATAAATAAATAAATAAATAAATAAATAAAAATCAATAATAATAATAAAATAAATTATACCCAGATTATAGAGGAAGATGTAAAACTATCATTACTGGCAGACAACATAATCCCCATGTAGAAAATTCTAAGGAATGGAAAGAAAAGTTTCTAGATTTAACAAAATTGCAGGATAAAGGTTCATCACACAAAATATGATTGTGTGTACTAGCAACAAATTACTTTAAATTGAAATTGAAAAAAAAACACATTTAAAATATCATAATAGACTTATTGGGATTATCACTTTGTGAGGTATATAAATGCCTAATCACCGTTGCTTTATACGCCTGAAACTTATTTCAAAATATCATAAGAATATGGAATACGGACTACTTTAACAAATTATGTGTAAGACCCATAAACTGAAAACTATGAATTTTGTGGAGAGAAAGAAAAATGACTTAAATGGAGAGACATACTATTATTATGGTTTGGAACATTCAATATTAAGATGTCAATTCTTATCAACTCTATAGATTCAATGAAAAATTGATTTAAAATCCTAGAAATTTACAAGCTGATTCTAAATGCTATATAGAAAAAACAAGGACTTAGAATTCAAAAACTATTTTGAGAATTATGACCAGATTTGAAAGAGTTGTAGTATTTTATTCAAGGCTTAATAGAGTAGTACAGTTATAGAGACACCATGACATTGGCATAAAGATAAATATTTAGGCTATTGGAACAGAAAAGAGAATCCCAAAATAGACTCTTCTTTTTGTAGTCATTTGATTTTGATAATGATGTTAAGGCAAGTCAAAGAGGAAGGACAGTCTCTCAAGAAATGGTGTTGGATATGTAAATGAAAAAACAAAGAAACAAAAAAAACAACCAAACAAAAAACCTCAAAACCCTCTTAACTCTTACTTTACACTAAATGCAAAACTTAATGCTGATTGTAGATCATAGACCTAAATGTAAGATCTAAAATGACACTGTGTTTGGTAAAGATTTTTAAGTAAGAAATGAAAATAATGAACTATAAAAGACAAAAATAAACTCACTTTCATCAAAATAAATAAATGCTTTTCAACAGAAAGTTAGGAGAACAAAAAAAACTACAGACTGAAAATATATTTTCACAACTTATATCTGAGAAAAAACTTGTAACTAGAATACATAAAGAACACTTACAATGCAATAATAATAAGACACACAACAAAAAGGGCAAAATATTAGAATAGTTTAGAAAGAAACTATATAGATAGAAAATAAGTACATAAAAAGATGCTTAATATCATTAGTTGTCAAATTAAAACCATAATGAAATAACTCTACACACTGTAGAACAGATGAAATTGAAAAGGCTGTTCCTACTAAATTTTGGCAAGGAATTAGAGCAACTGGAATTCTCATGTACTGCATGTGGAAATGTTAAATAGTGTAACTGTTTTGGAAAACAGTTTGGCATTTTCATAAAAATTTAAACATATCTAACACATGAAGCAGCCATTCTATTCCAAGGTATTTAGCCAAGAGAAATAGCCATATACACTAACCTTTCTATAACAGACAGAATCTGAAGGCAATCCAAAGTCCTTTAATATTGAATGGATTAACAAAGTGCTGTATGACCTGTTCAATAAAACAATATTCAGCAATAAGAACAAACTATTGACACATGCCTCAACATAGATGAAATTCAAAAGAAATATGCTCAATGAAAGAAATCAGGTCCCCAAAAGCAATTTTCATTTATATAAAATTTTAGAAATGAAAAATAATTTATATCGATGGGATGTATACTAGTGGTTATCTGGGAGATTATGCAATAGGAAGAAAGAATATGGATGCAGTAGAAATGAACATGAGGAATCTCTTAGGGTTACAGATACGTTCATGCTTGATTATGCTGATTGTTTCATATATACAGAGGGTGCCAAAAATTTATACACATTTTAAGAAATGAAAGGACTGTATTAATTGTTAATATTCAATATATACCAATAGCAAAAAACTAATACAATTCAGGTTTGACTTCTGCAATTACAAGAGGTGCTCAAAGTGGTTACCATCAGTATCCAGACACTTCTGATTATGGCGAACTACTGCTTAAGCATAGATAACATCTCTTAAAGTGCCATTGCGAGAATGTCTGAGCTTGAATTAAAGCAATGAACAAACATTAAATTTCTTGTTAAACTTGGCAAGAGTGGAAGTAAAGTCAGGGACATGTTAGTCCAAGTTTATGGGGATAATGCCATGAAGAAAATAGCGTGTTTTTCTGAAGGGAGACAATGTGTCACTGATGAAGAGAGGTCAGGGCAGCCAGTAATGAACAGAACTAAGAAAACATTGCAAAAATTCATCAAATTGTGTGTCAAAATTTTTGGCTGTAAGAAGCATAGCAGACCAAATAAACATCTATACAGAACCAGTTAGGGAAATCTTAACTGAAAATCTTGGCATGAGAAAGGTGTGTGCAAAAATCATCCCGAAGGAGCTCAACGATGAACAAAAGCAAAGGAGAGTCGAAGTTTGCCAAGACCTTTTGGAGAGGCAAGACGGGCCATGTTATCACTGGTGATCAAACATGGGTGTACCAATATGACCCTGAAACAAAGTGCCAAAATGCATAATGGAAGTCAGCCAATTCTTCATGACCAAAAATGTTCCAACAGTCCAAATCAAGGGTCAAAATGATGTTGCTAACCTTTTTTGATATCAGAGGGATTATTCATTATGGATTGTACCAACTGAACAGTTAACCAAGTTTACTATTTGGAAGTGCTGAAAGTCTGAGTGCAAAAGTTAGATGAAAATGACCTGAACCTTTTGCCAACAATTCATGGCTCTTGCATTAAGACAATGCATCAGCTCACACAGCACTGTGTGTGAGGGATTTTTTAGCCAGTAAACAAATAACTGTATTGGAACGCCCTCCATATTCACCTGATTTGGCCCCCGATGACTACTTTATTTACCCAAAGATAAAGGAAATACTGAAAAGAAGACATTTTGATGAAATTCAGGACATCAAGGGTAATATGACAACAGCTCTGATGGCCATTCCAAAAAAAGAGTTCCAAAATTGCTTTGAAGGGTAGACTAGATGCTGGCATCAGTGCATAGCTTCCCAAGGGTAGTACTTCGAAGGTGACCATAGAGATATTCAGCAGTGAGGTTTGTAGCACTTTTTCTAGGATGAGTTTGCAAACTTATTTGTCAGATCTAGTATATGTCAAAACTCAACAAGTTATCAACTTGAGTTATGTGTAATTTATTTTGTATTAAGCATATCTCAATGAATCTGTCACATATGATAGAAAAGTAAACCCAAAACAAGTATTACAAAAGAAAGAATAGAAATAAGAGTCAGCATTGTTGAAATAGAAAACATTATCAAGAAAAATAGAATCAAGAAAACCAAAAATGAATCAACTAAAACCAAAGGCTGCTTATTTAAAATGAGGAGTGAAATATGTGGACCTCTGATAATATGATTAAAGGGGAAAAAGAGAGAAAATATGAATAATATTAGGAATTTTAAAAGAATATGACAAGATATAGAGATTTAAAATTTTAAGAAATTATATCAACTCTTTAATAATAATTTTTAAAACATAAATAACATGAAGAAATCTTAGAAGGGTAAATTCACCAATTTAAAGAGCAACTGAAAACAAATAAACTTTTAATTATTATTCATTATTTATTCAATGCATATTACCAACTCGGCCCCAGATGAACAATTTTTACTGGTTAATGTTTACCAAACTTTTAATGAAATTATTACCTATCTTATATTCACCTTTACAAAGAAAAGTTAAAGAGGGAAAATCTTCCAACGCATTTTGGTATCTAAACAGAAATGTTATCAAACCTCAATGAAGAAAGAGATTGGCAAATAGTGTTTGTATCAGAAATGTAAGAACAGTTTCACATTATAAAGCACTTATTAAAAGAGAAAAAAAAATTTATCCATAGATTTGGGGAAAAGCATTCAACTTTAATTAACACTCATTCATAATATAACATTTAGCCCAACTAAAAGGAAACTTCCTCACCTTCATAAAGTATCTCTATCAAAAACCTGCAGGAAATATAGACAACTGAATACAGAAGCATTCCTTATAAAGTCAAAAAGAATTTAAAGATACCTGATATTACTGCTTTTATTCAACACAGTATTACAAGTCAGGCTTTGTAATGAGACAGAAATAACATATGAGTGGTAAGGTTTTGAAAGGAAGAATTACATTTGTATTCAGAGACAATATAACTAACTACATGAACAATCTAAGATCTATTTCAATCTGTTAGAATTCATGACAATTCAGCAATGTTGTTTAAAATTAATCAATGTGCAAAAATTCAATAGCAATCCTATGTATCAATCTCAGTTTGGGTTTCCTGTGAAAGTAGAACTTAAAACAAGAATTTGGGTGTAGCTAAATTTTGATATGAACTCAAGGAGCAGTAGTCAGGAAACAGGGGAATGCAATACATAGATGATGTGTTATAGAATTGTACACTTGAAACCTATGTGATTTTACTAATCAATGTCACCCCAATACATTTAATAAAAACTTAAAAAAAGAAAATAGGATACCCAGATGGCTAATAAATACTTTGAAATATAAAAGCAAAAGTCAACGCATGGATAAATATTGGGGGTTCCTGCTGTAGACAATGGATGTTTGATTTTACTGGGACATCTGGAAAGCACACAGACTTTCAGAATTGCTGGTCAAAAGGAGAGGGAGGACACTGGGTCATTTATCCATGGCTCCCATTCTCTGTTGGTTGAGGTTTATCCTTGATGACATCAACTTCCCCAAACTGCTCTGCTGTGCATGTGGTGTGTGCCTAGAGGGCTTCTGAGGATTCAGAGAAGTCTTTTACATGGAACTGTCTGCCACAGCTGAGTCTGAAATAAGAGAAGATTGGAGGGGATGTGACATAAGATCCCAAAGGCATCAGTGACAGCCAAGAAGATAACAGTTTTATAAAAAAACTTTCCAATCACAATAGCAAAATCTGTTTGTCTATCTATGTATATACCTATATCTATATCTGTTATTTATCTATCTATATCTATCTGTCTGTCTATCTATCTATCTATCTATCTATCATCTATCTATCTATCTATCCATCTGACAATAACCCCAATTAAAGACTTGTGAAATCATTGAACAAAAAATTATAACATTGTATTAAAAAACATAAATGGAGAGATATCATGTTCGTAGGCAGGAAGAGTCAATATCTTAAAGACATCATTTAACCTCAAATCTAACAATAAATTCAAGGTGATTAAAATTTAAAAAGCAACACTACAGTGATCTTTGTGACTTTGACCAGATGTCTGTACTTGGAGGCAAATGTAATGGAAGCAAAAGGGAACTGGATTAGCCAAGATTATTGAATGAGAATCAAGAAGAAACACTTGCCATCTACAAATTTTAAGACTTATTACGAAGCTGGAGAAACATAGAAAAAAGAAAAGAAAAAGTGTTTGGATGAAGGGAGAGGGAAAAACCTATAGTTTAAAGGCAAATCTCAGACTAGGAGATATTTGCAACCCACTTAACTGATAAAGGATTAGTTTTTGTATACATAAAGGACAATGAATACATAAGTAAAAAGACAACCCAAAAGCAAGATGGGTAAAGGACATGAAGCAGAAATGTACTGAATAGGAATCACAAATATAATAGACAAGAAAATATGAAAACAAATCACTAATAATCAGAGAAGTAAAAATTAAAACCACAATGATATATAATTTTACATTTATCAGATTGGAAAAAAAATACTCCTAAAATAATAACTGTTGGTGAGAATATGGTAGAGGGAATGGAAATGCTCATACATCCCTTCAAGTGAATTGCTTCAAGTGAATGTTGTTACAAACATTTGTAGATTTTGTAAATCAATTAGTAAAACATTTTGTAAATCAATTTTACAAAAAAAAAATCAATTGATTTAAAACATTTGTAAATCAATTTTGTAAAACATTTGTAAATCAGTTGTCCAGAATCAAATGAAGCTGATGCTGACTTTACCCACTGAACTCTCTCAGCTTTGTTCATTGCTATGTCCCTACCACCTGTAGCAATATCTGGTATATATTACGTGCTAACTAACTAACTAGCTAACCACCTTGTGCCAGTAACATTTTTAAAGTAACCTTTTCCTATATAACTAACCATTTCCAAAATTAGTGGTTTAAAACAACTTACTGCTCTGTGGGCCAGCACCTTGGGCTGAGGTGGTTCATTTCTGCTTTCTCCTAATGCCATCAGGGCCCATAATAGTTGTAGGCTTTGACTAAGATGTGTGGGGCTTCTCTCCTCAAGCTCATTATCATCCTTCAGGAGATTAGCCTGGATTTTTTTTTTTTTAACATGGTGTCAAAAAAGCTTCAGAAGCAAGAGAGGGCCAACCCCCCAGGTGCAGGCAGATTTTAATCCTCTGCTTTTATCATACTTGCTATATCTTTTGAGAAATGTGAAGGATATGAGATTTTACTTTACCTGTAAACTAACAATTTAGCCTGGAAGCTGGTAGAAGATACACGTTTCTCAGTGCAGAGGCAAAGGATTTTGTTCCTCTCAGCACAGCAAGTAGCAGGGGCACTGTGATCATGTCTGTCCTCTTTGCCTCTCAAGCCACATGAGAGTGACACAGAGGTGGATGCTTCAAACACAGTGGGTTTCTATCACAGCTGAACTCTGAGCTCATAAAACCTAAGTCTTTTATAACCAGCTGCAAACAAATCTGCCTTAGCCCCAGAGGAAGACATCATCTTTGTGGTATGTGAGGATGTTAAGCAAATCTGTCCTTTGCTCTGCAGGGGAAATACTGTCTTTATCTTCTAAGGCCATTTGCTATACAAACATTCTTGAAAAGATAGGCTGGGACAAAAGGCCAATTAGTGCCTGGCTTGTAAGATGTGCAGAAATATGAGAAGGCCATAGAGAATTATCTTCCAACAACGTCCTATCGGCCAAAGAGTCAAATGAACAAGCCTAGAGTCAATATGGCAGGAGACCCTACAGGAACTGGACATAGGGTGGCATGATTAATTAAAAGTCACTCCTGTAATGCTCTATCACATCTTTTAATTCACCAATTCACATCCAGGTATCAAAGATATTCTCCTGAGCGACTGGATAGCTCAGTTGGTTAGAGCATGAGCTCTTAGCAAGGTAGAGATTCAATTTTCGCATGGGATTGTGAGCTGCGCCCCCAACAACTAGATTCAAAAGATTCAAAACAGCGACTGGACTTAGAGCTGAGCTGCGCCCTCCACAACTAGACTGAAGGACAACGACTTGACTTGGAGCTGATAGGCCCTGGAAAAACACACTGTTCCCCAACATTCCCCAATAAAAAATTTAAAAAAATGATATTCTCTCTCTCTCTCTCTCTCTCTCTCTCTCTCTCTCTCTATATATATATATATATATATATATATATATATATATATATACAAGGAGACATATACAAGTACTCGTATGTCCATTACAACATTTTTTTGTGTGTACAAGTAAAATATTCGATACTATTTAAAGGTTCATTAAAAAGGGGAATGGATATGTAAAGTGTTGTATATTCATATGAAAACTGGACAATAATGGTGAAAATAATAATAGATACCCTTTACTGAGTGTTAACTATGTGCAAGGCATTGTTATAAATAATGTATATGTATGTCAGCTCACAAAATGTTTATGTTGTATCAGAGACAGACATCTTGACCAAGGTTTGAAATCTAGTGAGACGGTTGGTCTGAAAAATGATATATCCAAATGGATACTGCGAACAAAACATTAAGTGAAAAAAGTAAATTGTGGGTAGAGAGAGGATGATCCATTTATATAAAAATTAAGGACATACAATATCATTTGTTCATTTTTTTCTTTCATGTCTTTAGTTCTATTTTAATATATCTATATCTATCTCTCTCTCTATATATATATATATCACAAATTAGTTTTGAGCTTTGCTTTTATTTTCTTGCTGGATACTACTTCTTCCTTCCACTATTAAAAAAAGCATTTCATTTAAAGCTGGGGGTGTAATGCTGTAGCCAAGACAAGATTAGTAAAGGAGAATACTTTGCCCAGCATGCAGGTGGTTCTTCTACAGTTCCTCTAAACTTCTAGGAAGAATAACACATATCTCTGCTGTTATTCTTAACCGAAACATTTATTTTTTGATACAAACATAATAAATATTCTTTCACCTCTTGTCCTTTGGTATTTTCTGTTATTTACATTACATTTACCAAACTTTTAGATGTGTCCTCTGTGAAAATCACTGCACATGTTTTATTATATCCTCTGATATTCTTACCAGGCTTTTATGAAAGGTGTTTACAAAAATCTTGCTTAAACATATTGATGTCCTAAAATTTCTAATGAAATTCAACAAATATTTATTGAACCACTTTGGATAGTCTTGCCATAGGTAGCGGAGGGATGAATAAGATATGGTCCTTGCCTTTGAAGAACTCATAATCTAGTGGGAAAGAAAGATCCATAAACATTTTAAGCAAACCATGATGTGATATGTGCTAAGACAAATGTGTTTATAAACTACTTTGGGCTCACAGATAAGGGAGTGATTAATTCTGCCTTCAAGGCTGAGGGAAAAACCATAGAAATTAAATGACATCGAGTTGAAACTTGATAGATAAGTAGGGGGTCCCACATGAGAAAAAGTGAGCAGGGCTATTCTGAGAACGGTAAAGAACACATACAAATGACTGAAATATCAAAGGATATGGGGAATATAGGATATTGGTGAAATTCGAGTTACATTAAGAGACAAAGTTAGAGGAAAAACCCGGGGTCAGAGGTGGGGGAGAGACTTGGGTATCAGGCTAAAGTTTGACTATTATTAGTAAGCTAGCAATAAGGACTTCTAAAAATTTGGGGGTAAGAAAGTGTTATGGCCAGATTTTTGTTTTAATTTTTTTAATTTAATTTTTATTTTAATTTAATTTTTAAAATTTTTTAAAAAAAAATTTTAGGCGTCATAAAAATAGTAACATTGTTTGTTTTATTATTATATACCCAGTGTCAAGAACCATCCAAGCATATAGTAGGCACTGAGTAAATTTGTTAAATCAATGAGGAGTGGCAGGTAAGAGTGGAGGCAGATATTTCAGGTTAGAGGTTTATACAATAGTCCAGGGAAGTGATAGTAAGTGCCTTTATTACTATGACTTGTTTCATTGTAATGATTAATCACCCTCAAGTTAGGGAGACCGTATAATTTATTGTCCAAGTTGGGAAACCTTTGAAAATACAAGAGGGTGCATTTAAAAGTATTCTGGAGGTAACAGGTGAAAACTGGATTATTTGGGCTGTGTATCTCAAGCTCTTACATTGTTAGCTTCTCAGCCTCAGGTCAGTGCTCAGTGTGCGGGATGGGGAGGAGACACTACCAGGGAATAGGGGAAGGCTGAGAAGGATATGCCTTGTCCTTGAGGGGAGGTACATTTGTTTGGCCTGGTCTGCTTTGTCATTATTACCTGCCCTTGGAGTTTGTAAAGCTTTGTGAAATATAGTACATTGAGGGGCAAATAGGAAAGATAACACTCAGTGGGTGGGAGAGTTTTCTCTGAAGGGGATTTTCCCATGAGATCAATCCTGGAAGAGGAAGTCAGTACTCAGGAGTAGGGCCTTAGGTAGATATTGGTGGAAACCATCTCCACGTTTTCTGGGTCTTTTGAGAGTTGGGTGCTAGGGCACTGAGATGCCTGCAGCTCTTTAAGTCAGGGTAAGGGGGTACTTTTGCTTTTGCTTTGAGGAAGCAGATGAGGAGTAAGTCGGGGCTGTTAGCTGTTAAAGAACTTTAACTGGTAGGCATAGGTCTGAGCACTCAGAGCATACGAGATAGGATAATTAAGTTCGTGAACTCATCCTAGAAAAAGTGCTATATACCTCATTGCTGAATATCACTATGGTCACCTTCAAAGTACTCCCCCTGGGAAGCTGTGCACTGATGGCAGCGCCTAGTCCACCCTTCAAAGCAATTTTGCAACTCTTTTTCTAAATGGCCATCAGAGCTGTTGTCATATTACCCTTGATATCCTGAATGTCATCAAAATGTTTATCAATATTTCCTTTACCTTTGAGTAAAGAAAGAAGTCATTGGGGGCCAGATCAGGTGAGTAGGGAGGGTGTTCCAATACAGTTATTTGTTTACTGGCTAAAAACTCCCTCACAGACAGTACTGTATGAGCTGGTGCATTGTTGTGATGTAAGAGCCATGAATAGTTGGCGAAAAGTTCAGGTCGTCTTACTTTTTCATGCAGCCTTTTCAGTACTTCCAAATAGTAAACTTGGTTAACTGTTTGTCCAGTTGGTATAAATTCATAATGAATAATCCCTCTGATATCAAAAAAAAAGGTTAGCAGCATCGTTGCAACAAGTTCACAAACTTAATTTTCTGACCTCATACACACAGCTAGTGGTAGATATGGGTTACTCTTCCTGTTGTATTTCTTTCATTATCTCCAAACCATCTGTAAAATTTACTTAAAAATTAATTGCAAATTTTCTTTGTTCCACTATGGGAACATAGGGAAAAAGCAGAGAGAGAAGATACTAAGGAAGTAGAGGTACTGAGCCAGGAGTTAAGCCAGGGTACTGAGACACTGAGATAAACCCCTCTGAAGACGAAGGGGTTAACTGCGGGAAGATTAGCAGAGGCCTGGGATTCAGGGGAGCAGTGACCTGAGCCAGACAACTGGTAGGCATGCTGAGCAGCAACAAGGCCAGATTTGTGGTTCACTGTCACATTCCCCAGAAACATTTTGGAAAGGAAACCTGGGAAAAGGCAGAACTTCTCAAAGTCAAGTAGACTGAGCATTAAAATACTATTACTGCATGGTTTATTATATAGCTCAAGGAGGGGGTGAGGCTAATATATTTGGGTTGGAAAAAAATTTTTTTTGATGTGATATGTCTAATTCCCAGAAGCAGAAGAATTTTTCTTCTCTCGTTCCTTATTGTCTTCCTGTTGCCCAATGGCAAAAAAGACAACAGCAATCATGCTTGTACATTCTTCCTTCCTACTTCACCAGCCCGATTTTTTCCTCCTTACCCTTTCTGCATCACAATTCAACAGTCCTTTTCCATATCCCTTTTTTTGTCTTCACATACTAACACTGTGGGGATTCTAAATCAGGGGTGTCCAAACTTTTTTCAACTTTTTTTGCCAAGGGCCATATGCGGTAAAATACACAAACAGCCGAGCCACTCACTCGAGGTGAAGTACGTATTTCCTCACCTGGTTTATTTAAGTAAACTAAATATATTTTTGGAATTTGCTGCCGGCCAATTAAAAATGGATTGTGGGCCACAGTTGGCCCGCGGGCCGCAGTTTGGACACCCCTGCTCTAAATAAAGGTAAAAAAGGAAAAATTCTGGGCTTAACATACTCTGATCCTGCCATTTTTCTTCTTACTGCCATTGCTTTTGTTGGGTTTGACAGTTTTCCAGTTTCTGTGTGGCTAGTGTGCTGTGTTCTCACTGGCCTCCTGTTGTTTGATTTTTCTTCTTCTTACTTGAGTTGGTATAACATCTTACAGAGCTCACTCTTCTCCTTACTTTAATGCCACATGAGCCACTTCCCAGCAGACCTCAATAACTCATTCACTCACATACACATCATTTATTTCTCGGACTATCCCTAATAAGGAGCAGAGGTAAAGTTTTATTATTATTATTTTACCAATAAAGAAACTTAAGTCCAGAAAGGTTTTGACAAAAGCCAACCAGCCGTAAATGACAGAATCACAAACAAAATCACGGAAGCTGGGACCTCGCAGTGGCATCCAAAGCAATCTCAAGAGAGGGCACTTACCAAATCGACCAGTGAAAGACTGTGAAATATGAATCCCTGCTGGCAATAGACCACCATGGCGGGGCTGTTCTTCCAACGTCTCTTGACAGCGTGGACACACAGCAGCACTGTCGCTGTCATTATGAGCTGCCATGATGGTAGGGTCTACTGTCAATTTAACCAGCCACCAAGTTAGAATAAATACGGTTTGGTAAGTGGTTAGAACTGATACTATGTAAAAGCAGGAAAACTGTGAAATATAAAGGGAGAATTGCACTGGTTTTAAACAGCACTAGCTTAACTTGTGAGAAATGTAAATATGACCCTTTGAAAATGTCAGGTGCTCACATTAGTGACTCTAGCATTTGTGTAAGACAGAACACGCAGAAGCCTGGCGCTCATATTTTATAATTCAAGAACTACAGACATGGTCCTCTAACAATTCCGTGGCCCTGTTATAACTGTCTCATTGACAGTGTTTCCACATCATAAAGCCAGATGGGAGAGGCCATCTTTTATTTATCATCCTCAAAATAAAATGTTATCTATCATCTTTGGGATTTGAAAAGAATTTTGGTGGCTTCAATTTTCTTCCTCATCCTCTCATTTCCACAACCCCCACCACCAGCCAACTTTTTGTTGTTGTTCTAAACTGCTCTGTTCCGATGGGAAAGACAGCTAATCAAGCTGGTCCTGTTATTCATCTTGGCTCTATCAGCCATCCAGCTCATTCAAACCGGTGATTTCCACACTTGGCTGAGCCTCAGAGTTATCTGGATGATCTTGTTGAAATATAGATTCTTGGACGCCATTCCAGATCTCCAAATTATTATTTCTAGCAGTGTGGCATGGAAGTCTGTATTTTAGGAAGTTCTGTAGTGATTTCTATGTAGACCTATGTTTGAGAACTATTGAAATTTCCCAGTCTTGTCCGTGTCCAAACTGGGATGTGGAGGGTGTCTCTGTTGATAACTCTGAAGTTGCCAGCAGGCCAGTGATTGCCAAAGGATCATGCCCAAAGCACGGTCTCCTTCTGCAGATGCTAGGGAAATGGCAGGATTTTATGGTGGCCATGAGTGGAATTGCAGATATGGAGAAAATAGATTTATTCTGGAACCACTGTGTTGTGGGCTGCCTTCAGTGACCTGGTGACACTGTAAAGTGCGTTCAGAGATTGGCAAATATTTCATGCTGGTCTAAGTAATGTAAGATGTGTTGGGGCTATGTGTTTTGAGAGAAAGAAAGTATGTTGCTGCCGTATTGAATCCCTGCTAAGTAACATGGTCTTTCCATTTTAAACAAGTAAGCATTCATATATGTCTCTATTAATATTATTCTTTATAGTACAATAAATGGGGTGTTTTTAAGCAAAGGAGTGACATTATCAGATATATGTTTTAGAATGATATCCAGATAGCAGTGAGCAGATTGGAATCAATTAGAATGGAAAAAAAAAATTGGAAGTAAGGAGATAAGTTGGTAGCCAGTACCTTGGGGAAAAGGGAAACTCAGGTAGTGGCCATCAGAATATAGAATCAGGAATAGATTTCATAGTTATGTCTTAGATAGGACTGGCAGAAATTTTCTAAATTGACTATGTAGGGAGACTGGTCAGAGAAAATGAGGACGTTTTAATTGAGTCCTCAATTATCACTGGGGAAGTGATAATGCTCTAGATAGAGACAGAAACACATTTAGAAGGGCAGGTTTTTCCCTCCTGAACTTGACATGACTGTAGGACATGGAGTTGGGCCTGTTCAGTGGATAGTTCAGCAGGAAGACTGAGACTGGAGTTCAGGAAGGAAGAAGAGGAAATGAAAGATTGAGAGAGATTAGCCATTGGGGGGGGGGGGGTAATTGGATTATTGGAAGAGTAGATAAAATGGCTCAGAGGGAGTGCACAAAATTGAAAATCGAGGACAGAAGAAAAAAATAGGCCACACAGAAAAAGGGGGAAATATAGGTCAAGGGTTATTAAAAAGAAAAAATAATGCTAAGGAAGTGTCAGAATACTCAGTTCCTGGTGGAGTGGGGGCTGGGTGGCTAGTGAAATGCCAGCATGGGGTATGTGTGTGGTGGTGATTAAGATGGAGTAGGACGGGAGTGTGGGTGGGAATACTCAGATGAGAATGTCTCTTACACAAGATTTAAGCGCAGGAGATACCAAAACTAGAGCAGTGGGCAAAGTCAAAAGCTGAGTGGGAAACTAAGGTCCAATAAACCAAAAAGGGGATTCTAACCAATTGTGAAAACCTCAGTGCCAACACTGGGTGGTGTGTGCCAGAGTACAGTCAAGACCCAATGTCAGGCATGCTGAGAACTAGCAGTAGACCTGGAACTCATTGGGTTTGGAGACATATGACTAAACATTGTGTCCTGCAACTTTCTTTGTGTGGGTCAGCAGCAAAATGTTTGGGCAAACTATCCAAATTGTGTGGATAGTTTGTGTGGACAAACTATCCAAATGCAAATGTCAAGGGATAGATAACACCACATAGGTAACTGTTTCAAAGACTCCCTTGCATTAATTTCTGAAACCTCGGTAGTGTGCTTGGTACATAGTAGGTTATCCATGAAGGTCAGATGAAGGAATTCGTGAATGCAGTAAGTGTAGCAGATAGTTTCTGAGAGTAAACTAAATTTTTGGGAATCCCGAAGATGACTACCTGCTCAAAATAATTCTATTGGCTACAATGTCAAGAGGAAGTACATTCAGCAGAGGAAACATCCGGGTCACTTTTGCCATCCTTCATGGGATGGAAAAGCTTCCATCCTAATCCCGCTATGGAGCAGAACTGATAGTCCTTTCTTTCTTATGAGATTAGAGAGCTGATAGATAAAGAATAATGAACCCTATCAGAATCCATAATTATCTCACACGATTTTAGTTTTATACACTTGTATTGCTATAATTTTCTGTCTTGTCTTTGAACCATTGTTTTGAAAGACTGCAGTGTGTGCTTTATTTTCCCTGCACCAGGACTGCCATCACCCAGCGTATCACACCCACTATATCATATTAATGGCTGCCAGCTCAACAGTTTGATACTCAGTCCCATACATCAACCAGATATAATCCATTGCCATACAGTATATTTCATTTGCATTTATCTTTTCCGTATACAGCCCTGTCTTTTATCACTCTTTCAGCAGCCCCTCTTCTCCCCACCTCCCTTGTTTATTCTCACTGGCACACATCTACACATTCTTCCTGGGTGTGTTATTAATAATACTTACAAAGACCCTTCTCCCCCTTTTACCTTTTCCCCTCTGAGTAACTGACAGCTCCTTACAATTTGGCCTTTTAATGCGGTAGAGTCAGGCCTGAATGAGGATGTTTCTTTGTTATTTTCACAGACATTAGCATAGCTGCCTGAGCTGGGACTGAGGCACTTTCTCTAGATATGATTTATGACATCAATCCAACTTATGGCCATTTAAAGGAATGCTGAACTGGCTGTAAATCAGCAAAAGAACATAAAATACTCACGAGAACTGCTGGAATCCGTCTGCATCAGCCTCCATCACCTGTAACAGCAGCCAATCAGCAGCAAAGGGATGGCGCTATCATGGGGGCAGGGGGAAACAATGGCAATGATAGGCTTGCATCAAGGAGAAACAACTCACCTGGTGACAGTAGACAAAACAGACATGAATCAGGTGGATAAGGAAAGTCTACGGGGCAGAGAGGAGAGTGAAGTTTCGGGCTGGTAGCTACTAGGTGCACATTAAGTAGGTTTTGCAAAGGAAGGCGAGAATAAGTAACATATTATTCAGGGGTTACAATTTATCAAGAAACTTCATATGTAGTGTCTCATCTAAATCTACCAGCAATCTTGATAATTGGACTTTATTTTGCCTATTTTATTTAAGAGAAAGATCTAGTCAATAGTTACCAAAGGGTAAAATTAAGGTCATATTTTCCTGAACATAGAAAGTTAAGCAAAAAAAAAAAAAAAAGAAAACAAAATAAAGAACAAGTGAATTTTATGTTGTTGAGGAAATTAATTAGTTGAGGAAGGACATTACAATACTTTAAGCATATTGCTAGGCACTGAGTGGCATTTTTGCTGCAGATAACTTATTCTTTCTTTGCATGAAAGGATGAATAAACCCTTGAGAGGTTTTGGCTGTTCTAAGATACTTGTCTTCCAGTGCATTGTTGAAAAGTCAAAAATAATCTCTCAAAGCTAGTTATTCCTTCTTCAGCCCTTTAGCACTCTGCTTGTACATCTATTCAGCAATTTTGTCTTTCGCTGTGCCTTATGTTGTGGTGGCACACGTGGGCAGATGGATAATATTTTGACCTATTAATTTTTATTTCTTTCTCCATATCGTTTCCCTATCTCCCTTTATTCTGTCCAAACAAGTAACTGATGTTTGGTCCATTCCCTCAGAAATTCATGTGGCAAAGAGGAAACCAGATGTAGACCAGAAAGATTTCCTAGCTTTTATTTCCCAAAGCCAAAAGCTCAGAATGGGAGAGCATTTTTGAATGCTCTCCCAGAGCAAAGCGTCTGGGAGAAGCCGAAGAGAGAGAGGCATCAAGCCTCTGCTGTTCCCCCCTCTCATCTAGTAAGAGATTTCTGTATGCTGGGAGGAGGAGAAATTGGGACTGTGGACTCATGGAGCTCTGGAGAGCTGGGCCCTTCTCCTTGGCAATATTGCTCAGAGATCACAAAACACCAGGTGCTTCCATTACTTTAATTACAAATATTTTCAGTTAATTATTTCTAAAATCTGTGTGTGAGAGTGTGTGTGTGTGTGTGTGTGTGTAGTGTGGTGTGTAAGTGTATGTGTGTGTAGTGTGGTGTGGTGTGTGTGTGTGTGTATGAGCATGTACGTGCTTATGTGTACATCTTGATCCCTTATTGGCCTCATGATAACTAGGGGTCAGCTTTTTGACCAAGTCCATTGATAGCATAGTCCCCGACATGTGCATTTTCAGGGGGTTGTATATTTCCTAATGATTTTTTACTATGTCTCTCACCTGTGTCCCACACCTCCTATAAATTATATCCGTTGGACAGACTTTTTCCCGATTGTGCATAAGTTGAACCTTCCAGAGGAAAGACACTATAAAACATCTAATCGATAAATAACCTTGTTCTCTTCATAGAGTAAAAGAGCCAATCAATCTTTACTCCTCCACATAAGTAAATGTGCATATCTTATCATAGTTCAAATCCCATTACAATTATTTCCCCAGGTGATATCTTTTTGGTTGCAAGGGAAATTCTATAGTAAGTAAAGGAGATTCTTATTTACCAGAATTTTTTGCCTCCTTTTCAAACGAGGTGGAGGAGGTGCACAGAAGGCAAAATAGGCTTTGGAAATTGTAGGTGCTCAGCACATGTGTAAATTGAAATCTGTATTCTGACCTTGGGTAATCTAACCCCTAACAGGCCTGTATTAATTTTCAAGAAGCATCTAGGACACGGACGGTAATCCCCGAGGGCTCAAGAGCTTTCCATAACAGGACTTTAACACATTCAAAAATGTAGTTGAACTATGCCTGGGATTATGTAGTCATTACCTTTGATTAAATTTAATTGCTGTAATTTATGAAAGACATGCAGCTGTTTGGTGCTGAATTGTAAAGACTGGTTGTTTGTGTTTTATGGATTTGTTGGAAATTTGTCACCACACTACTTCATTTTAGGTGTGTTTATGTGACTTACAATTTTCATCATCACATCGTAAACTTCAGGGGATTGAATTCCCCTTCAGGGTGGTGGGCTGAAGATATCAGATGATGCTGTATAGGAGAGCCACAAGTTAGCAGTCACGTGGAAAAAAGATTTCAGTAAGAAACGATTCTCTAAGACAATGGCAGGGATCAAAGCTGGAGGGACATGACACAAAGGTATATGTGAGTTGAGCTGCCTTGGAAGTATAATTTCAAATCACATGTTATTTGCATATGAATCCATTTGCCTCAACCACTATAAGCTGTTTGACCGTAGTCAAATTTATTAACTTCTCTGTGCCACATTTTCTTTAATCTGTAAAATAGAGGTAGCAATAGTACTTATTTCAAGATTAATTGAGATATTCCAGGTAAAGCACTTAGATTCATTTGTGGCACATAGGCTGTGCTGAGTCATGCTAGCTATCAATATTTTTGTTACTATTATTGTTACACACTATGTTCTTGTTACCAATTCTTACTAAAGCCAAACTAACTAAATTATATTACTGTGATTTATTTGGCTCATAGTGCTTTCATATTTTTTTGTAGACTATTATGTTATCACTACAGTATTTCCTTCCCTGTCAACTTCTATAATCCACATATGTGACAATTTAACATTACATATGTTCTCACTCAATGCCTATACATTGAAATAATTTTATCCTAGCTCCATAAATCCTAATCAGTGAACAGACTGATCCAACAGCACAGATTTCTATGCCTTCCTTGCCCATCTGGTTTTCCATATAGTCTTTCCAAACTTTTTGGTTATTTATCTACTAGAATTTATACTCTATTAAAAAAAAAGAAAGAAAGAATTCAAGGCAGTAAACATTACTATCAGGAAGGTAGCAACACTTGCAAAAGGAGCTAAATTGCCATATTAAAGATTTAGACTGTGTGTGAATTTTTTTTTTCCCCTGAAAGCAAAGCTTATTGAATGCGGGGGAGGGTTGCCAGAATATTTCAACTAACATATCAGAGCTTTAGGCTCACATATTTGTATTCACATGGGGCGAGGGACAGAAAGCTCAGGCCTACATTGCGCAAGGACCCTTATACAGGTCTTAGCACATCAAAACATCCCTTTAGTTGCCACACTGTTTTATGAAAACAAAGACAACACAATGGAATTGATATAGAAGTGGGTAGGAGACGCTTGGATTCACCTTGTATTAAAGAGACAGATATTAGAAACATTAAAATGGCACACAGTTTTATGTAATTGTTGTTCTAATGCCAATTGTAGATTCATTAGTTTAGATCAATCCTTCCCTGTCTTGTCTAATGAAAGAAAAACATGGATAAATATGCTGAAAAGTACAAGTTCCCAGGTCCCATCCAAGAAATTTTCAACCAGAATCTTCAGGCACCCATGTGGTTTTTTATTGTTCAGTGAGATTTAGAAAACACTGCTTTTGATGGTTGCTTGGTGATCTCACCTGCCTCCTTTGTCTCTCCCAATAGGTCATCGTAGGATTTCTCTTAGAAGAGGAGAATCATCATGCCACCATAGTGAAAAATTGTGAGCAAACATCATCAAAAGCCTACTGCTGACATTTATGATCTAGATTTAGAACGTTTGTGAGTTTGTTTAGGACTTTGACCTTTTATGCCTCAGGTTTTTCTACCTGTAAAACGAGAATGATTACATAATAGATTCTTAAAAAAAAAAATAAGACCAAATGAAACAAAGAGCAAAGTATTATACAAATGTTAGTTGTTGTTATTATTATTATTTTTACTATTATTATCATTATTCCTTTACTGGGGCTTCAGTTCTCTAGGGTCGTCTTTCCCATGAAGTCTTAATTATTTTCTTCCTCTGTTGTCATTTTAATAATGCAACTGTGCTGCTTTTCTGCGTGCTCTTTCTATGCTTTTTCTTTTATTTTTTTACTCTTTCTATGCTTTTTTTTTTTCATCCAAAGAGGAATTCTGAGAATTTCTGTACTTTATTCCATCCTCTCCTCCAAAACTGACAGCTGATTCTAAGTCCAGCCATCTTTACCCCCTAGAGTAACAGGGGAAGTGTAAAGTTGGCTGTTGGCACTGCTGTTTTCTACAACTTCTCTTTTTTTTTAATAAGTTTTTTATTTTTAAATTACAATTGACACACAACACTACATTAGTTTCAGGTGTACAACACAATAACCAGACATCCACATAACCTGTGAAGTGATCACCCTGATTAATCTAGTACCCACCTGACACCATACATATTTACTACAATATTACTGACTTTATTCCCTATGCTATACTTTATATCCCCATGATTATTTTGTAATCACCAATTTGTACTTCTTAATCACTTCCCCCTTTTTACCCCTTCCCCCAACCCTCTACCATCTGGCAACCATCAAAATGTTCTCTGTATCTACGAGTTTGTTTCTGACTCCTCTTTTTTCTTTAAAGGTAAAATTATTCCACAACCTGACGAGTCCGATCTGAGAAAGACAAACTTTCCAAAGAACTCAGAATAGAACTTAGATTTCTGACTCATCAGAGGCAGTTTAAAATTTTTCTCCATCTGCTCTAAAAGCCTAAAGAGCCTGGTGGTTCTTGTGCTTCAGTCATTAGTAGAATTAGGAAGGAATACCCACCCTATGTTAAAACATCTTCCCTTGTAGGTGTGTCCACCCATTCCACCTCATTCCCTGGGATGCCCTGCTCATCTAAAATGATGGAAATCACAGCATAAAAGGGCTGCAAAATTATCTATTATTCAGGAAGTTTGAAGACCTTGAGTGGATGGAAAGGAGAATAGAGTGATGTACAATTGATGGCAAAATGTGAAGAGCAATCGAACAAGGACAGAAGGACTTGGAGACACCCCAGTGTCTTATGAAAATGTAGACTTTAAAGAAGAAGTTTGAGGTGAGGTCAAAGATCTACATTTCTTCTAATTTCCAGGAGATACTCAAACTACTGCTCTGCAGACCCCATTTTATGAGCAAGAGGCCCACCCCAGACCTTAAGCAATAGTATGCACTCTTACTAAGTTTGACAAGCATTGATCAAGAGTGATTCTCAAATGGCCTATACATTGGAATCACCTGGGGAACTTAAAAATATATGAATGCCCACAGAGATATTCTGATTTAAAGTTTTGGAGTACAGCCTGGGCATTGCATCCTCAGATGATTCAAATATATGGCCACGTTTGAGAATTCTAGACTGATGTGTCTCAAAACATGATTTCTGGGCCAGCGACATTAACATTACCTGGGAACTTGTTAGAAATGCAAATTCTCAGACCTCTCCCCAGACCTCCTGAATCAGAAACTCTGACTGTGGGATCTGTGTGTTATCAAGCTCTTCAGCTGTTTCAGATGTGCACTAAGTTTGAAAACCAGGGCTCTATAGAGGGCTTGTAAAAACAGAGTTTCCCAAGTTTTTGATTCAGTAGGTCTTGGGAGGGACCAGAGACCTTACTTTGAAGCCACACGTCTAGATGCAGGAGATCATGGAGAGAAAGAGTTTAGAGGAACCGAGGAAAGAACTGGTGAAGAAGAATGGGCTCAAAAAGACATAACTAGAAGGTAAGAACAAAACTCTTTATGGTAAAAACTAGAAATGCTTAAAATTATTTCTAAATTTGTTTAACATCTTTCTTCCCTACTAGAAGGGAACTCTATGAGGTCACAACTCATGTTTTTCTTGCTAAATGTTGAATGAATGAAAGAAAGCATTTAATGACTTAAATTCAACAATACGAGTCTGTTTACATATAACCTTCTCATGTTCATTCATTTAACAAACATTTATTGAGCTCCTATTGTATCGGATCTTGTGTCAGAGGCTGTGAAAACTGGGATGAATAGTCATAGTCCTTGTTCTTAAGAAACGTGTGTTTCCTCTGACCTTTGTTCACTTATTCCTGTATTTATTCTTCCACCTCCTTTGACACATTCATTGAGCACCTGCTATGCATTAAGCACCTTGTGAGGTATCACATATACATTCAACCCTGCCTTTCAGAGGAGGACAGTTCAATGGGGGGGGGGGAAATAAACAAATATGTATGTGAATGAATGTGTAATTTCAAATTAGGATGAGTGCTCTAAAGGAAATGCAGAGAATGTTATTGGAATAACAGAGGAGAATATTTAACTTCAATGGGCAAGAAAGAGCCCCTTGAAAAAGGCAACACATTACTCAAATGAGAAGTGTCATAGTTAAAGTTGTAGTTCCATGTCAGGCCTTGGAATCTAGTAGGCTGATCTTGGCTGGAAAACTTAATAGCTGTATAACCTTGAACAAGTTACTTTAATTCTCTAAACCTCGGTTTCCTCATCTGTAAAATGAGAATGGTATTAATACTAACCTCACAAGGGGCTCAGGAACATTCAGTGAGATCATCCATGTAATGTATTTAGTCTGCTGTGTGGCATATTTAAGTACATATTATCTTAATCGAGATGGACCCCACCATGTGAATATCTGCAATATGTTGCCTTTGTTTAGATGCTGGAAATACAAAGATAAATATGAAGCATGTTTGATCTTTAAGACCTTACAGTATTATGATCATATAGTCTTAGGTTCTGAATAAAAATCTTGTGCAATATAAAGATGACCATGGTGCAAACTGCATCAAATGTCATGGGAGAAAGTAGCTCAGACAAAGCAAAAGAGGAAACAGCCAAATTCTAGCCTGGGGTCTTGGATGATAAATCCTTTCTGATTCCTTGGATCATGAATGTTGCAAAGTTTTCCCAGTAAGCAAGTCAAGATACGTACCTTCTCTATAGGGGTTTTAGGGGAGGGCTGCATTCTTGTGCATCACCATGCGTGTGAGCAATGCCATGCCCCCTCGGCGTCTTCAATGGATGCCGAGCCTGGGAACTACTGAAGAAACGTTGAATTGTTCAACTATTCATTGAGCATTAGACATTTCTTAAGTGCTTTACATTCCATGCAGTATGCAGTTTGGTAGTATCGAGGTGGCTAAAAACTAGTGTTGTGTGGCTTTATTGTCTAGGCCTCAACAATGAATTTTAATAATAGTAATGGTAATATAATAATAAATGACATTTATTAAGCATCTACTATGTGCCAGGTATGGCTTTAGACACTTTATATATATTATCTCGTTTTACTTTCAAAAACACCCCATGAAGCATATATTATTTTTTTGGACATGATAATGGAGACTCAAGAGATTAAGTGACTTGGGTAAAGTCACCAGCTAGAAAAAATGAAATATGAAGGCAGTTCCAGTGGGTGTAAAAGCCTTCACTGCCCTTCCTCCCACCCTCCACTGTTTTTTTTTTTTTCTGTTCCTTTTTTTCTCTTGTGATTTTTCACACCTATCTGGCGTGAAGAAAGAGTGGGGTGAGTATTTCCTTTCCCACCTAAACCTCAGGCAAGCTTATCTCCATTATTTTTTGAAAATCTATAGTTCCAAGTGTTTTGCTAATTAGTGTAAGTTTTTCTTCTTATGTATGTCTTGTATTTTCACATATAGAGTAGAATGGAGAACTACAGCACTTGTGAAAAGGCAGACTAGAAAATGGGTTTAGCTAAATTGTCTGACTGTTATCAGACCCCAAGATTGGCAATTGAGAATGGATGGTCCAGGAAGGGGGTCTGCAGTTATAGTCAGTACTGGACTGATTGATACATAATTTGACTTTTAATTTCTGTTGTGTAGAAAGAATATAGTACACCAAGACATGGTCATGATTTAAAATGTTTTTACTGCTCATTAAATAATGGTATTAATTACTTCATTATTATTAAGCTGTAGCATGTTTTCTGAGGTGTTCCACCATTCACAAACTATTATATGCATATGAGAGTAGATGGCATCTTTTCAGAAGTGGTATATCCTGTTTACTATCCCTACTGTAGAGACATCAAGTAAAGAGAGGGGGGATGGATACCACGATTTGTTCTGCCAGCATTTTGGCTGGGAAAGTTTGATTTCACCACTTCTATTTCGACAGAAAATCATTTTGTGATTTGTTGTGAATCTATAATCACAGTATTGAATTAAAAAAGAATACTTATTCACTCTCCCTGTATTTACCTTTCTAGGCTTCAATTTTGTCAGCTGCCCAGTTGGTTCAGTTCATTCCAGCTCTAATATTACGGCTCTCGGGCTAAAGACTGCCTAAATGCTTACCAGGCCTTCACTTCTCCTTTGTGTTTTCTGGATGTGGTTGTTGATGACTGATTTCTGAGCATTAACGTCAATGAAAAGTTATGAAGTTAGCCATGTGAAAGTGATGCATTGGTGCATGACATTAATGCTCTCAATTTCTCTTAACTTACTGGACTATGAAATTCATGAGTACCCAAGCACTTTAAAAATTTAAAACATTTTTTAAAAAGCACAGTTATGTATTTCTTTTAAAAATAAATGTAAAAATAGCAACTCTGTGCTAATAGTGGACTTACGACTCCACGTATGTTATTCCACTAAATGTTCTGTTGATCTAATGAATTGGTCCCCTTACCACTAGTTTATAGATGAGATGAAGATGTTATGACACAGAGGCCATACAATAGAGAATGGGGCTTCGAGATTGTGTGAGTCCAAATCTGTCTTCACCACTTTTAGTTATGTGGCAGGGATAAGTTATTAAACTTTGGAGTTTCAGTGTTCTCATATTACTAGAATGGAAATAATATGATACCTAACTCCACAGGGTTGTCCTGAGGATGCAGTGAGATAATGGATATAAAACGTCTTGGCATCATATCTGGCATATAATAAAAATTCATTAAATGTCGTGTCATTATCATTGCCCAAGATCACAGAGCTACTGTGTGAGGGAACTGAAATTCAACTTCAATGCTCTTTTTCTCCAAAGTCCACACTCTTACTGGTGTACTGAAGGGGATCAGAATATGCCACCCTAAATATGCCACCCTAAATATGCCACTTTGGCATAAAGATTATTCTGAGCTGAAAGCAATTGAGAAACAGCAGCTATAGAAAAATACTCTCTACTCTCCCCCTTTATGTCTAAAAGCAGGGCATAAATTACATCTTGTGCAGGTGTCCCTACTCCCCTCTCCTATATCTGAGAATACAGACAACTTTAACACTGGAGACAGCACGGACTTAAATCTGCATAAACAAACCTTAGTAAAATAACCCTATCATCCATTAGTTTCTCCCATATATTTACCGTCCTACAACTACCACCCCTAGATGCGCAAATCCTTTTTCCTGTGTCTTGTCACATCTCCACAGTTTATCACCCTTTGTTAAAATGATGTATAATCTCTCAGGCCTAACTACATTTTTGGAATTTTTGCTTTTCCATGAGGTAAGTCCCCCATACCACATAAATATATTAACATCAAATAAAATCTGTATGCCTTTTCTCCTGTTAATCGGTCTTTGTCAGTTTAATTTGCAGAGCCCCAGTCACTGAACATGATAGGGTAGAGGACAAATGTTTTCCTCTTTTATAATACCATACCACCAGAGACATAAGTCATTAACCTAAGATGATTTGTGAGCAATTACACCCCATACTTGTAAGAGTACGGTGGTTTGAAACTACTGTCTTAAACGTCTTTTCTCTGTGCAGTCTGAATGTAATTGTCTACATCTGTAAATCAGATCATAGCACGTTCCTTCCTAAACTACTTCAGTGGCTTTCCATTGCTCCTAGGATCGAGTCCAGATTCCCAATCTTGTCCTCCGCCCTGTGTCTGACAGCTTCTACTTTGTCACTCACCCTGCGCAGCGATACAGTCATCTTTCAGTTATCGGAGCTGGTAATTGCTTTGCAGTGTCAGGGGTTCCACACATGATGTGTTGCCTGGAGGCATCTTTACCCCACTTACTCCTTGGTTGCTTCTCATTCATCCTGTAGGCCTCAGCCCAAATATGTCATCTCAGAGAAGACATCCCTGACCACACCGCTCCCTCAGCCTTCTAGTCGCCAATAAATGCCGTCCATAGTTCATAGCACTTACCACAGGTGCTAATTATGTATGTATTTATGTTTATTTGCTTAATTTCTGCCTCTCTCAATATACCGTTAGCCTGATAAGAGTAGAGACTGTATCTGTTTTGTGCAACACTGTGTGAGATGCAGAAATACTCTCTCTTATTTATAGGCATCTTTCCTTAGAAATTCTACCATCCTAGTGATAATGAATCTTCTTGAGCTGTGTGTGTGTGTGTGTGTGTGTGTGTGTGTGTGTGTGTGTGTGTATGTGAGAGAGAGAGAGAATTTCTTTTTGAAGTACTAAAAACATGTAGAATGTTTTATGGAAAATATAAATGCCTATATATGAACACTTATATAATGTTATTAATTTTTAACTATATTTATTTTACATTTTTAATTATAAAAACATTTAGATACAGTTGAAGACCTCTTTCTACCCAGAGATAGTCAATGTATTGAATTTGATATTTATTATCCTCATGCATATTTTTATATTATTATTACAGGTAAATATATCAAAGTATTCAGCATTGCTTAGCTTATTTGTCAACTTCATACAAAGAATTCATCATAGTGTCTATATCATACTAATACAATATTTTCATTCTTTTTTTTCTTGCATATAGTATCTTAAATGTTTTGCCATTTGAGATCAGTAATTCTAGTTAATTAATTTTCACCAACGTATAGTATGAAATTTGGTAAATATATTGCATTCATTTATTATCCTGCTGATGGACATAAGTCATTCCGATTGTTTCTCTATCTCTAGCAAGGGGTAATGAACTTGTTTACCATGTCTCCTTGTAAATATCTGCAAATGTTCTCTAGGAAATATAGCTCAAAGGAAAAGTGCAGAGTCAAAAAGCATGCTCCTTTTCAAATGTAGTAGATATTTTTAAATGTTCTCCAATATGAATCAATTGACTTCATTCCCTGCCACATGAGAAGTATTTTTTCTCAGTAGTCATGCCAATACTTGACATTGTCAACAATTTTGAGATTCACCCATCTGATGGCTATGGAATGGAATTTTATTAGTCTAAAGGCTCTTTGTACCATTGAAATATGGTAGACAGTAATTGTTATGCTTGATGATATCACTACTGCATATTTCATATCAGTGCTAGAATTCAGTTTTCAATTCATCAGGGAGAAGACAGATCCTATAGAAGGTATCACTAATCATGGGACATCCAAAGTGGAATTTCATTATAAGATTAAAGAAATTCTTCCCTTTTTCTGTTATCTCTAAGTGGGAAATGAAATAAGCATTTCTCTTGAGTTACAGTTTTACCAAATAAATTCTTTTGAATAAATTTGAGTTTTCTCTTACTCTTTTTCTCCCCTTTTATTGCTTTCTCTGCCCTAGGACACAGCGGTGTGGCTTGAGATGGTGAGGAGGTGGCAGGTGGGGTGTGGGGGTGACAGGGGCACAGTCATTCCCAAGGAGTGAGTGGAAGAGCTGGGGGGCCAAGAAGGCAGCAGTGCTGGGACCTGAGGAGGTGGTGATATTTGGAGGCAGTCTGAAGGGCGGCAGAGGTGTCCAGCGTGGTTTGGAGACTGGTTACATACAGAGGTATTAAGATCACACTGCAGAGAAGAGATTCATAAAGATGAAAAAAGAGAAGGCAAGAAAGCACCGTGAGGTGGTGGGTTGGAATTGGTAGTATATATTTTATCCAGCAGAAGCAGGCTAGTAAGAGCATGTTCTCATGACAGCTAAGAAGGAGCAAGAGAGGAAAGGGAAGGGCAAAATGCGTTTTCAAGCCTCTGCTTGCACAGATTCTGCGAAGAAACTAGTGACCAAAAGCAAGTCACCTGTCTAAGCCCAGAGTCAGAGGGCGAGAGCACTGTGCATTTACAGGGAGCAAAGGTTTGTATACAGGGAGGTACCATTAACTGGGGCCATCGATGCAATTAATCTACCACAAACTCATTCAGAAGATAGCATGAAAATTACAAGGACAAACTCTGTTCCTCCTTAAATAGGCTACCAAAGTAGTAGATGTATGAGCAAATGTTTCTAAAATATTTATATTCTCTACATTTTTTTTTGGTCATCGTATTATTTTTAGTTTATCCAGTTCTTCCGTTGAGGACTTTCACCTCAATTTCTTGATCTATTGATTTTAGACAGTTTCTATTCATTTCTTGATATTAAAATGAGAGAATTATAGCAGTTATCCTTCTTTCTATCATTTCTCTCTTATCCATAAGTCATCATTTTTGTCCTTTATGTTATATTTATATTAAGATCCTTAATATTTATCAGTTTTATTCCCAGACATATTTCATACTTCATCAGTTGATTTCTCAAAATTGAATACTCATCACATACAATTCACAATATAATAATTGTATACATATTGTTCACTGTAAAACTAAGAAGCGTGTTTAGTTCCGAGAAGGAATTGCTACCCAGTGTCGTTAAAACTCTGTGGTAGAGGAATTTTCTCAGCATCTCATTTTAATGGATTCCTGTTTTCAATGCTTTTAAGCTTTCTTCCCTTCTGGGTCGTACTTGAATACATATTCTAGGTTATTCTCTTTCTTGGCTCCCTTTTTTCATTTTGTTGGAGTACCTTCTTGAGTAATTTCTTTTATTCATAAAGAGCGTGTGGGTTGTAAACTTTATAAGTTCTCGCCTGTTACCAAGTGCCTTCATTTTCCTCTTGTATTTGATTGATATTTTTCTAGGCATCAAGTTTTTGTTCAGATTCTTTTCTCCTTGAGAAGGTTGAGGATAGAACTGCAATATTCTCTGCCCTCTAAGTTGTTGAATATATAAAACTATCTCTAAAATTGTGCAATTTCACCTGGATGTGGGTGTTTTTATTTGTTCTGCATGTATTTGATCAGCTCTTCAATCTAGTAGACTTTGTGCTATTCTTCAATATGAGAAAATCATCTCTTTTTGTTTCTTTGCACCATCCCCTACATTGTCACTATTTCTACTTGATTGATATTTTATTAGATCATCTTTGACTATCAAACATTTTGTCCACAATCTAAAATAAGAATCACATTTTTACATGCTATTCAATATACCCATGTGTTTTATTATATATGATATATTCTCACATATCCCATTTCATTTTTAAAAATGCCACTTGTAGAGCATTATCTTGATATTATGTCTCGGAAAAAAAACTAAGCCTGCAGTTTGGAAAACAAAGTATTTGACCGATAGTGATCTTTTGAACTATTCTTCAGATCTCTTAAATATACTTTCATATTTTTCAATGCATTCCTTTTGCTGTATATGTTATTTTTTTACTTTATCTTTATGTTAATAAATTGATCTTAATCTAAGTCCAATTTCCTATTTTGCAAATCCACTGAATTTTTAGTTGTCTTTCATTAATAATGCTTTTAATTTCTAAGAACAGTTTCTCGCTTTTTGAATATTATTTTCAAAGCAGCATATTCTTTTTTTTTTTTAGTTTTATTTTATTTTTACATCCCTCACACCGTGAACCCCCCTCCCCCCGTGAACCCCCCTCCCCCCATCCACCACCACCCCGACCTCACACCGAGCCATCACATTATACACATAAAATTATAGTTGGCATTCATTAATGTCCGGTCTCTGGTGTACAATGCCATGACCAGGCATCCACAGCATCCCTGAGGTGGTCTCCCAAACAGGACACATGTCCATCGGACACCCAACAAAATCCCCAAACACTATTGAATAAGTTCCCCAAAGTAATTCTCAAAAAACCCTGAGGCCATCCTGTGGTCACCAGCCGCCACCCAATCCCTTCACCCTTCCCCCCCATTCCCAACCCCCTCCCCCCCGCCCATCTAACAACTCTCGGTTCAAAGCAGCATATTCTTGTTTTATGGTCATAATTGCCCCTTTTGTTTATTTATTTTTTAAAAAGTGATATAGTTTTTGTAATTCAAACTCACCGTTTTACAGTGTACAGTCCAGTGGGTTTTCTGTCTTTATGTGCATAGTGGCCATTTGTGGATCTTCTCTGGAGAAATGTCTATTTAAATCCTTTGCCCATTTTTAAAATTGAGTTATTTGTCTTTTTGTTATGGAGTTGTAAGCATTCTTTATGGATTCTGGATACTAGACACTTATCTCATATACGCTTTGACATTCTGTGTGCTGACTTTTTACTTTCTTTACAGTGTCCTTTGGTGCACAAAAGTTTTTAATTGTGATGAAGTTCAGTTTATTTTGTTTTTGGTCATTTGTGCTTTTGGTGTCGTATGTAACTAACTGGTCTAATCCGAGGGCACGTAGATTTGTACCTGTTTTCTTCCAAGAATTTTATAGTTTCAACTCTTAATTTTAAGTCTTCGATTCATTTTGAGTGAATGTTGGTATATGGTATGAGGTAGGAGCTCAAATTTATTTTTTTGCACGTGGACATTTGGTGTTTCTAGCTTCCATTTGTTGAAAGGACTCTCCTTTCCCCCATTCAGTTGTCTTGGTACCCTTGTTGAAAGTCAGTTGATCAAAGATGCATGGGTTTATTTCTGGACTCTCAATTTTATTCCATTGGTCTGTATGTCTATCCTGTTCCAGTACTGACTGTACTCTCTTGGTTACTACAGCTTTGTGGTAAGTTTTGAAATTAGGAGGTCGTCCAAACTTTTTTCTTTTTCTCCTTCTCTCTCTCTCTCTCTCTCTCTCTCTCTCTCTCTCTCTCTCTCCCTCCCTCCCTCCCTCCCTCCCTCCCTCCTGCCCCCTCCTGCCCTCCCTCCCTCCCTCCCTCCCTCCCTCCCTCCCTCTCTTTTCAAGATTGTTTTCATAGTCCATTGAATTTCCGTAAGAATTTTAGGACAAGCTTGTCCATTCACTGTAGCTTCTTGAATTTCTCTGAAGCATGAGAGAAAGCATAGTTTAAAATACTATTTTATAATACATTATCTTTGCCCCTAAATTATCTATCTTTTCTCTTTTCACTTATTTTGATTTGGCTTATCAGTGCTCTTGCTTTTTCTCAATTGTTTGATCTCTTCCTAGTAGGCACCTGTGTATATCTGTTGAAGTCGTAAGTGAATAAATGACTAAATTAATCAGAATGGATTACAGAATTTTTTTTAAAAGACCTAAGTCAAAATTCACCTCCTCCAGATTTATGTCTCATTGAAATGCCAGTAGTGACTCTGATCTATGTACAATTTACATGACTCATGATTTATGTGTTCAATTTCAGGCATAAGTATTCTGAGTGTTCTTAAGTTATTTCATTCTGTTTGTTCCTTTAGATAAAGGTAAGGTCTTTTACATATCTGTTTCTTTCTGTCTCCCATCTTTGTCTCTGTCTCTTTCAACTTGTTCCCTCCTCTGCTTTCTATTGCCACAGTGGTGCTCAATAATTTAGACTCATTATGCTGATATTGACTTTAGCTGAACAGAAAGTGCAGTCACTGGGTACACAACAGCTTTACTACAGCTTTACAATTTCACCTGGGTTCACACAATTACATGGTAATCCTTCCCTTGTCATGTGGCTTAGGTAATTGAAAGCTTCATAATATAAGAATCTATATTCTTATAAATTCGCAAATAAGTTTTTATATGAAAACTCATCTTGAGAGAAACAACTCGGTAGAAACTATATAATCTAAGTACACTTTAATAAGTGTCTTTGTGTGTGTGTATGTGTGTGCTTGTGTGGGAACAACCTTCCTATATCGGGAGAATTCTATGAGAAATCTACCTCCCATTATAGAATTCACAGGTGGAAGGGCAGCTAAAATATCAAAATGACCATAAACTGGGCCAATTAAATGTTGCTCTGAAACACTTTGGATCATGGGGAAGTGAAGCAAAGATTAAGATCTTGCCCATTCAATGTGTGGAGTCCGCTGTGCAATCATGAGCCTTATGTGCCAGCAGTGAGTGTTCATGAGCAGTGGTATCAGGGGTGGTGGGCTCTGGTAGGATCGGGGCTGCTTCTTTCCTCCCTTATTCCCTGTCATTTTTCTGCACTTGGCTCTGTGGCATTCCCAATGATTTTGTGAGCCACCCCAAAATCTTCAAATAAATTATCTTCTAATCAAACAAATATAGTTTGGTTTCTGTAGTTTGCCACAGGTGCTGATGCCAAAAAAGTCAATAAAGATAGTTCTCTAAATAAGTCATATTAATGACATTAAAATTCTCAAATTGTGAATGATGTGTGTGTGCTCTTAATTTTCATTTGTGAAACCTTGCTATATTTCTGGATCACTTTTCTCACATTTAATTTCTATATTTATTTAATTCCTATATTTATTGCATTCACATATTTATTTTTAATGTATTAAACAAGACATTTTTCCCTTCATCTGGTTCTCCAACTGCCCATTCATGAGCCACCTGATTGTGTCATTTGAAGCTCTTGACTCTGTTCTTTCTGTTACTAAGCATCTATTCATCCATACTTCTTACACACTCCTTAGCTCTCTCCCTCCTTGTAAACCATCAGAATACAGACCCAACATAGAGGTTTACTTTCTCCTATCTTCTCTTACTTTTCCTAGAGTATCATTGCAAAACATTCTATTCTTTCTCTGCAACACATTGTACCTCCTTTTTCTATACCTTTTCCCTAATTTCCTCTTTTCAAAATTCTCTTCAGTAGAAGCAACTCAAAAACCACACAATTTATATATCCTAGAACAGTAATTTTCATTGTTGAAAATTCACTTGTAATAGTATTCCCCAAACGACTAGAATTTAATGGATGTAATTGTTAATTTTTAATTCAGTCCCCAAATGCCTCACACTTGTAGGGCCATCCAATATCAGTCTTTTTGCAGAGATTTTCTATGCATTGCTTTTATTATAGAAGATACTGGGGAGCTTATTTTGTTCCCCAAAAAAGAGAGGAGGAAAGCCCTGCTCTTCTGTGTCCATGGGTGCTCTTGTTGCTGTTGCTCCTTGTTCCAGAAAAGAGGTCTATTTTTCCAAATAGCCACAGCCAGCTGGGACTGAGAGCATCATTTCCCTGTAGGCAGGACATGAACTCTCTAGCTTGCCCAGTCTGCACCATTTCTTATTGTCTCCCAGAAAGCCAGAGGTTAACTAGAATTTATCCTACAAGGTCAGCATTGGTCATTTTCATGGTCTGCCTCTTCCCAGAAAGGCTTTAAATTTGTAAACTCTGGCCCATCAATACAAAAATCCTATTTATCATTTGAGTGACTCAGATTTACTTAGAAACTTCTTTTGTGTAGAAATGCATGGCTGATTACTGCTCTCCTACCCCCATAGGTAAGAGTAATCCAGATTTTAGGAGCTAAAGAAGCTTGACTTCCCTTTGGTAGGAAAAGAAAAATGCTTCCATATTTGCTTGTGTGTTCTTCCTGGCATACTGAAAAACAGAACACAGCCAATTTCTTGGTAGGCTCTCCAGCTACCTCATAGTACTTCATCCTGTTATCCATGCAAGCCACATTTCATTTGAGGGGAGCTTATGCTTATAGAGGGTTTATTGAACTGCATAGAGGGTTACTGAACTTCCTCACTATAGCTTCCACTCACTGGTCACTGGAAAATTATAAACAACAGCGATTGCTCAGCACACAAAAATAAAAAATTTAAGATCTCAGGAAGGGCTGCCAGCTGACTAGACTTCAGAGTGGGCACTGTATAACTGCAAAGTCCTATGGGAGAGGAACCAGCTGCAGCTGCTACCCCTCTGAGGGTGACCAGATGCAGCTGCTCTCTATTTTATTTTGGATAGGGAAAGTGTGGTGACAAGGAATTGAGGGGTTCTCTCAGTATTTCCTTATGGCACCAAGATAGGCATCCAATTTGGACTTCGTGAGAAAACTTCTCTTCCCCAGGTTTTTCCAGGGTCCTGTCAGTAACCTACTATTTGAGCCCTGCTGGTGGACACTGGAATGTGTATCTATTCCACTGGAAGCTCCTGCCATAGATGGCAAGGATCCAGGGGCTGAGGTAGTGTTTTTGTTGTGTGCCCTGAAGTATATCCAGGACCTGGGCTAATAGAGAAGCTGCTTATGTTTGTTCCAAGGTGCAGTTGTCAATTATAGAGAAGAGAGTAACTCCAATTTCCTCCTGAGTCCTCAAATGCCCTTTTCTGGAAGCTAAGTTGTGTGGTGAGTTATTCATTATTATAATGCCTTAAACCTCCATAGCAACTTTCTTTTAAGGCCTACTCACAGTTTTCTGAGAAGCATTACCATATTTGTGTACCTAAATTTTGCTGGCTGAGTAGGCACAGGAGTCCTATGTAATAGTAACACAAGTGCATGGACCTGGAGAGCTACTTCAGTCAAACTAGTGGCTATGAACAAAATGTGAGCAATGATTATCCTTCTATGGCTGATTGAGTTTCTGAAGATTTCTCTTTTTCCTCTTTGCCCTTTCTGGTTACTTTTGGAATAAAGCTTAGAAGTCAAAGAGAGCTTGGGAATCCCTTTGGAATCAACACAGAGTTTAAAGCCCATTTACCATTCAGGCATCTCCCAGCTTTTTGTATTGCCTCTAATTCCAGCCGTGGATACTCTAGAGTAGGCAGATTTCCCCGGGACAATAGAATTAGTCAGGTATTTCTATAAAATTGCCGTGTAACAGAAAATCCTAAAAATATCAATAGTTTACTAACACAAGCTTTATGTTACTTAAAATTCTATAGGTCAGCTGGAGTGGCTCTGTTTCGAGGTAAAGTTTTGCTTCAGTCATCTCCATTTCTCTCTTCATCCTTTTTCAGTGAATGGATATTAGGAAATAGTTCCATGGTGAATGGCTGAAATGTAAGAGGGCAAGTAGAACTACATGAAGCCTCTTGAGGACTCACCTTAGAACTCAAAAATTCACTTTAACCTGCATTCCATTGGCAATAGCCAAACATGTGACTAAACCCACTATCAGTGGGCAGTGGGAATACATTCTGCCCAATTTATTGGATCAAAGGACAAAGTAATGGACAAAGGATATACGTAAATAATTATAATACAGTATGGGCATGAAGAGTTGTAAATAATGATTTAAACTGCCACACCAGTGAAAAATATGGAAAGGGAGTCTCCCTGAAATAATGGAAGAGAGGAAAGGATTCATTATTAAATACTGAAATTATAAATGTTAGAAATGGAAAAGTGGATACATTAAACGGTAGATGTCTTATACAGAAGACAGAGCCAAAAAGGTGATGTGAATGAGCAAGTTATTAAGAAAATAATTCCCTTCAAAAGGTTTATCTAGCAAATGTAACTCTGATAAGAGAGATAAGAAAGGGAGGAGAATGAGAGAATAAGCCTAGAAAGCAAAGGAGAATGAGTAAGAAAAATTTGATCTAGAAAGTAAAAAACTGTATCAGCAATGTACAATCTGGAAGAACCTTTAGGGTGAGATGGTAAAAATTCCAGAACCCTACTGTGTTTCCCCGAAAATAAGACCTAGCTGGACAATCAGCTCTAATGTCTTTTGGAGCAAAAATTAATATAAGACCCAGTATTATGTTACAGTAAAATATGACTGAGTCTTATATTAATTTTTGCTCCAAAAGACACCAGAGCTGATTGCCTGGCTAGGTCTTATTTTCAGGGAAACACGGCACTTCCTAATACAGTATAACTGGTGTTTAAATTGCAGGGATTCTTTTTTCACAAGATTTCTTCTAATGCTTTTTCTCTGTTCTCAGAGATTGAAGAGATGCATTGCATAAATACAGTACAATGACAAGAAATATACTTAGAGATTACAGCATATTCTGCTTGGATTGACTATCCAATATCTTTTATCCCCTTCTTACCAAAACAGCGCAATTTTTATGTGTGTAGCAATGTGCCCACTTAAAAATGTATATTTCCTAACCTCTCTTGCAGCTAGAGATGGATCTATGATACAGTATGGCTGGTTAGATATAAGTTTTTGGGTGTGGCTTTTAGGTAAACTCTTAACAAAAAGAAATGCACAGTTGGAACCTGTCTCTTGCTCTTCTTCCTGCCTAAATGCAATTTCTGGAGCAGCCATCTTGAAATCACAGGTGAAAAGCATGAAATGAAAAGCCATTCACTGAGCAAAAATACCAGAATACTGCTTCCTGTTGGCACTGGGGAAACTATATGAGCCCTGCACTATTTAACGCTCATATTTATTGCTAGTGTGAGGAAAAATAAACCTCTGCATGGGTTTCAGCTTCTTTCGTTGGATTTTTGCTACCAAATGCATCACCTTGGTAAGAAAGTGGTGGAAGATCATTAGAGATCACCTAATCAATCCCTTCCTCTTTATTTTACAGTGAATGAAACAATACTTCTGAAAAGTAAAGGATGTGCTTAAGGTCAGGCAAAGTGATCCTAGGATTGGGACTATAGAACTATGGGTGAATTAACCTTAAAAAAAATAAATTAATTAAAAAAATAACTAACAGGATTCACAGCATAGTTCTGCTCCAAAGTCCCGGATTCATAGCATGTTTCTGCCCATGTAAATATGACCTTCAACATGCTGGGCACTTCTAATTTCATAGGCCAGAGTCGATTGACTTCCAGTTGTGTTGACACTCCCTGTGTTCTCTTAAAACCTGGAAGTACTGAATTGTGCACAGCCTTGCAAAGAGACAGGCTTGGAATTTTGGAGACCTCCCTCATATGTATGCCAATAACCAGAAATGGTAGTAGATCAGGGTAGCCAGGAAGTCTCTTTCCATTTCCTAGGAGGTCCAGCAGCTGGCAAACCAGCTGGCTTCACCCTTACCAGATGCTCTTTGAAACCAAAGGTGGCCTTAGTTACCAGGAGCACAAACACAGCACAAGCATTCTGTGAGAGTTGGAAGTAATTGGCTCACTAGAGTTTAGGAGATCCTATTTGAGCATTTCATTCCCTCCCTTATAATTACTATTTAAGGAGCCTCTGCAAGAGGACCTATAAAGGAACTATCACTTCTGCCTTGGGAATTTTTAGTGAGATAATTTTTAAGTTTCAGGGCTCCTTGGCCTCCATGCCAACCCTAAGGGTACACACACACACACACACACACACACACACACACACTTGAGAGGCCATCATTCAAATTTACATTATGATTCTTTGAGCATGTTTTAATTTTCCTTTTCCCAAAATGGAGGCTACTATTTTCCTTTAGGGGGATGAATGGGCAGGAGAAATATATCTCTAACTTCAAAACTGCCTCACTCAAATTCTTCTTACAAATAGCAGTAGTTTTCTTACTGACATCAGTTAAAAGGCCTTTCAATTGAAATTGTTGAAGTGACAAGATAAATGGGTACATTTATCTTAAAGTTTGAGAAATACACAAGGGAATGAATCTCTGTAAGAATTAGAAAGAAGCCATGACAATCATTAGATTGAGCTAAATATGCAAATGCAGTGAGTTTACTCAATGTTAATTTACTTACGAGAGACACTAAACACTATAATGATCAGATTTAAACACTTATTGTTTTCCTCTTTTTAATTACTATGTTTTTTCCCCCTTCTTCTTGTCTTCCTAACATATTTGGTCATTTATTAGCCAGTATTTTCTTCTTTTATGCATAATATCTTTTTTAAAAAAAATATTTACTTTTTTCAGTTACAGTTGACATTCGATATTTTATATTAGTTTCAGGTACACAGCATAGTGGTTAGATATATACATAATTTATATAGTGATACCCCCGATTAGTCTAGAAGCCACCTAGCACTATATATAGTTGTTGCAAAATTACTTACTGACTATATTCCCTATGCTGTACTTAACATCCACAGGACTATTTTGTAACTAGCAATTTGTACGTCTTAATCCCTTCACCTTTTCACCCAGCTCCTTACCTTTCCTCTCCTCTGGCAACCATCAGTTTGTTCTCTGTCTCTCTGAGTTTGTTTCTGTTTTGTTTTTTATCTTTGTTATCTTTTAAAGGAGCTTGACTCTGATGTCATTGAGAAGTTAGTGGATTTAAGTTCTGGTAGTGGTGCATATATTAAGATATTGATAAGGAAATAAATAACAATCCAGCATAATAAAAGGCAATTTCAGAATTTAAGAATATTTTATCAATTTGGGAAAAAACAACAAACAAAAAAACCCACCTTGCTTTTTCCAGGACAAATCAAACTACAAAGTGATCGTTAAGATATATGATTGGAAACATGCAAGGTAGTGAAAATAATTTTATTTGGAAGAAAAGTGGGGAATCCAAGCTATTTCAGGCCTCCCTTTCTCTGAAAACATCTTGAATAAGGTTTCTATATTTAGCAAATATAAAATACAGGGTGTCCAGTAAAATTTAAATTTCAGATGAACAATGAATTGCACAGTACATACTAATACAAGTAACCATTTCTGTTATCTGAAATTCAAATTTAACTGGCCTATATTTTATCTGACAACCTTATATTCCAGGACACCCATTGTTTCTCCTTGTTGGCCATGAAATGTCTCCTGAGCCTTTGGTCTTCCTTTCTCTATTAACATGGTCTGTTGTCATAGTGATATAGAAGAAATCCCTATTACCAGCCTGGTAGTATCCTCATAGCGTCTCTCCCTAACAATTACTTGTATGTCCTTATTAGGCTACCAGAAAGGGGGCTAGAGTGCTAGTTCAGTATCTCCAGAATTATAATTTTTTAAATTAAATTTGGTCTCTTAGATTTTTACCTGTAATTATAGGGCATATTGGAACATGCTCCCAGAGTCTGATTCACTGATACTACAGAAAGCCATGGAGAAATCATCTTTTCCTGACAAAATCAACCTCTGTTCTATGACTAGACACAGATTCCTTGACTCCATCTTACTTCAGAATGAGTCTCCCATCCTCTGTGTCAAGCATCTCTTTAGAAACACCCCTCTCCATTTGAAAGCCCTTACTCCTTGCCAGATTCAGACCAATATGCTTCATATTTTTTTCCTGTAAGAAGGAGTCTTGGTTATTCATTCCATGAAAATGCAGTATTCTCTATGAACATCACTTTACTTTTTTTTTAAATTTATTTATTAGTTTCAGGTGTACAAGACAAGGTAATACTTAGACGTTCATCATTTATATCACTTTAAATATGATGAAATTTGCTATCCAGATAAAAGAGTTGGATAAAACATGTAGGATAAAAATCATATTATAGAATAAGTAGACTTAGTTTACTGACTTTTAACCACCCCTGACCACAGTTAGGTACATTCAAAAGTCCAGTGAACAATTGTTATTACCCAAAACATGTTGATTAATGGATTATTGTCAACCTGGAAGTGGATTTGTTGTGGTTTGGCTCAGATCACTGTCTTATGTTTGATTTGGTCAACATTATTCTTACTAACATGGATTTAGATTGCGTTTACCTGGAATTTAACTAGGCGATGCCCAACTACTGATTTTCAAAAAGGGATGAAAAGGGTAAGTATATGAGTCATATGTGTACAAGCGTCTTTTAAGCTATGTCCTTTTAGTTATATCAGGTAGGATTTGCTAATAAATTGAATTATAGATAGTGGGACATAAATTTAATTGTTGGTGAGAGAGGCTGTGAGGATACTATATTCTATCAATGTAATTTTCACTAAGATTTACCTTTTTGCACAGCTTTTGAGCTGAGCACTTGCAGATGCTGGAGCCGTATCATGCCAGGGAACTGCATCTGAAAGAACTTATTAGGTCACTCTGTGTTCATATTCTCATGCAGTAAATAATATGTATTTATTTCCTTGCATTCGTTGTCATATGTCTGTGGCCTAATAACCACGGTTACTGAACGTTTGCACCAAACTACTACATTTCAACCAGAAAGCAAATTTCTGGTATTAGTGAGCATCTGGGACGTGGAAAGAAATACATTATAGAGAAATGGTCATTATGATAGTATCTATTAGACTGAGCTAGAATGCCTTCCTACATTTAGCACACATTGGACTGAAGAATGTTGCCAAAGTTAGATTATTACTGGAGCAGACATAGGGAACAGGAAGAGCCTGAGGGGTAAAGAATAAATATGGATCATGTTATGATGGTGATTATAAAAACTATGTTTGAGTGTGTGTGTGTGTGTGTGTGTGTGTGTGTGTGCACGCGAGAGCAATCATGTGCATGTGTTCACGTTCCGAGCAATCATGTGCATGTGTTCACATTCCGAGCAATCATGTGCATGTGTTCACATTCCAACTCACAAAGGAAAAATAAATAGCAACAGATATAAACAATATAGTACAAAAAAAATTCCATTAAAAATCAGCAAACATAGAATAAGCTGAATGAATAAAAAACAAATTTATCAGTTGTAACAATAAATTAAAATAAGTTAATGCCACATTTAAAAATAAGTTCTCAATTACAGTAAAAAAAATCTAAATAAAACTGTATGCTGCTTAAAAGGGATGCATAATGACCCTGAAAAGATAAAATTATAAATGAATCTCAGGCAAACTCAGAAAAAAAAGAAAAGATCTTAAAATTTAAACAAAGAAAAAGGAGAATTGTTCATTTCTTCACTAACAGCCTGGTATAAACTTCGACAGCAAACCCTTTAACCAGGGAATTCCCCCTGGATATCAAACCCAACACAAAAGACAGTAAAGTGCATAGAATGTCATTTTATTCTGATAAATGATACAATCCTCAATAAAGATGTGAGTCATAAAGATTTATGTCCTAAATATCATTATATCAAAATGGATAAATCAAAAGCTATTACATAAACAGAAAAGTTGGCAATAGCACAGCTCTGTAAGTCCTTTATAGAGCAAAAAAAATAAAAATAAAATAATAAAATAAGGGATGATGACTTTCATAATATAATTAATAAGGGTAATTTGATAGATGAAAAATAGATAGATATCTAACTTGATCATCTTTAGACAGAAAATATGAACTTTATAGCTTCCAGTCTATTTTTTAAATTATTTCTGTATTAGACCACAGAAAACACTCAAAAATTCCAAAATGCAGAAAATGAATGAGCCATATTCTGTGCAACATCCTACAAACAACCTTCTAAGCAGGCTTTCTGTCTCCACGTTTTTGTTCCCCTTCAGCCATTTCTCACTTCTACTAGAGTAATCTTTGTCAAACTCATCTAAGTCCCCGGAGTGAATTTCTTGACAAGATCCCCATCTTTCATGTGCTTCCTAGTGATCTGTTGCTGACTCTTCCATTTGATCTTTCCTTGCACCACATCTGCAGGCTTGACAGGATGATTCCTAAGTTCTTTTCCATAGGTTGTTCTATCTGACCATAATTTTCTTCTATTTGTTGTGTAGCTAACATCTGCTGTTGCAAGAATCAGCTTAAATTTCACATGTGTGACAAGCTTTTCTTGCTCCTCCTTTCCTTTTCCATGACCTTCTACAAATGCCTCGCTCAGAGCCCTTAGGCAGTTTCGTCATTGCCTGTTATTTATTTGCCTCAGTTATTGGTCATAAAGTTCTCTGGAAGGTGGGGTCCCTGACTTTTAATACTTTAGCTCCAGCGATTAGCACAATGCCTGGTATGTATTAGCTATTCTAATATTTTTTAATGAATTGATGGATGAATGAATAGATACTAAATCTATTATAAGCTTTTTAATCCATATCGCAAAAAAATCTAAGTCAGACATTATAAATGATTCCCGGACAGCATTTCACGTAACTTTTAGCCTTATGTAGAGCAAAAACAAACAAACAAACAAAAGAAATGGAAAAAGACGTTTCCATTTTAATAAAAAACAACAAATATACAAGGGCTAACTATATCAATCACATTTATTTTTGTTTAATCTTCCCAACAAACTTGTGAGGTGGTGTTATATCTATATGCATATCCATATTCGTATCTATCTAAGAAAAATGAAGCCAAGAGAGTTAAATAAGTTGCATAATACCATGCAGTTAGAATAATAAAGAGCAAGACTTAACTTTGGCTTATCTGATTCCAAAGGTAAATGCGCACTACAATTTATTAGTTACTTATACTTTACAAATAATAAGAAAATCTAACCTTGTTAATATTTATTACATACCAGACCCTATTATAACTGTTTTTCTCATAGAATTTTATTAAATACTTACAATAATTAATCTATGAGTTAGGTATTATCACTATGATTCTAGTTTTATAGATTAAAATAAAAAGGAACAAAGAGGTTAAATAACTTGCCCCATCACATTCAGCTAGAATGAGGAAGAACGGGCTATAAATCTAAATGGTCTGACTCCAGTGTCCATGTATTTAACTGCTAAGCTATACAACTCTCAGATGAGGAAGACTATTTAGTTCCCAGATTTAAAATAATAACAATAATAATAATAATAATAATAGTGATAATAATGATAATGATAATAATAATAATAACAAAATAGATTTTGTCAAGTAGTCATAAGATACATAAAAATAAATATTTCTGAGACATAAATGTGAAAAAAATATTTTTTCATTTATTATAAGTAATCAAGATTAATGAAGTGATACAACTCCAAATGAAGTTTTAGTTATTATCACAAGAGGGGCCAATATAATCCTATACAAAAGCATTAATAGAATTAGAACAATAATTAGAATGCCAGAAAGACCCACTGTGAAATGTTAAAATTGGCATCAAGAAAATGAAAAAGTTTCCTTAATTTTAAATATCATTACTTGCTGCAATGCTCACCTGATATAATGGTGGTCTGTCAAGAATTTAAAAAAGAGAAAAGAAAGAAAACTCTGTCTGAAACAATTTAACTTTTATCTAATTTGATAGAAGAATACAGTTTCACAAGTTTATATATTTATTTAAGTTATTCATAGTCTGTTAAGTTCCATAGACGGTGATGGAAGTTGTATTTTCTTTAATTTGATTGTCACTTTTTAAACTTCCATCTCAAAAGAATTTGAGCTAAAATCCCTTGCAGAGAAAAAAAACACAAGATGAATATCAGAACAATCACGGAATTGTTTGAACCTATTGTCTTTCTTTATTGCATTGCTAGTAGTATGTCTACCATCATATAAAATGGGTAGGTAAAGTATGAAGGGCAATACTTTTACATTTTGGGGTGTTATGAACACTTGTTTGGTTGTTGAAATGCCTGAGTTGATACCCACTCACATCTCTGGCCCTTTTCAATACAAAGTGATACAACTAGCTCCTTCTACACAACACCTAACCCTCACACGTAATGAAGGAAAAATCTTTGGCAGATCAGGCACAATGATGTTCTAAACCCATCCATAGACATAGGTCAAGCTAAACATTTGGATACAAAATTTTACAGACAAATTTTAGGTCATACAATGTCATAAACTATTAACATAGTTATGGTTAGTAGACAGCCCTAACAGTGGCCATTTTTTGTGCCTACTAGTTAATGTAAGACAGAAGATTGGACAATAGGCCAGGAGTGTGTCCACATTCACACCTGGAAATCATTTATGAAATCTGGTTTAAAGAATTTGCTTCTGAATACATAAAATTACCTGATCACCTTTTCTAAACCTCCCACCCACCACTACATGCAAGGAGAAGTCTGGAACTATTACCTTCCTTTTCCCCATGTGTACTTCACACAGTATTTCAGTAGTTCATGTCTCCTTAGCTACAAATGCTGCCAAACTTCACACAGCAAGTCAGCCAGACCCAGACCTAGAGCCTAGCTTAGCACACCTAATTGGTCACAAGCACCATCTTCAAACATGAAGAGTGCAGATGTCTTGATGCTCAAAGTCCTAGTCACTCTGTGCCTGGATGATCTTGTAGGCTTCATGTCCACTGAGCTACAAGCACTGTCACCCCACCCCCAACCTACCTTGATACTACGTGTGCCCTGTGGGTGTTACTGGACCTCTTTATAGCCCAGTATTTATAAACTCCACATTTGGAACCAGATAGAGATAGGTTCATTGGCTCAAATCAATGAATAATTATATAACCTTGGACAAGTTACTTAAGCATTTGGTGTCCCTTTTTTTTATTATTAACATGTACTTATTTATTTTTAGCAAGTAGGAGTTAGCATTCATTCAGTGCTTACTATGTGCTAGGCATTCTTTGAAGTTCTTATTATATATATTGACTTATGCAATCTTTATAAGGACAATCTGAGGTAGGTCACTTTTTTTTAATCCCCATTTTACTAAAATTTATTTTAAGGTCAGGCTTTTAAAGCTTTACCTCCTCTCATAAGTGAGGATTATAATACTGTTTTTACAGAGTAATTGAATGGAAGAATTCATTAATATTTTTATGTGAAATGCCTAAAACAGAGTCTGGGACATTGTCCTCACTAAATAATAATAATGATAATGATAATAGTAATAATAATATTGTTATTATGCCTCAATTTCTTAATTCACGTTGTAGTTCCTTTCATCTATTGAAACCATTCTGAGCATCAGCTCTTACTAGGATCCTGTACAGCTCCCTAGTTCTTTCTAGCCCCATTTCTCTAGGATCTGGACCCTGCATTTCTCTTCCTGTGATTCCATACTGAAGTGATTGTACTCCTGGCACAGGTGTGTCTACACATTTGATGCCAAATAATACCACTTTCTGCTTACACTTAACCTATTGCCATGTCTTACCAAAAAGATCAGTCTATTAGTAAACAGCTTTAGACCATCGAGAACCTTGAACACTGGACAGCTGGTTAATCCCTTTATGATCAAACCTGAAAAGTTTAGTTCCCTGGCCTTAATCTTTCTAGTTTCTTGTCACCTCCTCTCCCTGGAGATCCACACTGAAGAGCCCTTACTTCATCACAGGTAGCAGAGTTAATTATTTTCGATGGCAAAAATAATGTAAGAGGATATGGAAGATATCACCCCAAAGAGTGGTCTTACTTTATCCATTTCAACCACACCAATAGAAAGAACTTTATGTCTTGGGGGGACGACTAGATACTATCTAGGACTGTCGAGTCTAGATGGTTTTTCCTGTAGTGATTTTGTATTATACAAATCTGTCAGAAAAATCTGATGCAAAAGCTTTTTACAATTGGCCTATTGTAGGAACAGAGATTTAATCACATTAACATCTTAAGAGGACTTCTTAAAGAGGTGAGTCATTTAATCTTTTTGAACCTCAGTTTCCTCATTTATGAAGTGAGGATAATATGATGATCTAATATAATGAAGATAATTATGCAGTGATCAAGGACGGAATTATAGGCTTAAAAGCTGTGGGAAACAGAAAGCAGAGTGGTAGCACTCTGCTTTGTCATAGCTTTGTCTTTGCCTCATTTTGAAACTAAAGAGACAAATGCAGAAAATAGTCCTACTCCCTGTGAAGGGACAAGAAGAATAGAATTGAAAGGCAGATAATAGATGGCAGCATGGTCTCCCTAACTTCCCTGTGAATTTCTCAGAAAACACTGGAAACTCCTTTGATTCATCTTGTGCTACTTTAATATAAGCCTTTGTGACTTGGGGTCTTCACACCAGGATTACTACAGAGCCTTTCACTTCACAAGTCTTCTATTATATTTTTAAGTCTCCATAAAGAGCAGCTTCGGCCTTCTAATTATGTTTCCCTTATTCCTATATTTGATCCTATTTCTGTTTATTGTTGAGGTCATTTCTCATTGGTGAGCTAAGCAATATTAACCACTGCCCGAGTTTATCGAGCACCCATGCTGTGTTCAGTTCTGTGTTAGAAGCTATAGTGTTAGAAAAGGAATATAAGGAGCTCACCATTTGTTTATGATCTGATCGTGAGGAAAGTATTATTGTCTTCATTTTATACATGAACAATCTTAGATTCAAAGAAGTAAATAACTTGTCAAGATCATAGCTAGTAAAGAGAAGAACCAGGACTTAAATCCAAAGCTTTGTGACTCCAGAGACCCTGAGATCAGCAGGAGCTTTGCATGTACATGACTCAGGATAAAATCAGATTGACCAGAAAAAGGGAAGATAGCATGTTGGAATTAGTCAGAAGTTGAAATATGTTCCTTATTTTCGAGTCTGCACCTAATCTGGCAGAGGATTTAAACTTGACATAGTGGCAAACAGAGAACTCCTGAATATTTTAGATCTGGGGCAGAGTTTATGAGAAGTGGTGATTGAAGGTGATCATTGCAATGAGAAGTTGGAAGGGCAAGATTAGACTGGCGAATGTTATTGTATAAGTGAGCTACAGAAGGGGGAGGGCCTGGACCAGGTATTAAAAGTAAAAATGAAAAGACATGATTTCATGACATTTGAGGCAAAGGAAAAACATTTCATAATTTCAACTGATAGTGGAGGAGTGCTGTGGTGAAAGAAGAGATTTAGTCAAAGGTAATTGCTAGGTTTGAGCATAAGTAACATAAAAATAGTGGAGAGACTGATATACCAGAAAGCCAAAAGGAGATCTCTATTGACAGGATTTTACCCAGGAAGGAACAGAGGTTGACTTTCATTATAGGCCTGTTGCATTTGATGTGATAGGAGGCATTCCAGAAGAAATATTAAATGAATACAATAATGAGAAAAATTGTGATCTCTCAGAGGAATGGAATATTGAAAGGAATGACAAGAGGATCAACACTGAGCATTTGGATACTCACATAGAGAAAGGGGAGAGAAGGACCTATTTATAGGGAGAAAGAAACCAGAAGAGCCAAGGAGGAAAGTTCAAGAAAGGAATGTCAAACATAACTTGCTCTCAAATATTGCAAATCTGTCCTACAGAAAGCAGTATACTTTAGTTCTGAAGTGGTCCCTACCCTCCTGGTGCTTACAATCCAATAAGAGTAAAAGGAGGCAAAGCACTGAGGTACAAACAGGGTGCTGAGGGACCATAGAAAGGCTTTCATCTAAGCAACTAGATAAAAGAAAGCAGGCAGGAATTGGGTAGGAAAAATTGCACCTGGACTTGAAGGATAGTTAGGATTTTAACTGTCATATGTAACAGAGAAAATCATCACTGTTAGTTCTGGCAAAAAGTGGGGGTTGGGGATGGGAGTTCACTTGTGAACTCAATACCCTAGTGAGGACATGAGGCAGACTGCTCCGAGCGAATCATGATGTTAGAGAAGAAGCCATCTGGACAATCAGAGGCCTCATCGTGTTAGGAAGGAATGAAATTAATATCAACGAGAGACTTAAGGTCAAGAGCTTGTGGGAGGGTGTAACTGGATGAAGGTAAGAGCTGATCAGCTAGAGAGGGAGGTGGGTTTAGGCAGGAATGTGGTGTGGTGGATGAGTTGAGGGTTGAATTTAGAGAAGAGAAAAAGGCATGTCATCCTTTGTTTTGGGAAAAAGGGATGTGAAATTGAGCAGATGGGTTATTAGGGGTGCTTTTCGAATGCCTATGGCAGGGCCTGACTTTCCCACATAAGTAGGAGGAAAGATTGTCATCTTGAGGTCCAGAGCATGAGGAGGCCAGGGTATCTTTTGAGGTTCTGATGGTGGAGAATAGCTGCTTGAAGCATTATTGGAGGTGGCTTAGAATAAAAGTTTTACTGGAAAGTGGCAGTGGAAATAACCAAAGAAAATGTTCTTCAAGAATCAGGTCTTTTTGGCTTGGCATTTTCCCTAGCAGCACTCAAAAGCTAGGGAGGGAGTAGTAGAGACAGCAGGTAGTGGGGGTTGATCAGAGGTTGGGGTGGGACAGTAAAGGAAGACAATAAGAGAGCATGGGAGCATTGGCTGAGCACTTGGCAGTGCAGAGAAGTCTGATCATGAGGCTGCTGAGGAGGTTAGCAGGACTGGCCTAAGGAGACTGCCTCAGCGGGCCGTGTGAGTTCACTGAAGATGAGCAGCTGACTCATATGGATGGGTGGGGAGTGGAGGATAGGAAAGGTGAAGAGATTATGGAAAATAGAGCAAAACTGGACCCATTTGTTGGATGATTCAAAAATCTGTTGCCCAAACCCTTAAGATCGAATGCTCTGACTTTTCTCATGTTGCTAACTGGGGAGAACATCGTCAGGACCATGGTACAAAGCTGAGGGAGGAGGCGGTCTTTTCTCTTGGTTCGTTTCTTCCTTTTTATTAGTTTTCTTGTCAGTGTTTAATTGCCACCTTTATTTCCTTTGAGAGTTAAGACATCTGCTTTCCCAGTTGAGAAGTACAGTGCATGGAAAAGACAAAAAAAAGATAAATATATTTTGCTCCCCCATGAGTCAGTTTCTTTCTCTTCCCCGTCTCCCCCACTCCTTTTAATTATTCACCTCCAACCTTTTTCTTTATTCACTTGTCCTCTCATCTCAGTGTTCATGTCACATTGTTATTCTTAAATCCTAGCCATGGGAGGGGAGAGTGTGTAGTCTAAGACCTAAAATCTGGAGGTTACTGATTTCTACTGCACCTATGTAAAGCAGAGCTCAGCAGTGATTCCTCTGGCCTCTTCAATACCACTCCTGGGTGTTACACCACAGATAAGCACAAGGACATGAAATTATTCCATTCGCCTCTCTGGCCTTCTCTCTTTTCCCCTCTCACGAATGAAAGATCTTTGAGCACAATCATTCATAAATTAAAGAGTGTTGTTAATTATGCTTAGACACCAGAAGCAGTTCTTGCAAACAGCACATATATTAGACTTCAGAAAGCATTTCTATTCCTAGCTCTTTTACACTAACTCACCAATGGGTTTCTAGAGAACAAATGAAAGAGATTTAGAAAATAGTAAACATAAATATGTAGAAGGGTTTCTTCATGGTTTAAACCAAATGTCCTATTTTTGCAATCTCTTTCATGGGTATTTATGGGACTAAAAACAATTGAAGAGTAATAAAATGCAGCATTTTGTCTGGGGTAAATCAGGGTGAAGTAGAGTATGAAAACATTCCTTCCTAAAGCACTAACATATCCTCTCTCTCATTCTATCTATCTATCTATCTATCTATCTATCTATCTATCTATCTATCTATCTATCATCTATCTATCTATCATCTATCTATCTATCTATCTATCTATCTATCTATCTATCTATCTATCTATCTATCATTTACCTATCTATCTAATCTTCTTAGTGCTTTTCCCCTTAGGTCATTTATTCAACATTTACTTATAGAACACTATGCTAGGCATTGAAGTCACAAAGGTGGATGAAACATGGTCTCTGCTCTCAAAAGCTCACAGACTACAACTATTAATTCAACAAATTCTTTTTAGAAATCAGCCACTGTTTAAGATCAAGAAAAGTGACCCCAGTGTAGCAGTATAGTGGGTAACTCATGGACAGGCCTGCTGCTTTCCCCAGAGTCAGAAGGTGACATTCATTACCTCGATCTGTTTATTGTGATCTAGGCTCTGTTATTCTTGGTTGTCTCAAGGACTGGTACCAACTGGTCGGCATACCATAAGTAGGTTTATCTCCAAAGAGCAGCCTCACTTAGTTTGACCTCACAGAGATAGACTGTAACCTAGAATGCCAATACAAAATACAATTATCAGGGAGACAGTCCTGCTCTCTAGTAGAATATTCTCTCCCTGAAAGAGAGACTCACAGACTACTGAAGAAAAGTCAGAAGATTGTTGGAGGATTTGGGCTCTCCATGCCCTGCTGCATTAGGTGATGGTTTCTTTAATATTTTACATCTGGATTGTGTTTATATTTTTCTCCAAGTTTCTAGAGAATGGTATTTTCTTCCTTTTTCATACTGTTTAAAGCAGTGCTTCTCAATGTGTAGACACTTTATTAAAATGAAATTTTGTGGGACCATCCCAGATTTATTGTCAGAATATCTGGGGAATGGGTTCTGGAAGCAATTTTTTAAATGTTTTGTTTGTTTGTTTGTTTGTTTTTCCAGGTAACTTTTATACACACTAAAGTGTGAGAACCATTAGTTCATAAAAATAGGTGATGGAAATATTCCTTTTTTCTGGACTTGTTCTAGGAAAATGCAGGTACAGTCAGAGACAGTTATAATGTGAAGTGAAAAAAATTAGAAAATTATCCAACCAATATTGGTTGCATATTACAGCGATGTGCCCTCTTGATTCTGAACGTGGGCTTTCATGCCTTGACCATCAGAGGAGAATGCCTCCAGGTACTTGTGTCAAAATGTGAGCAAAGCCAAACATAAGGCAAAGTTCATGAAGAGATATCAAAGGTAACTTGGAGAGGATGCCAAATCCTATGTTGGGGGAACAAATCTCAAGTCAGGATTAGGACATAGTTGGACATCAAAATAATAGTAAAAGACATATTTAGGCAGGAAATGGCATACGGTGCAAACCATAAGAAAATATCAGCTATTAAAGCTGGCAGGGTCCTATGTAAGAAGCAAGGGAAGGTAATACGGAACCATTATGCACAGGTTGATTATTGTGGGTATAATTCAGTTGTGTTGTAGCCTCTTTTGAAGTAAGGCCTATTGATTTCCATTTCCCAAAACCAAATGCACCACATTGCAAAAGCAAAATCCGACAAGTTGTCATCAGACTCACTCTCCTATCTTACCTATCTCTGATTTGGGACTTTCTCTCTTGTGCTCATAGATGTCACTTCCAGTTTTGCCGTGGCTCTCCTAATTTTAAAGCCAGCCCTGTTGCCATAGACTTTGACACCACCAATTCACAGGCAGCTGAGACTCAAGTCTCCAGTCTGTGGCATGTGACCCAGACACCAGCTCCAATTTGTCACAATACTTTCTAATGAGAGAGTAATTTCTATGCAGGGTGCCTCTCTTGAACATTGAATCAGAAAAAACAACCACATAAAGTGACAGTCATGTCACGGCAATCCTTGCAGGTCAGATTTCCTAAGGAAAGATGGGGAACAAGCAAATCTCTGTTCCTTTATCCTGCTATTTTTGAGTCTTGGTGGCATGTGGCCTGTCTATCATATCTAAAAGTACTCAACCTCTGGAAAACCTTTTCTCCAATTATAGGCTTGCAGGAATGCTAACTTTTCTCTTCTGAAGAAGAGCACCGTTCAGACCAAAAAGGAGTGACTGCCTTCTTGGTGAAATTCAGAAATATGGAGCAATGACGGCAATAATTCTTTGTAATGAGTATGTCAGTGTTTCCCACTTAAAGTAGCCTTGTTGATATTAGCAAAATAGGAAGGTATAGAACAGGGCTGGAAATGAGCTCAACTGTCTTGGCGATGATTTACTGTTCTAAGGAAAAAAGATGATAGTAGAAATCCGTTTGAAATGATTTTGACATTGGGATACTTGAGGAGCACAGGTAAATGATCTTTATTGTCAAAGGGCTTTGGCATTTTATCACTTTCCCCCAGCTCATAGTATATATTATTTGACATCTAGAGTGAGAGAAGAATCCTTGCTACCTTTGTTTGATTTGTCCCTCATCAAGGGAAAAGGATGATGATGTTGCTTCCAGAGGCCTAGTGGTAAAAGCCTTGGAACTCTACATGGGCCCTGAAACAGCTGTGGAAACCCTGGTATACAACCTATCTCAGGATTTGTTACACACAGACGTGTAAAATCAAGATACTCACAGAAAAAAAAGAAAACAAACAAACGAAAAAACACTACCTTTTTATGCTGCCGATTAGAGAGAAAGAAACTCAGAAAAGGTTTTATCTACCAGAGAAGTTTCTTCCTATGAACGTTCAATTATTTTCTGTGATTGATCTATCAATAAAGTATAAATCATCCTCTCCTCTTCCCACCCCTATCTCAGGATACCAGATCTCCTTTTATGGTTAATTCATAACAAACAGAGATCTATCTATAGTGTGAGACTCATTGGATTTTCTTGCTAAAATATTTTATTCTATATGAGAAACCATGCATGATATCATTTTTTTAACATGACATTTTAGTTTTTGTTTATAATGTTTTGGAAAATATGATTTCACAGAACATATGAAGAAGGAAATATGGTATCATTACCCACAGATTGCCATGCTAATATTTTTCTATACTTTGGTATATAAAGATATCATGTGTACCCCATAAATTATGCACCCTATAAATTATGTTTATGCATATATATGTAAACATGTGCATACATAAAAATATATCAGTGTGTGTGCTTATATCTGTATATATTCATACATGTAATATATAGATTATTTTACAGTTTACATATAATAGTTTTGTTTGGGTTTTGCTTAAATTATATTGAATAAATCTCTGATATCATTAGATACACTTTAAAGCAGGACTTTTTTTTAACCACATAATATTCTATAGTTTAGACATATCATGATTTATTTTGCTGTTCTCTCATAATTTCTTTTTAAAAATCAAGTACCATGTATTGTATGCTTTTCATAGATCTTCTGTTTTATGATTGTGTATTTCTTTTTATTGTTTATGGGTGTGGTAAGCAGAATAAGGCTCTCTCCAAAGATGTCCATGTCCTAATCCCTGGAATCTGTGAATATTTTATACTACCTGACAGAAGGGAATTTGCAAATATAATTAATGTTAAGAACTTTAAAATAGGGAGATTATCCTGTATTATTCAGGTGAGCACAGTGCAATCACATGGGCTCTTACCAGCCAAAGACTTTCTCTGGCTAGAAGCAAAAGAGAGATTCGACCGAAAGGGAAGTTAGAGGTATTCCAATTATGAGATTTGACACTATTGTAGGGAGCCATATGCAAGGAGTGGAAAGAAGTCTCTAGGAACTAAGGGCTGCCCCAGCCAAGAGCCAGCAAGGAAAGAGAGAGGAGCATCGATCTGTCTTACCGCTCCAAGAACTGAATTGTACCAATAGCCTGACATGAGCCTGCAAGTAGTTCTTCCCAGAGCCTCTTTGTAAGAAAACAGGCAGCCCGCGATGTGATTAGGGCCTTGTGAAACCCAGAGTAGAGAAACTAACTGAGCCAACCCAGACTTCTAATGTACAGAACTAAGAAAATAAATATGTATCATTTTAAGCTGCCAGGTGTGCGGTAATTTATTATAGCAGTAATAGAAAACTAATACAGTGGCTTATAATATAGTCTCTTTCATTAACAGTAAACTATTTAATTTTTATTTTTTGAGCTGTTCAGATTAGGTCATTATTATCTTTGGAAACCAATTATTTGAAGTTTTTGTGTATGAACCTAAATTTGATATACACAATAAATGGGATAAAGATCAAATATACTATAACTATTTCAGCCAGAATTATACACATTAAATTCTACCATGTAGTCCACTAGAGCTTGCTGACATACAGTTGTACACTGTCACCCTAAGTGGTGTGACATTGCCTTTGATGGAGCTTACTGATGAAGTGTATAATCCTGCAGTAGTAACATTATTGTGCTTAAAAATAAATATAACATGAAATTAATCAGTTGACTTCTAAATTATATGTAAAAACTCAATTATATGACTTGAGTTTATAGTGACTTTTTTAATCTCTTCACATCGCTATTTCACTGGCGCTTAGAAAAGTTCTAGCAGGAATACATTGTTATAAGGAAAATAGTCTTCTTACATCTTCTTTTCCTGGAAACTGTGTGAGTTTTCCTATGGAATGATTGAAAAAATATATGAATTAATCTTTTACATGTTGGTTAACTAATAGAAGCATCCCATAAGGAAGAAAATTTACCTTTTACAACACTATATAAATAGAATCAGAATTTATAGACCTTGTCAGGAAATGATGTACTATCCTGGGGCCTCTAAGAAATCTTAATTTAAGTATAATTCACTCATGATCCCACTCTTAGAAGACAACCCTGACACACCTAAAAAACTTTCAAAAATAATTAAAAACACCAAAAATAACTTTTTCCTAAGAAAGACTTCTATTCTAATAAATATATTAAATTATAATTAGTGCCATGCTACCATCAGACACTTCTCTCTGCAGACAGCACTTTATTCTTTCCTAGGCAAGCAAAGTGAAAATAAAGCACAATCTTTCTAACAAGACTTAAAATTTTGTCATCAAGAACTCTGCAATGGTTATACACAAAAGGGAGAGTTTTCAAGGGCTGGGGAAATAATGAACAAAAGATGACACCCAAAGAGTGATGCTTCTGTTGAGCAGTTGGACTCCAAGGAGAGCAGCTTAAAGCAGAGAAATCTGAAAAGGGACCATAAATACCTTAGGGTTGGGGGCAAGACATGACCAGCCTAAAAAGTCATGGAAAGGAGAGCAAATGCTTCAATCCTCTCAATTTTGGTGGCTGCCACAAGATGAATGGTCTGTTTCACTGTTAATGATGTATGTCCAATGACGAATGTTCTCCATCAACTCCACCTGTTCCTACTGCCCACACCTTCTGCAAGGGGCCAACAGGAGTTTGTCTAGCCTCTTGCCTCTGCCCACTGTCGCTGTTTCTCTTGCCATCTAACTGCAACTCACATGCTAATTACTGTTGCCCAGCATGGCTGCCACCTGACTTTTCTGTGACTACGAGAGCCACCTCGGTTCTGCTAAAGCTCAGTGGGATTTGCTGAGGTCAGAGAGTCTGCAAACCTTAAGGAGTGTTGGGTTATAGTCACCTTGCTCACGTCCCTGTTTCTCGCATCTCACATGATATAAAAGATTTAAGTCTCTTGCACTTATCCTTTTGGTATTCTGTTTCCTCTATCGGATCAAATATTTCACTCCTGACTTTTCTCAAAGATCTCTTGCATTTTTGAACCTATTTCAGGATTAATAAACTACACTAAAGTCTAAATCTTTCCAGCTTTTCTATCCATTTAAGGCCCTTAATTAAAAACTGGTGTTCTGCAGATGCCATATTTTCTTCATTTACATCAAGTGGAAACAGCTCATTTTCCCTTATCCCATATGCTTAAAGGCAAGGGCGTGGAATAGGTGTCATCTTCCTTCTCCAGTTCACTGTAAGACAATTATACATTCAGCTTGATGTTAACAAAAAGCATAAAAACGTAACTTTTTATATTTATGATATGTTATAGTTTGTCTCATTCTTTTTAAAAACACTATGCTCTTCCTTTCTTCATCCTGTCATTCAATAATTCTTCATTTCTATATTTCATTTATTGAAACATTTCTTTCTGACCCCAAGTGTCCTTCTCTTTGAACTAAGTCCTACTCTTATCCTGAATAACTTCAAAGTAATAGTAGAAGACCATTCATCCGAGTTATCTCAGTTCTTTGATGTCTTCATATCTCCTAGCTTTGTTTCTTACATCTCTTCAACAATATTAGGTTATGTTGTCATTACAAACCATTAGCATTTCTTACTTAAATCATTGAATACAGTGACCTCCTACCCTATCTCCTTGTTTCCATGATGGCTGTCCTCCAATCTTCTCTGCAAACTACTCTTTTAAAACAGGAAAATAGAATCACACCATTATTCTGGTTTAAACCCTTTGAAAGACTTTGAGGTTTAGATTTGATGTATGAAGAGCTTAGAGGATATCATTCCTCTACAAGGAAAAAGCTGGACAAACTGAAAATCAATTATTTTTCCTGGCCTCATAAGAAAACAGAGAAAATTGGAATCCTGAAATCTGAAGAGACAAGCGCGTTCAGGGAGACGTAGATCTGAGTTTGCTTACCTGGAGCAAAAGCTGATGGACTATTTAATTACAACATAATTGAATTATAATATGTTTAAGGCTAGCTTCCATATTGAGCAAGATTGACAGAAATATAAATAATGGTATGAATAAAAATATATGCTAATAATTTCTATAATTGTCACATATCTCTTAAGTTAAGCTTAGTTTCCCATGATATCCTCTGTCTTTACCTGGTATTTTCAGGCACTGGAAAGTTCTAACAACTCAGTTGACCCTTAGCTTCCTGGAAAGCCACCCACCTTTCAAGTCCTTACTGCACTTTTTCTTGCTGTCAAAATTAATTACGAATTATTGATGGCATGGCTTCTTCAAGTCTTCGTTCAGCTTCACTACATAAGCAATCCCTCCCCTAAAAAGAAAGTTGTTAGTCTCAGAAAAAGCCTGAAATAACATTTTCTCTAGATTTGTTCTTTCTTTTTTAGATGAAAAAAAGGCAGTCCTGCATCTTTCTTCAGTTTGCTGATTTTTTTTTCTAAACCTGCGACCTTCTACCAGTTAAAAGGGCGGGGGGCATCTTTGTGACTAAATTACTAATTAATTCAAATTCCTTTCTTCAATGCTCAATTAACTGAGACCATTTCTCCCTACTTCTTACAGTTTTACAACCTGCTTAGACCAACTTGATTTTCCTTTGACTTATAGATATGTCTGACCATGGAAAGATAATTACAGTGATGACCTCACAATGGCTGTTTTAGTAACCATGCCTAACATGTATTCCTGGCATGTAATGTCATGCAATAATTCACTGTGATGATAACTCCCGAGGATTACTTGTACCTTTAAAAAACAGTTATTATACAGATCTCTGCAATATTAAATTACTTTTAGTGCAGCGTCCCCAGTGAAAGTGTATACAACTAAAGCCTTCTCATATATTTCAGAAATGCGCATCTTTTAAGACTTTTGAAAAGACAGTTTCTCCCAGCTCCACTGATAATGTTCAGGGTGCTCATTACATATTTTACTGTTTCTCTCATTATTTGGTTCCCCTGTTAACTTGAGGCTTGCCAGCAGAGACCTCGCCTTTCTGTGAGTCTTCAGCATTTAGTATATACAACTCCTCACATGGTGTTCCAATAAATATTTGTTGATTGAATGGATGCGTGAATGAATAAATGATTCAATATATGCATGAAGAAATAAATAAATAAAAGAATTAGTATGTTAAGTATAGTCACTATACTAATAGGGAAGCTTAGTATGAAAGCAGACTAGAAATCTTTTTGGCTTTAGGGGGAAACTAATAAACAAATTTTTGGATTCAGTAATGCCTGGAAGATGCTACTTCTGTCACTCAGTGGTGTCCTCTCCACGGTTGCTTCCTAGGATACACTGTAAATTAACTCATCCTTAACGGCAACTGCTAGTAATCTCCTTCAGTTTCCTGTCCAATTATGTGAGAATTGGAAACATATGAGATAAAAAGAGGTCCCTTAACTAAACAGAGAAAAGGAAGATAAAAAGTAACTAGCAAAACTCGTTTCTCTGATTTCCCTTTTAAAAACAATAGGCACTGTGTGCCATCATGCCTCCTTCAATGGTCAGAGCTCTCAAACAATTTCATGCATATACTTAGTAAGGTCCAGAAAGAAGGGTTTGGTATTATTAAGTGAATGTCACAGATTAACAAATACTGTGAAAAATTAATGGTATGAGGGCTGGAGGTGGATGTCTGAAACACAATTTGCTCCTTACTTTACATTATAGAAATAAGGAGGAAAGAGCATTGTCAAAGCAGAGTTTTGCTGCAGCTCTATGATAAGCTCTCTAATGAGAATAAGCAGAGTATCCAAGAACAAAGATTTAAAAAATTGGCTTGCAGTGAGTGCAGGTGATGAAGCAGCTGGCAGAGTTAATAACATACCTTCTATAATTGCCAAAGACCTAGTTCCAAACAGAGTGGGTAATGCCACATCAGAAAGAGATGAAGAGAAAATTAGATAGGGATGCGGGGCAGAATGCATGGGAGTGCATAGAAGTTGCAGGCGGGCGCAGACTATGTGAATGGGTGTGTGGACAAGGAATCATCTCAGACTGAGGATATGGAAAGAGGAATTTGGGCAAGGAGTGCAATGACTGGTAAGTAGGAACACAAGAAACAGTAACATCTTGAGCAGGAAACAAGAGTTTTGATTGCTAAGGCTGAGGCTGGTTTTGGCTGAGAATGGTTTGAATTGGTAGAAGCATGTTTGGAGAACTCGGAGACTAATTCTCAAAAAATCAGAGGTAAATACAGGACTAAGTGTTTAGACTGAGGAAGAAAAGGATAGGGCAGGATTAGTTTGGGTTAATAGTTGTTTATTGGAATAGCTTACCACAAAGACAGAGAAATATCAGTTTAGCATGTTTAAAATTATTAAGGCAAACCAGAAATCAGCTTCAATTTATGAAAATTCACTATGCAAAAATTTGGCCAATAACTCTGTTGTAGCAGAAATAGCTATAGTGTGTTCACCTTAAATCTAGGTATAACATCACGTTAAATTACACTTAAGCATTTTCCTAAGTAATGCTTCAGTAACCTTAGATTTGTAGCTGGGAAGTGTGTATAATTTGTTGGGGAATATAACAAAATATAAAAGTAATTCTAATAGTATTTCAGATATAGGTAGATATAATCCAAGCAAAGCACATTGTTCAAATGCAGAACCAAAGACCATGGAAAACAGACAGTCAGTTTAATACCAGCTGGCATCAGTGAAGTGTAATGGGAAAAATTTGTCTAGTTCTAATATAGTTTTGATTACAGAAGCATTTTACTGACTAAACACGCTTGAAAGAAAGACGAACTACATTAGAGTTATCAACAGGAAAGGACTGTACAGGAATGAAGCTAAGTAGCCTTGGTTGCCAACTCGCTCTCTGTATTATAATGTCAGAGGTGCCTGATTAACATAGTCCCAGGATAAGATTCCCCAAAGGATTTGGGGCAGGAAGTTGATAAGCATGTTGTTCTTTTCGAGGATAAATGCTTGGGGAAGGGGGTGTTTTATTTAAATATCTAAACCCAAGTTTGAGACCTTTCTTAATGCTGCAGACCTATTGTTCTTCTGCTTTCTCTGGATGCATGCTCAGGAAGGATGCTCTCAGAGACACACACTCATGGTGGTGATAACACAGCTGCCTCTCCTGTTCTCTCACACAGTGAACGTTGCATTGCAGAGGAAACTGTAGACCAGAAGCTTGCTTTCCTGCTTCCTTAGTGAGTCAGTTTGTATTCAGCATGGTCCAAGCGGTCCCACTGCTGAGTTCTATTCTCTCTGCACTCACCATTTCTCAGAAAGGAGGGCATGTCCAGAAGGGGAAGTCAAATAGAGCATCATTTCTTTATGAAAAGAGAGTCTGTGTACCAGAAGTGGTTGTCTAAAGCTACAAATAGTCTGTTGACTTAAGAACTGATTACATGTAAGTATTAGTCAAATAACTGGAGTAGAAAGGAAATAAAAAAAGAGAAAACTATTTAAAAATGAGCAAATAAAAATAAGTGAGAGACAACTGGAGAAAGCCCTGGTGTTGAGTAACGTGGCTTGCTTCAGTATTCCCTATCACTGTGCTCTACTTTTCTGCAGGAGAGCTTATGTGAAAGCTGCTCATCCATGCATCGTGTCTCCCCTGGATTCCTTTATCCCTTCCCACAGCACTGTCTGCCTGCTTTGGTATCCCTGAGAATCATTGCCATCCTTTCCATTTCTCAGTTCTGATTGCCAGGCAAGATGATCCCCAGGCCTGCAGTTGTGTCTACTCCAGCTGTGCCCATCCCATTGTAAGAGGCAAAGCCTCTGAATCTGCTCCTTTCCCACCACGCTCATGGCCGTGACTGGTGTGGTTCATGATGGGACAGTCTATACCTAATGGTTTGTTTAATTGTTAGATGTTGGAATATGAGCATATGGTTTCAGTGATGATTTCTTTTTTTCTTAAACATTTGCTCATTTCTGGAGTTTACCCAAACTCATACAGTAAGGGAACGCAGCAGCATCAAGATGGCAGGCGTAATAATATCCATTCTCCAGTGTTTAAATTTTGATTTATTTTTCTGGCCCATGGGCTGAGTTTGCTTCTAAATTAAATAATTCTTCATTTAGAGTTGTTTTCAATGAATTTCAGTTAAGCAAGGTTTACATAGAAGAGCTTTGCATTTCTGTGACACATGACAGATGGCAAAGCCAAATGCTGACAGCTACGGCAGCTATATATTTGACACAGGAAACATTTTTTCAAGAATCAGTATTGTTATCTCTTTTTCTAGTTCCATTTGAGTGCTAAGAACAAGCTAGGAATGAGATGTAAAGAACTCCTAAGGAAAAATAAAACAACACGTTACTCACCTAGATTCTCCTATTGCTGCTGCTGCTGCTTCTCCTCCTCTTCCTCCTTCTTCTTTCTCCTTCTTCTTTCTCCTTCTTCTTCACCATTAGTATGGGCACAAAGAAGAAAAGAGGTGTTCACTGTTCAACGCCCGTGTCTGTTTGTGGCATCTGGGGTATTCCCTCACCTTGTACATGAGGAGGGGGAGGATTGTGGTGTACGTCCCTTGGCTGTATTGTGTTCTCACTCTAATACACCCTTGGCAAAGGGTCCCGGTAGCATTGCACATCCTTAGTGGAGAGATGCTGCTATTTCCGAAGAGAAAAGTGGGTTGAGTAGAGGCTAGCAGGATGTCCTTGGCCCTAGGGAGATTGCTCAATTTTAGAGAAATAACAGGTCTTTTGATATTCAGTGCTTTAGTGCTGGTATCCACAGGATATGTATGCATGACCTTGTGGGGGACACTTTATCTCCCAAAGCCCCAGTGTTATCACCTGCAAGAGGAATATAAACATCTTCACTTTCTTATTTCCAGGACAGTAGTGAGACTCAAAGTGCGTGGCTTGAAAAAAGTTCTTAGTAGTCTGTAGCTATAGTGCTGCCATAGAACCCTCATTTGGAACCATAACGGTGGGTCTAAGTCCATCAAAGGAAAACTTGGTATTCCTGTTTACAGGCTGGTTCTTTCTCTCCAAGGCTGACCTAGGGAGTTGGTGGGTTGGACAGCAGGGGATGAGACATAGCCTGTGCTTGTCACATCCCATCTGCATCACCTCTACCTGTGAAGACTTTGTGACAAAACAAGCTGGACGGGATACTTGACAATTAGTCTTTACCCCACTGCCCTCCCAGACTTGCTTGCCAATGGCAAACACAAGGTTTTCTTTGGTTTTATTCTCCCCCACCCCATTTAAAGTGTTTCCACTTAGTTGCAAAAGCACCAATTATTTCCCCAGCAAGAAGAACATTATTAGAACTGAATTCCTGAAAGCCATCAGGGCCAGATTTTTGAGAGTCTGACAAGCCCTCATTAAGTGGACACTCAGCAGTCTATTGCATTACGAGTTAGCTTTTGGCACTGAAAATCTGCTCTCGGAGGCTCAGGAGAAATGGACTAGTATAATTTGTTCAGCACTCCACTGTTGGTAGTTGTCATGAGGTCAGGATGACTTCAAGATCTGGGTGAATCCTTTTATCGATATTATTAAAGAAAACTAGTCATCTTCCCTTTGTCCCCTGTTTATTTTCCCCCTGTGCTGTACACATCTAATCAGTCACATGTACTTTTGAGTGTTCCTCTTAAATGCCTTTGAATTTGTCTTCTCTCTAGAAGAAAGAGATTTTTTTCTTGTCTCACCGGGACCATTGCAATAGCTTCATGCAAATGACTTTCTGGCAGCAGTCTTCCTCCCTCCAATACATCCTTTCGCCACTCTGCTACCCGAGTCATCTCTAAATACCCAAACCATGACTTTGTTATTTCTTTATTAATGCTTCAGTGCCTCCTTAAGAACCACGGGATTACATAGCAGGAACCACAAGGCCGTATTGTGCACCTCAATAGGTCTGTATTTCTCAAGCCTGACCCTAAGATCATCTGCTTCAAAGTAAAGCAGGTTGTTTGTTTAAAATAAGTATTGCATGACTCCTCCCTAATAGTTCCAGATTGCAATTTTGGGAGAAGGGTTTACCAAATCTGCATTTTAAACAATAGTCTAGGTGACTTTTATGTGTAGTAAAGTAAGAACCATTGCACCGGAACATGAAGAAAGAAACCCTTGGGGGCCAAGAAAGCAACTGTGCCTATTTTACCTGTGTCTATTCCCCATTTTTTCCTGGCACTCCTATGAGCTCAGTAAATATTTGTTTAATAAAAAAGATATAAAATTAGCCTAACTCAAAACTCACTAAGGAGGATGTTTGTTGACTAGAAGCAGGTATGAGGAAAGTTTATGTGTGCTGGAAATATTCTGTATTGATCTGACTTATGGTTTCATGTATTTATGGAAATGTGAAAATTCACTTAAGATTAATGCATTTTTATGCATTTAACCATATATATATATAGGTGTGTATATATATACACACACACACATATATATATATATATATATATACACACACACCTATATATATACATGTTATACCTCAATATGAATGAAAACAACTCAATCAATGAATTGAGCCCAACATTTTGCTTCTCCTCATTTCTATACCCAAAGTAGGTTTTCTCTCCAGTCTACCTTACCTTGGTCAACAAGCCATCTCTCTAGTCATGAAGGCTTAACTCCTCAGTCATTAAAAAACAAAAGCAAACAAACAAACAAAAAACCAATTTCTATTTATAATCTTCATGAAAACACTTCTAAGTCCATCTTTTTCCTCTGTAATGTCTCAAAAGGCTTCCTTCCTTGCCCATCTCAATGACACTGCCCCATTCAGGCCCTGGTTATTTAAAACTCAACTCTAATTATGCCATCTTACCCAATTTAAACTCCAAATGACTCTGTGTTGCATAACAAGTGCTGCTTATATTTGACCTTCATTAGCTGATCTTAACCTACCCATACTGCTTGTTAGTCTCTCTTGGCCTAAACACCCAACGCACCCTATGTTTAAATCAATCTTCTTGACTATTATTTCATGTCCTTGCATCTTTACTCATGCTCTTTTCATTGCCCAGAAAGTCTTTTTCCTATTTTTATCTTCTGAGAGTCTATACAGCCCAACTCTAATACATCTTTTGGAGCAAAAATTAATATCAGACTCGGTCTTATTTTACTGTAAGACCAGGTCTTATAACGTAACGTAACGTAACGTAATGTAACGTAACATAACATAAGTAATACCGGGACTTATATTAATTTTTGCTCCAAAAGACGCATTAGAGCTGATTGTTCGGCTAGGTCTTATTTTCTGGGAAACACAGTAATGTGCTTATTGATTCAGAGTAAACATGGGCCCTGCCAAAGTCCCAGCCCAGAGAAAAAATACCAAGGTGGTGGGTAAGAGTAACTGTTTTCTAGGTTCCATAAGTCTCTTACACTTATTCAGGAAGTGCAGGAAGATAAGGGGTTCGGGACGGTTAGTATGCATTAGGCACTAAAACAGAGCTGGCACTTAATCTCTTACAGCCACACATTGGTTGAATGGAAGAGAAAGAGGCCTTGCACATAATCAAGATGGCTACAGTCTCCATCTTGTGAACATGAGCTCAAAATCACCAGAACATTTAAGAAGGAAAAAGAAGGAGTCGCTTTCATTTTGAAACACATTTCATTTGTACATAAATGCAAAGAAGAGCTATTTGTAAGTGTATGTGTAAGTAAAATTATTATTAGAGGTTAATATTTGTAAAAAACCATTAAACTCAAAAAGCTCTTTCTTATATATCTCTTTTAACCCTAATAACACCTCTATGAAAGTTGTGTTATTTCTATACCCATTTTTAAAACAAAATTAATACTATGTTATTTAGAGAGGTTAAGTGATCTAAGTGATACAATGGATACTCAATGCAGAATTTTTTTATATGATGGTTCAGTTTTTATTAAATTTAAACCATGCTATTTTGAGGCAAAATCATTATTTTATGTATATTTTAAAAATATTTTCATTAAAATATAGCTAACATACAATATTACATTAGTTTCAGGTGTACATCATAGTTATTCAACATTTATATACCTAAAGAAGTAATCACCATAAGTTCAGCAATCATCTGATCCCATACCATGCTATCATAACACTATTGACGATGTTCCCTATGGTGTATATTACATCCCAATGACTTATTTGTTTTATACTTGGAACTGGAGCCTCTTATTCCCCTTCATTATTTCCCACCTTTTCAATTTTTCAATTATAGTTGACATTCAATATTATTTTATATTAATTTTAGGTGTACAGCATAGTGGTAAGACATTTTATAATTTAAGAAGTGATCCACCTGACTAGTCTAGTACCCACCTGGCACTATACATAGTTATTATCATCTTATTGACTATGTTTTATTTTATATTCCCATGACTAATTTGTAACTACCATTTGTACTTCCAAATCCTTCATCTTTTTCACCCTGTCCCTTAACCCCCTCTTATCTATCACCCAAATAAATCTAGTAAACATCTGACACCAAACATAATTATTACAATATTATTGACTATATTTTTTATACAATATTATACCTTATATTGCCATGACTACTGTGTAACTACCAATTTGTACTTCTTAATCCCTTCTCCCTTTTCCACCTGCACCCTCCATCCCCCTCCCAATTGGCAACTACCAAAATGTTCTCTGTATCTATGAGTTTGTTTCTGTTTTGTTTGTTTGTTTCTTTTGCTCTTTAGATTACACATATGAGGGAAATCATGTCGCATATGTCTTTCGCTGTCAGATATACTCCACTCAGTACAATACCCTCCAGGTCTATCCATGCTGCTGCAATGGCAAAAACCCATTACCTTCCATGGCCAAACAATATTCCATTGTGTATGTACCAAATCCTCTATATACACTCATCCATCAGCGGACACCCAGGTTGATTCCACATCTTGGTCATTGTGAACAATGCTGCAATGAACATATAGATGCACACGTCCCCTTGAAGTAGAGTTTTGGGCTTCTTCAGATAAATATCCAAAAGTGGGATATTTATCACTTCTTTGTCACTTGTTATATCCTTTATTTTAAAGTCTATTTTGTCTGGTATAGATATTGCTATTCTGGATTTTCTTTTTTGTTTTCATTTTCATTGAGTATCTTTTTCTATCCCTTTCAGTCTGTGTGTGTCTTTTTTTATTTATAATTTATTAGTTAAAGGTGTACAAGACAAGGTAATACTTAGACGTTCATCATTTATATCCCCTCACACTGTGAACCCCCCTCCCCCCCATCCACTATCCCTCCAACCTCGCACCGAGCCATCACATTATATATATATATAAAATTATAGTTGGCATTCATTGTGTGTGTCTTTTGATCGGAAGTGAATCTCTTTTGGACAGCATATGTAAGGGTATTGTTTTCTTATCCATTCAGCCACCCTTATCCATTCAGCTCTTTTGATCAGAGCATTTATCCATTTACATTTAAAGTAATTATTGATAGATATATAGTTATTGCCATTTTATTATCATTTTTTAAATAACATTTTTGATCTTTTCTTTTTTCCATCTTAAAGAAGTCCCTCTAAGATTCCTTGTAATACTGGTTTTGTGGTGATAAACTCCTTCAGCTCTTTCTTGTCTGGGAAGCTCTTTATCTGTCTTTCTCTTCTAAATGATAGATTTGATGGCTAGAGTAATCTTGATTCCTTCATTTCATCCCTTTGAATATTTCATGCCAATCTCTTCTGACCTGTAAAATTTCTGTTAAGAAATCAGCTGACAGTCTTATGGGAGCTTCTTTGTAGATAACTAACTGCTTTTCTCTTGCTGCTTTTAAGACTCTCTCTTTGTCTTTAAGCTTTGGCATTTTAATTATGACGTGTCTTGCTGTGGGCCTATTTGAGTTCATCATGATTGGGATTCTCTGCGTTTTCTCGGCTTGTAGGTCTATTTCCTTCACCAGGTTAAGGAAGTTTTTGATCTTTATGTCTTCCAATAGGTTTTCAATTCCTTTCTCTCTTCTCCTTCTGGTACCCCTATGATGCAAACATTGGTACACTTAACATTGTCCCAGAGGCCCCTTAAGCTATCCTCATTTTCTTTTTTTCTTTTTGTTGTTCTGATTGGGTGTTTTCTGTTACCTTATCTTCTAAATCACTGATTCAGTCCTCTGCTTCATCTAATCTACTGTTGATTCCCTCTAATATATTCTTCATTTCAGTTACTGTATTTTTTATTATTGTTTCTGACTGGTTCTTTTTTATGTTTTCTTTCTCCATTTTTATATCTCTATCTCATTGTTGAAGTTCTCACTGAGATCATTAAGCATGCTTATTACCAGTGTTTTGAACTCTGCCTCTGATAGATTGTCTCCATGTTGTTTAGTTCTTTTTCTGGAGCTTTGTTCTTTTTTTTTTCCTTTGGGGCATGTTTCTTTTTCTCCTCATTTTGGCTGCCTCCCTGTGTTTGTTTCTGTGTATTAGGCAGAGCTGCTATTTCTCTGGTCTTAGTAAAGTGGCCTTGTTTAGTAGGTATTCTATTGGGCCCCGTGACATAGTTTCCCTGGTCACCTGAGCTGGATGCTGCAGGTGTGTCTCTTGTGTGGGTTGTATGTGCTCTCCTGTTGTGGTTGAGCCTTGGTTGCTGTTTCCACATCAGTGTGAGGAATTGACTCAGGCTGATTGGTTGTGAGGACTAGCCATGACTACAGTGGAGGAACTATAGTGCAGGGGCTAACCCTATGGAGCAGGATTTGCTTTAGCAGTGCTCTGGTGCCTGCCCAGTATGTCCTTTGGGTGTTATCTTTGGAGGTGGCTGGGTGATGCTTCAGTTTTGTCCAAAGCTGGTCACAGGCTGTGTCAACCCAGGGGCCTCCTAGGAGGAACTCTACCAAAGAGCAGGTTCAGCTGCAGCTTGCATCCTGCCTGGGTCCACCTGGCATGAGCCACAAAGCATTCTGCAGATATCTGCCATCCATGCTGGGCTTGGAGGTGCCTTGAAAGGCCAGTCTGTGAACCAAGGCTAGTTCTCACTAATACCAGCTTTGGAGCTGCTCAGCAAGAGGTATGGGACATGCTGAAGCCAGTGCTGCTTGTTTGGGTTTTGTGAACCTTTGAGAGATTTCAGGAAAGTCTGCAGCATGAGCTAAGACAAGCCATTAGTAAACAAAAGCCACTGGATGTGGCTTGAATGTTGGGTGGGGCATGGTCTTAGGGAATCACCAGAGTGGGGCAGATAAACAATGTTAGCCAGGTTTATGGAGACTCAGATATGGTGGCTGCATGCAACTCTATGCCAGGAGATGGTAGGGCTCCAGGAAGAAACAATGGCTTATGCCAGATCCTCCATCTGGGTAAAAGCTGCCCCTCCATCTCTTGTTCTGTAGTCAGACAACTGACTTCTTCCTTGTAAGCCCCTGGTAACTTTTGAGCTGCTGCCCAAATGCTGTCACTCAGAGTAAGTGAGTCCATCATTGAGTAAGTTTGTGTGTGGGCCTTTAGAAGGAGAGTCTGGGATTACAGCTGCCCTCTATCTCACTCAGCTGCAATCTTCACTGATTTTCATAGACAGAAGTTGTGGAGACTTCTCTCCATAATACTGGAACCCTAGTCTAGGGAGCCTGGTGTGAGACTGATACCCCTCCCTCCGAGGTATGACCTCTGCAACTGAGATATCCCTCCCAATTTTTAATGGTCACACTTGGGTGTAGGACCAGCCTGTTCCATGTCTCTGCCCCTCCCACCAGTCTCGACTTGGCATCTTCTGTATGTTTTCAGTTGTAGGGCTTCTGTTCAGCTAGATTTCAGGCAAATCTCAATGATAGTTGCTCTGTCATTTAGTTGTAATTTTGATGTGGTTGTGAGAGGAGGCAAGCACAGCATTTACCTACTCTGCCATCTTTACCAGAATCAATGCAGAATTTTTTATAAATCTTATGCTTTGCAATAAAATGAAATGGTTTTGTTTTGATATTGTAATTTTACTTAAAATTTTCAAATTGAAGCTAAAAGTAGAAGGTGCACACATACCTACATGTATCTATGTCATATACATGTATATGTATAGACATAATAGTTATGAATCTTCTATAAGCTAAATCCATGCTGAGATTAGTATTTTGAGCAATCTACCTAGAAAACACAGCATAAGGTTTCTGTGAGTCATTATATGTGCTTTTAAGAGTTAAAGCTGTTGGAAATTTCAACTTTATGTAGATCTCTCAAATTAAAGTGTATGCAGACAGTGGGATTCCATTAATGATCCCAGAATTTCTTTGAGGCTTTACATATTAAAGGAAAAAAAATAAATAAAAAAGAACTGTGGGAACATCTTGATCTTATTTTCAAATCAGACTGTTTTTATTGCAGCACTGAATTTTTCCTAAATGATCTATAAGACCCTAATTTTATGTTTCAGGGAAAGTTTAATGACAGTAAAAACAGTAATACAATATCTAGTTTTTATTTTGTATCATGTGCCAGTCATTATATTTTGTCATTTAATCATGGTAACTATTTTATGCCATTAATATTGCCACTGTATAAGTAAGATAAATGAGATAAAGAGAATTAAGTAATTTTCTTACCATCACACAGTGAGAACATTATAGGAATGGTTATTTGTCTTAGTCTAGATTCCTTTCCTAGGTAAAGCAGATTTCAGGATGATGACTTGTGATGATCAAGAATGAGGGAATGGGGAGAGTAAAACTGGGAAGGATGAAAAGTCAATTTAAGAGTCTAATATCAAGATGCTCACTGCCACGGTGAAGCAGGATCCCATTAGGACTTTCTAAAAGAAGAGAGGCAGTCAAAAATTTCTCAGAATTATCCACCAAAAGATTGACAGGGGCAAGTATTTACCCACTGGCTCTTATCATTCCTCATTGAGTGTTGCCCCAGGGGCCTTTAATCCCCCTCCCAACATACATACACACATACACACACACATACACAGACACATACACACACACACACACACACACACACACACACACACACACACACACACACACACTTCTGAGCTGTACAAGCTTCATGGTATTGAGTTCCAACTGGATTATCCTGCTTTAACATTGAAGAAGGCCCAAGTCATAAAGAAAAAAGTGGAGGAACAGTCAATGCCCACGCAGAATTTGTTTATCCAGCTGGATTTGGAATCAGAAATGAGGCTGAGGGGATGTGAGTCCCAGCATAAGACACATTTAATATAGTTCACACCTGCACTGCTAAGAACTCAGTGCCTTACACTGAAATCTAAATCATGACTTCTTCAAGGTAGTGGCTAACTGCAATTTGCAAAAGATTTAATAGTTAACTGAAACTAATGTTATATGTCAATTATACCTCAACAAAAAATTAATTTTTAAAAAGACAATATTCAATGGTCAGTGGAACAAGCTACTTTCTACTGGTCCCAAATGATATTTATCTTTTCTTCCTCTATCATTCTTTCTATATTTTCCTAGCTTTAGTTAGCACTTCAGCTAGTGTAGGTTTCTTGATTTGTAGGGTGACCCAGATCTTTATTCCTGAGAACTCTGAGCCCTATTGGGTTGTGTTTGATGCAATTGTGTATTCACCATTATCACCAGACCTGGAAGCACCAAAAAATATTCCAATGAATTTTTTCAGTTCCTGACACATTCCTCCATGTTTGTATTATGGAGGAGCAAGCTTTGCTCCCTGTAATAATCAGGATCAATGGCTCATAACTATAGTAACTCCTTTCTTGACTTCTAGCCCCTGATGCCAGGTGGTACTTAGAGCATTTGTTTAGTGGAACCCTTACTGTGTCCCCTCGTGGATTTTTTTCCCGTCTGGAAACCAGGACCTTTAATCCATTAGATTCTAGTGTTTTAAGGATGAAAAATATACTTTGCTCAAGATAATAATTCCAAATAATGGTGAAAAATGCCAATCTTCTGCCTTCTGGTTTTTAGGCCCAAATATTTATTCTAGATATTGGAGGATGAGTCACCATATACTGGTAATTGCTTTACTTTGTGTACTTCCTACAAGAGGACAGTTATTAAAACCTGCAAGGTTTTGACTCTGTGGCGGAGGCTTAGCTGAGCCTTCAAAAGTCCATTCTATTATTCTGTTACTCTAACTACTTCCAGGTACGTGGGCAAAACTAGTTTGTACCCATTGTCACACTCCATTATCACCTGTCATCCCTTAACTTTTCCCCCAACTGGTATTTTAGTTTTCTTGTTTAACGTTAGCTCAGGCCTTGTTTCCAATAGCTCTCAAAGTGTTTGAGGTGTACTCCTTTCCTTAATGCACAATCACTGTGGTAAATGACAAAAGGTACTTTTGGGCGAAGGATTAGGTGAATGTGTATCTTAGTTGCATTCCAGGGACCCTCTTCAAGGGGACACAATCTCCCCTTCAATCAGTGGGTTCTGGCTGGGATCTAGGAACTTGAAGATTGCTTTACTAAGGATTGAGCTGCACATGCACAAATGTGATGTGAGGGTGTTGTATTGCTTGAGAATATTCAGTCTGCCACAGAGAACAGAATAATTAATGGGATCATGAAATTTAAGTGCTTAACATAGATAGTAAGTAAGCTGGGAGCTTACGATACATAGGTAAATCTCCTAGGATGTGTTAAATATAGATAATGAGTAAACAAGGAACTTGTGAAGCATAGCCAAAATTTATGAGATGTGTTAAATATAGACTGTAAATGAGTTAGTAACTTATAAGACATGCCAAAGATAGAATACATAGCCAAGATGATGGAACAAATATGAATACTATTTGTAGAAAAAAGGAATAGAAAGAGCCTCCTCTGGATTGGCAACACTACATGTACTCTATGGAAGAAATGCAAATGAAATCCATAGTTGTTCAACAGGCTAATTCCTGTTGGCAACTTCCTGCTGTAGTCAGGTATACTTGTCCCTGCATCTTTCTTATAGAACAAGCACGGATCATTGATCCGGGAAACATTCTGTCTATGAACCCCTTTGCTCTAACTTCAACTTTGAATCTTATAATGACACCAAGAAGCAAAAAAGCTTATGTAGCTGAAAGAAAGAGACAGGACAAATTTATATTACATCACCCAAGACTCAAGGAGTGTGGTCCTTTTGTCCACTTATAGTCTACCCTCAAAATATCAATTTACTCCACTTCTCTGCCTTTGCTTCTTGCTGTGTGTTTTAAAATAATTTAATAAACCACTTAAATTTATTCTATGAAGTGTTCCGTTTTATAGCCTTTGGGTGAGATAACTTGGCAGTATACTTTGGAGCATGAACATAATTTTCCACACTACAGCAGGTCAAGACTACTGAAGTCTTACCAGAGAATAGCACCTGTAGAGCATGGAAATAATAATACAATAGATCAAGGTCGAGATCAAGTGTGCTTGGAGACATGGGAATTTCAGCCTAGCCAGAGTGGAAAAACCTTATGTAAACCTCCTCAACAATCCCAGCCATCCAGTTACAATACTAAATAGAATGCTCTAGGAAAAAAAATTACACTTTAGAGTAAGAATTACCTTAGACCTACCTAGTAAAGCCCAAGAACTCTTTAGTAATATGAAGATAACACAATTTTAAGAATGGGTAAAAGATTCGATTAGACACTCACAAATTAAGATATACAAATAGCCAATAGCATATGAAGATGTTCAATCTCCCAGAACATCTATTATGAGAGAAATGCAAATTAAAACCACATTAAGATACCATGTCACACTCATTAGAATTGCTAAAATTAAGAATTTAAAGATTAAAATTAAAAAGACTGAGCATGCCAAGTTAGTGAGGATGAGGAGCAACTGGGACAATCATAAATTCTTGGTGGGGATGTAAAATGATATAGCTACTTTTGAAAACAGACTTTCTTATAGTAATAAAAATAATCATATACCCATTGCTCTATAACCCAGTAATTCCACTCCCAAGTATTTTACTCAAGAGAAATGAAAATATACATCCACATGAAGACTTGACAGTAGTGTTCTTAGTAGCTTGTTCAAATTAGCTCAGAACTAGAAACAACATAAATGTTCAGCAGCAAATGACCATGTAAAATACTGTGGTATGTTTGAAAACTTGAGGTAATAACATTAAAATAGCATGATTTACTGTTATGTGTGATGACATCTTTCAAACTCAGAGATGCCATGTTGAGTGACATAAGAGAAAAACAGGCACATGAGAGTATATACTGTGTGATTTCATTCACATGAATTTGTAGCACAGGCAAAACTGGTCTATAGAGATAGATATCAGATGTACATTGGCCTGAATGGAGGGTGGGGATGATTTAATATAAAGCACACAAGGGAACTTTCTGTAGTGATGAAAATATTTTTTACATTGATTAGGGGGGACATGAGTGTCTGTATTTATCAAAACTCGTGGAACTATACCCTGAACATGATTAAATCTTCCACAGCAATTCTGACATCTGACTTCAATTACTATCAGAATTTCAGAACTTTAAGGAACCATTCCAGAAGTGTATTAGAACGGACTCTAAGTACTCAAACTAGAATGTTAATTTCTGTGTCATGAAAGAGTGTACCAATGTGAATAACTTCTTTTCATCCAGTCTTATATTCTACCCCTGCATACAAGGGGAGCTCTCATGATTCACTGTTAACCAAAATCTGCAATTCTTTTAGTGAATTAGCTATTACCTTCCAGTGCAGAAACTCTGTTTCCTTGCTTGGGTTTTGGTAAGGTCTGATTCTAATTATTGATTTGTAGGAATAAGAAGTGTCCTGACTGGATCTTGAGGGAAGCAAACAACCTTACAAGGTATTTACCTTGGGTGAGTTCTTTGCATGGTCTTTAGGCAAGGGAGGATGCCGTCCTCTCTAAAGGTACTACAGGGACCTTTGCTTCTGCTGGCCTAGAGGATTTAGGAAAATTGGGGGAGTTCAACCTTCTTAGTCTTGCCACCCAGCTACTCCTATATCCAGTATCAGGATCACATCTCTCCTCTATCAGGACTCCTTCGATGTAGGAGTCATGTTGTGTCTGCACGTTAGTCTCCTTTGAAGTTCTTTCACTCTTAAGTGAATCTGGAATCTAATCTGCAATACAGGCTGCCCTTTTTTAGTGTTTCCAATGCAGCCAGCAGAAGCCTGCCTTATAATTACCACTGCTATCTATTCTGTTCCATAATCCACATTACCCCAGATGTCACTTCCTACCTGTATATCATTCCAACACATGATATGTGAGATTATTTCTAATTGTGATATTACAGCATGCCTGGTGTCATCACCACCCCACTGGTTATCAGCAATTGGTAAGTGACTCAGGTCTAGCATTTCATCTTGGAGGTCTAATCTCTAGGTCTATTTCTAGTATCAGTTGTCTTAGCGTGGGTCTTACCCATCTACCCACTACCTCCACACATTCCCTCAATAAAAGAGCTGAATGTGAAACAAAGACTTCTGAGCAGGTAGTTTATTTGGGAGGTGATTTCAGGAAATAAGAGTAATTGTACAGAGTTTAATTGGAAAGGATAAAAAGCCAATATAAGAGACAATTATTGAGTTGGTTACCATCATGCAAAACCGGAGTTCAGTCCCTCTGGGATCTTCTGAAATCGTATAAAATGCCTCACAGAATTGTGACTCTAAGGATTAACAGTGAAGAGTATTCATCCATTGGCTCCCATCCCAGATTGATTGAGCATTATCCCAGAGGTAATTTCCCCACATTTGAGTTGTGCTAGAAAAGCTCCCACTGCAGGCCCATGCTTTGGCATTGGAGAAGTCACAGGACGATAAACAGAAAAACATGGCATGTCATGGAAGTGAAATGCTGTAAATTCAAAATGAGGCAAAGCATACCCAGAAAAGTGTGTTGCAGCTGTGGCTAAATCAGTGGTGAGAACATAAAGAGGCACAAGAGGTATCTAATAGAGGATTCAAACATAAGCTTGTTTGACTTTATAGCTCAGACATCAGATTATCATATATGTTATCTCCAGTGAACCAAGATAAAAACTTGACCATCAAAACTCTTGTATCTCCAAATCTCTTATTAGTTTGGGTGAATTTTAAACCATAATATTTATAATCTCACTAAATGTGTGATAGAGTTTTACAAGGTTTTGCAGATTGAAATCCAGGATATTTTCCAAGAATCTTTCTTTAAGCTGCTGTTTCGTGAAACTCAGTGTAAAACAATTTTTAAAATAACATAATTAGCACACAGTAAGGGTCATATAAATATACTAACACAAAATCCATGCTTTCTCAGGCAAGAATTATGAGAGCATAATTCTTTCAAAACCTTTCACAGCCAGACTTAATTTATAAGCATTATTCTCTTAGGTTTTTGAGACATGGCCTATGGACTTGAAGAATAATATGGCAGAACTAATATTTGTGTTTTGGCAAGACTTTATTTATTTATTTTTTTAGAAATGGTGAAAGTGAATCACCCCTTTCAGGCTCAGGGGGATATAATTAATGAGTGCAGAGAAGATGGAAAGCGCTCCCCCAGCGTTGGAATCAAATACTCTTTATATGGAAAAATACACTCTTCCAGAGCTGGACAAGGCCAGAACTATACTCAGACCAAGATCTCCAGACTTGCAGTCCAATTTTCTTCTAATAGTCTGCAGGATTTAGCATCAGAAGATGTGAATTTAAGCCCTGATTCTGACTCTTACACAACGCATGAATTTAAGCATCCACTTGTTTTCCTTAGCTTCAGGATCTTAATGTATAATATGGGGATACTTCAGGCAGCCCTTTCTAGCTCATGAAGCTGCTGTAAGGTTTAAAGTATCTAACGTTTACAAAGCCCTGTGTAAATGTTTGCTGTTGTGGTTGTAGTGGTTACCAGATCAGGTCTACCTCAACTGTGGTTTGACTTCTGGACCTTGCCTGTGGTTTGACTTCTGGACCTTGCCTTCACGGTCATTTTCTTCCCCACCCTTCATAATTTTCCTGTCCAGCTGACTTCCGGTTACTATCAGGGTTACGGTCTCCCCTCCCACAAACACCCATTAGTACTTGCTCTTCGGTGTACCTGTCTTTTATAAATGGAGCTGATGAACAAACTCAGGCTAAGAGGCAAAGAAATGATTCTGATTTTTCAATGTTAATCTTCCTCCTCCAAGAAGTATTTAGCCACAAACAACGGAGCGTCAGAACTGAAAGAACCATATAAAGATCACTTTAATGATTCTCATTTTATCAACGAGAAAATCTGAGCTCAGAGTTAAAGAGACTTCACTAAACTCTCAGAACTAGTTAGTAGAAAAGCCTTTTCTCAAACTAATTTTCCTGATTTCCTCTCCAGTGGAATTTTACTTGAATTAAAGGGGCGCTTGAGGAGGCTGGTCTGGGGTGAATGCTTGGAAAGCTGCCAGTCTGCAAAAAGCCAAGTCACTAGCACATTTCACAAATGGAAAACTTTAAAACTCCTCAAACCCATAAGAATTTTCACTAAAGCTTTTTAAGGCAGGATTTCTCGATCTCAGTTTTATTGACATTTTAGGCTGGACAATTCTTTGTTGAGGGAAGCTGTCCTATGTATTGTAGGGTGGTTAGTAGCATCCCTGGCTTCTACCCAGTAGATAGCAACAGCCCCTCCTACAGTTTTGACAACCAAAAATTTCTCCATAGAGTGCCAGATTCCCTTGGGGACTGACTGACCTAGGTCAATCTACAAGTCAAGCTATCTAGATCAGCAGACATGGTAGCCAAAGTTCAGGGAAACCTAGAATGCACGGCAGAAGAGGGAGACCATGATTACCTGTTATGGCCTCAGGACCAACCACAGCAGTGGAACTGTTAATTCTCCTCTTGTAGTATTTCCAGAAACTGCCACTAATTAGAATCCTGAAGAAGTTCTGTCTATATAGGGTTAACTTATTGTGATGAACAAGTGAATCTGAATAATGCAAGGAATAGACCATAGTGGAGAGGTGGAGTTCCCACTCAGATCCCCTTTACTAGCTAGTGTACCCATTCCTTACCTGCTGTGATTGACTGGTCACTACTTACAGCTGCCAGAGGATTGCTCTCAGCCACCTTGGTGTAAGCCACCTTGCCTGGTAAAATACATTCTGATTTCTTCCTCTTTAGGGCAGACTTTGGCCAATAACGAAGTGACGTAAGTACAAAAGGTCAGCCCCCCCTTTTCATCATGGTGAGACTATATGGTGTATTTTCTGTGCCAGAATTTCTCTGTTGAATCAAATTGAAGCAAGTCTCAACTGAGATCACAGTCTCTCATAACATTTCTCCTAGCCTACCTTAGTTTTTTCACTCCTCTTTTCTTGAGAGCACCCTCCAAAAAAAGTCATATATACTGGGTGGTGCCAAAAAATTGTATACAAGTGGACACTTTGGTCAACGTTGCTCAAACAGTTGTTCCTCATAATCAAAAGTGTCTGGACACTGACACTAACTACTTTGAGCGCCTCTTGTAATTGCAGAAGTCAAACGTGAATTGCATTTACCTTTTGTTATAGATATACATTGAGTATTACAATTTTAATATAGTTTTCCTTTCTTAAAATACATTTTTTGGCACCCTCTCTATCTTTCATTCTCATGTCTTGTATATTTCAGTTTCATAATTTGTATTTATAAGGATTTTTTCCATTTTATATACATTTCACAAATTTTCATATAAAGTTATTCAAATTTCCTATTATCTTTTTAATATTTGAAGCATGTGTTTGAGGGTCAACCTTTTTCATTCCTTATATTAGCAATTTATGTACATTTTTGTGTTGCTAGGATTATATAAATTTTAATAGTCATTTTAAAGAATAAACATTGGACTTTGCTTTTCTCTTTATTTCTATTTCATGCATTGCAGTTCTTATCTTTATTATTTCCCCGTTTCAATTTTATGTAGGAATATTTTCCTATGTTTTTTTTTTTAACTTCTTGAGATGGATATGTAACTCATTGATTTTCAGCCTTTCTTATTTTATAATATATAAACTTTTTTAGGCCAATGGGTTATTTAAAGGTGATATTTAAAACTTGGAGCATAGGAACTTCCTACTTATATCTATGTTATTTATATCTGAACTAATTCCATTGTGATCAGATAATACAATTTGTGTGACTTCAGTCCTTTGACATTTATTGAGGGTTTTTGTTTATCTATTTGTTGAGATTTGTTGAGTTATGGCCCAATGTATTGCCTCGTTTGGGTAACTGTTTTAGCTGCACTTTAGTGTAATGCGTATTCTACAGTTGATTACTGCATTAGACCAAATTAGATTTAGTGGGTTAAATTAAATGAAATTTACTAGTGTGTTATCTGATCTTATTTATCTCTACTGATATTTTGTCTGCTTGTTCTATGAGTTATCCACAGTGATTGTGGGTTTCTGTATTTCTTTTTCAGTTTTATGACTTTTGGCATTATATATATTGAGACAGTTATTCGGTGCATATACATTTGTAATTATTAAATATTCCCAGTGAATTTACTCATCTACCTTTAAGAAATGTCCTACTCAGAGCTTTTTTGTCTATTACTGCCTTCAATTCTACTTTGTAGAATATGTTTACAGTTATGGCAGTTTTATTTTTATTAATATGTGAATGTTATAAATTAAACAAATGTAAAAGAAGTGGGGTGGAAAGCGAGAATGCTCTTTTTTAACAAAAGAATGCCAACTACTAAATACAGAAGTAATGATGGAAATTTAAAAATCACTATTTTACAACATAGTGGTGATTGAATAAAGCACAAATCTTCAATAGATTCTAAAATGTTTGGGTGAAATATTGTTGAGGAACAAGACATTTGCAGAGTTTCAATTATTACCTCACATTAGTTTTTAATTGTGAAGTGAGAAGGTACTCCTCACAGTAGAAAAGTCTATTAGGCATGATCTTAACCAAATAATCAAAATTAACATCACTAATAAGGGGATAAACTGATAAAATCTGCCTATTTATATGATGCACTAGATGGAACATAGCATCACCAATGTAGTTTTTCTTACAAAGATTTTTAACCTAAATGTAATCATGAGGAAACCATCAGCCAAATCAAAATTGTGAGACATTCTCTAAAAGGCTCAGGAACTATTCCAGATTAAGAGAGACTAATGGTAGGTGACAACCAATTGAAATTTTTGTTGAAATCTGTGGGCTATAAATTTATCTTTAAACATGGATTTTTCTGTATCCCATGACTTCAATAGAGAGAGAGAATGAGGGTATACATATGTGGCTAAATGTTAAAAACTTGGTTAATTTATGTGAAGGTAATATTGTACTTTTCTTGTAACTTTTGGGGACATTTTTTAAAAAATAAAAATTAATGTGAAAAAAAATAATTCAATTTTAGAAACTAGAAACATTTCAAATATCTTCTAACAATAGAATGGATAAATAAATTGTGATGTATCATCCAGTGATGTAATATACAGCAGTAAAATTAAATTATAGGTACATGCATCAACATGGATGAATGATAAAGATGTAAAAAGTCCCCAAACAATGTGTACATCACGAGTATACTCATATACAATTCAAAAACAAGTAAGCTGTATACTATAGTTTTACACAGTAAAACCAAAAAAGGAAAAGCAGGGCAATGCTGAGCGGTGGGGATGCAATGCTGTTATGCAGCGATATACTCGTATAGAAAGCATCTAAGGTACAGGTAGCGTTCTATTTCTTAAACTGCATGGGGAGTATACAAAGGTGTTCATGATATTTTTTTTCAGACTATTTGTTTACTGCACTTTTTTATAGATAGGATGTAATTCACAATAATTATAAAAGTTCAGAAGTTTTATGAAATTTTGGAGGTTAACAATTTAAATAGAAAGTGTGACTTATGAGGCTTTATTATCAAGAGTCATTTTTTAAAAAAGAAAAGTGATCATGTTCTTCATTTTTTGTGGCCCCTAACTGTACTGACCATTGTTAAGCTGGAGACTGGCTGGAGGAGAGAGTATGAGAATAGAAGCAGGGTTAAGGAGTCACCTTTCTTTCCCTTAAATGCTTTGTGGCAATATCCAATGTGGATGAATATAGTTCAAAATGGCTTCTTCTCCCACTCACACACTGGCAGCCCTTTTTCCCCTTTCCTACCAAATCTAACACTGATTTATTTAGCCAGCTTTTTCATACTTTGTGTGTGATCTTGGGGGAGATATAGGACATGATTCACATCACAGCGGTCCTTGGATTTTACTTCAAAATGTCCCTAAAGTTCCTTTTCCTTTTTATTGATTAACTTTTTCCCCACTTAAATTATTTACCATAGAAAAGATTAGTTCATCTAAGCCCTTTCCTAAATTCTGCATGAAGGAAATATTATAGAAAATGTCTTTTTTGGTTATCTGTATTTATACCAGAAAATTAAAGCTAAAGTAGTGTTAATAAAGTTAAGTCATTTCTTATTAATGCATGCAGGTTTTTATAGGCAATTTAAAAGATCCCAGTGTAAATTAACTTTTGGGATTTGTTTGAATCTTTAGTTTAAAGTGTTATCTATCATTAAAAGAAATTTATCTCTGTTATTGAAGGATGGACTTCGGGTGCTTTCAAATTTCCTTTCATGAACAGAAAATAAAAAGGAAGAATAAATGACTCTTAGGTAATTTAAATGCTACCTGATTCTACCAGATTTAAATTTAAGAGTACTGTAGGAAAAGTTATATTGATTCTTCTGAATACGAAGACCTGACCTGAACAGCAGTTGTGAGCTCCGGAATTGGCACTGCAGCTTCTCGGAAAGGACTCTCTGACACGCATTATTCCTGCATTCAGATATTCTTAGAGATGGTTCCACCATACCTGCAATGGTAAGGCCTCCTTCAGCTTAATCAAAAATAGCTTATCTTGCACTTTTAGAAGCATATCAAATGTGAAGGAATAATCATTAAGCCTTTTATTTTTATGAAGTCTTTAGAGATTTGTGGGAAAAGGCAACATGCAGTACTTTGTAAATGTCAAATCTCTTTACAGAAATGCGAAGGAGGTATTGCAGGCTGTCATCTGTTCTTCATGCTGCCTACTGACCCTCATTGGAAGCTACCAAGTCTCAAAGATTCTGTGGCCGCTAAAATAAGTAGCTCTCTCAGGCACAAAGCAAAATGTTAGACAACATGCAGCGGAACAGAACCCACTTTAATTATACTATGCAATGTGTTTTGTAAAGAAGTAGAGATCTGAAGGGTTACGCATTGAAGGACAGTTCCAGCTGGCAGGCGGTGAAGGAGAATGTTTCAAAACGATTGTGGCAAATGACATAAAAAGCAAGGGAAGAAAAAGTGGGTGACTTTCAGGCACTTGAAGAAAGGAAAAGGATGATGCAGATTTGGGAATGCAAAAGAACAAATGTATGTGAATGCTAAGTATAAAAGTCCAATTGTATTGCTTCCAGGTACATTTTTTGTAGCTTAAAGAATGAGTCTCAAAATAGAGCGATAGGCAGATGCTGCTGTGTCTTCATCAGCACCTGCCTCATCTTCTGGATTTTCCCATTGGGATTCAGAACGGAGTTTTGGGCAAGAAGCTCCCACTGTGTTTCCCCAGCATTATTATTAACTATAGGCTATTTCACTAACAAAAGATTCTGCTTTGCATGAAAATGTATATGGCCACCTGGAATGTATTATAGATCAAAATATTCATTTATGGCATAGTTCACAAAGTAGTTGTAGTCTCACAATGCCCAATAGTAGGTATGAGGCTTACTGGGTATATCGACATTAGGCAAGTAATCTAAATGTGATGAACTCCAGTTTTGCCATCTCTAATTATCATGCTCATCAAAAATTTTAACTTGTGGAGCCAGATTGTAATCAGCAGCGTAAAAATTTGCATTATGCCAGCTTTGTAGGTCATGGTGTCTTTTTATTAGTCATATTTTTGGGTTGTGTACTTGCTAATTGAATTATTGCATTTCAAAACTTTAAATGTCATATTAACCTACAGTATTTCCCTTGATTTAGAAGCTTTTCTTGACTTGATCAATTTATTATCAACATTTTTCAACTCTAGCAACTGCAACTCCAAAGCAACTATGCTGACTTACTTCCTGTACTCGGTGCTGAATGGTAACTCCATCCTTTTTTTATGAACTAGCTCCATTAGTTCTATTTTCCCTTGCATACTTCAATTTTTCTCTGCAATAGTTCAGGTTAGCCTCTAGTCCAATGTTTAAAATTTCTCAACATTATCACTTATAATTGGTTCTCCAGTTTCTGCATGAATATAGAACTCCTAGCCCTTTCCACTGTTAGATCTAACTGCAAGAATCACCAGTCTTATGCAGTAGTCTCCCCTTTTTCATGGGGCATATGTTTCAAGGCCCCCTGTGGATGCCTAAGACAGCTGATAGTACCAAACCTTACACACACACACACACACACACACACACACACACACACACTAGCAAATAACAGGGAGGCTTGATTAAAACTAGGGATTCTGGGGGAAATTTCATTCATTCATTCATTCATTCATTCATTCATTCATTCATATATTTATTCAGCATGTACAATAGTTATACCCTGGAATTTTCTAAGGAAGAGACAATAAGTTGAGGTCTGAAGAATAACTCACAAATTCAATGCCTTTTCTATCTTAACTAAGCACGTATCATGTACTATGGCCATAACTTTTACAGTGTGAGGTGCTACAGAGCAAACTAGCACAAACTTCTTTTTCCTACTTCAAAATTTCATGGGTAGAAGATTAGGTCTTACCGTAGATCTTAGCAAACTCAGCATATGACTTTTTTTTCTTTCCTTTACTAAGTGGAGAACTTTCACCTTTTCACTTAAAGGAAATGCTTTATCACTTCTCCTCGGCACATCCGAATTGACAGCATCACTACTCTTGTGTTTTGGGGCCATTATTTAAATAACATACGGGTTACTTGACAAACACTGAAATATCCAACCATCGATCTGATAACCAACCTTCTTTCCTTCCTTTCCTTCCTTCAAGATCACTATGTACCATGTTGTTTTGATTACTGTAGCCTTGTAGTATAGTTTGAAATCAGGTATCGTTATACCTCCCACTTTGTTCTTATTTCTCAAGATTGCTGAGGCTATCCGGGATCTTTTATGGTCCCATATAAATTTTAGGATTATATGTTCTATTTCTGTGAAAAACGTCGTTGGTAGTTTGATAGGAATTGCGTTGAATATGTATATTGCCTTAGGCAGTATGGACATTTTAATTATATTAATTCTTCCTATCCATGAACATGGAATGTGTTTCCATCTATTTATGTCTTCTTTCATTTCTTTCTTCAGTGTTGTATAATTTTCTGAGTACAGATCCTTTACATCTTTGGTTAGATTTATTCCCAGATATTTTATAGTCTTTGGAGCAATTGTAAATGGAATTAAAATAGATACATAGATCAATGGAACAGAATAGAGAGTCCAGACGTAAATCCATGCCTATATGCCCATCTAATCTACGACAATGGAAGCAAGAATGTACGATGGGGTAAAGATAGTCTGTTCAATAAGTGGTGTTGGGAAACCTGGACGGACACATGCAAGAAAATGAAGCTGGACCACCTCCTTACACCATATACAAAAACAAATTCAAAATGGCTTAAAGACTTAAATGTAAGATCTGAAACCATAAAATATCTAGAAGAAAATATAGGAAGAAACTTCATGGACATTACCCGGAGTAAGATTTTCACTGATATATCCCCTCGCGCGAGCGAAGTAAGAGAAAAAATAAACATGTGGGATTACATCAAACTAAAAAGTTTTTTCACAGCAAAGGAAACCATCAATAAAACAAAAAGGGATCCTACTCTATGGGAAAAGATATTTGCCAATGATATATCTGATAAGGGATTAATATCACAAATCTATAAAAAACTTAACTCAACTCCAAAAAAACAAACAACCCAATTAAAAAATGGGCAGAGGACTTGGGGAGACATTTCTCTAAAAAGGACATACAGAAGGCAAGAAGACATATGAAGAAATGCTCAACCTCACTAACCATCAGAGAAATGCAAATAAAAACCACAATGAGATACCACCTCACTCCAGTCAAAATGGCTATTATCAATAAATCAACAAACAACAAATGCTGGCGCGGATGTGGAGAAAAGGGAACGCTAGTGCACTGTTGGTGGGACTGCAGATTAGTGCAGCCACTATGGAAAACAGTATGGAGGTATCTCAGGAATCTGAAAATGGAACTACCCTATGATCCAGTAATTCCACTCCTAGGCATCTACCCGGAGAAATCCAAAACTCCAATTCAAAAATCTGTATGCACTCCTATGTTTATTGCAGCACTTTACACAATAGCCAAGATATGGAAACAACCAAAATGCCCATCGGTAGATGACTGGATTAAGAAGCTGTGGTACATTTATACAATGGAGTATTACGCAGCCATAAAGAAGAAAGAAATCTTATCATTTGCAGCAACATGGATGGATCTAGAGAACATTATGTTAAGTGAAATAAGTCAGAAAGAGAAAGACAAGTACCATATGATCTCACTTATATATGGAATCTAAAGAAAAGACTATGTGAATGAACTAATCAGAGTCAGTTTTGGGGACGCAGAGAAAAAACCGAGAGTGGTTAGATGGGTGTGTGGGAGGGGGTTGGGGATAAGGGGAAAGGTGAAGGGATTTGGAAGCAGCTGGTAACCACAAGATGGCTTCAGGGTTTTTCTTTTGAAAATTAATTTGGGGAAGGTATTCTATAATGTTGTAAAGATTTTGTTGGGTATCCGATGGACATGCGTCCTATTTGGGAGACCACCTCAGGGATACTGTGGATACCTGATCATGGCATTGTACATCAGAAGCTAAACATTAATGAATGCCAACTATAATTTTATATATATAATGTGATGGTTCAGTGTGAGGTCGGAGGGATAGTGGATGGGGGGAGGGGGGTTCACAGTATGAGGGATATAAATGATGAACGTCTAAGTATTACCTTGTTTTGTACACCTGAAACTAATAAATAAATTAATTAATAAAAAAAAAAAGATCACTATGTAATATTTTAATTGTTTCTTTTTTCTTATCTAGCATTTCTGTGTGTTTGAGGGGAAAGCTATATTATCCTTATCAATTCAGTTCAATCTCATAATAGCTAGGTATCCATAGATCTTTTCCATTGTTGATATCATTGTTTCCTTTCAATTTTCATTATAATTATTAAATTAGTTTCAGGAGATACAAAATATATTCCTTCCGAAATCTAGGACAGATAGCTATATGATTCCTGCATTTCCCTCTGTGTTTATGAGAATTTTTAGTGGCAAGCAGTGGGAACCCACTCCTTTAAAATGTAGGCAGAAAATAAATTTATTAAAGGATAGTTCGCAGTCTCTCTGGGATGATCGGGTCACTATGCTTAGAGGCTAGGTAGCCAGAAGTGATTCTTTAGACCTGCTCCAATGGGAAAAACACAGCACAAGCACTGCTAAGCACAGACACTGCTGACCTTACACACCTGGTACTGGGAATTGGCCCTCTCTGCTAGGATCTTAGCCATTGCTGCCTCTGAAAGTTGTATGTCTCTCTTGCCCCTTGTACCAGAGTGGGTTCTGCCCAGCACCTTGTCTTCGCAAGATGGAAAATTCTGCAGTAACACACAATTGTATTGAGTAGGGTGCTACTGAGGAGTAACTTCAATCACACCCAGTTAGAACTTTATTCTGGAGGCCTATATGCTAGACTGGCAAGAGCTAATACTTTTCTCGTTAATTGCACAAGTTAAAATTAAACTTTTCAGTTATGATAGAGTTAGTCAACCTAATACAAAACTTGAATCTCTAACTCAAAGCTTTTCTCTTCCCATCTTGGATCTCATACAGGCTTTCCTGTGGGGAAGGGGTTGGTGGTCTCTTCTCATACTGTTTCTAGACCTTGTTCTCTAAAACCGTCTCCCACTCATCAAGCTACTTCTGTTTTACTCTAGGTTAGGGGCCAAAGGAAGGAAGGGATATGGGCAGAAAAGATTGTACTTGACTAGTGCTATTGACATCTGCCATGGTTCCCTCTCTGGGGCAAGTGCCCAAATACTGTTTCTTTCCTTGGAGTGCTTTTGTAAGTTCATCACTCAGCCCAGGGAATCCTTGGTATCACTTTAATCACAACTGACCCAGTGATAAACTCTGCAGTTGGTCATTTTTTGCTTTCCTTCAGCTTTTGTTTTGAGGAAAAAGCAGGCCCATACACTTCTCCGGGGGTCACATTGTCACAGCAAGCTATCTTCTTGGGGTGGAGTGTTCACAAGATGACTGCAACATGGCTGCTTTCAGAGGCATGAGTAAAAGTATCTTTCGCTCCCAATTTTCTAAGTCCTGACTATTCCCACTGTGGCCCTTTTCCTTCACTCTTCTACCTCAGGTTGCTCTAGGCAACCACATTTCTTCTCAGCAACAGCATCTTTTTTTGTTTTTTCCTACTCTACCCTCAAACTTCTTGGCAAATAGATTAATGTGTCCTAACAATACTCTCCCTATCAGTTCTGTTTCTACATGACACAGTTCTACAGGCTTCTTCAATTTTATAGGTTTCCACCAAGGGGGTCAGATGTCAGGCTCTCCTTCAGGCCAGCATTCTTGCTCTATGGATGTTTCTAAGATGCTTTCATTTTGTTTGAGAGAGGAAATGCACAGAATAATAACTATCTTTTAAAAATATACAAACTTCAAAACTCTTCCACCAGTTTCTGATATTTTCTTACCTATAGGCTAGAGGTTAAGAGTAAGGGTCACAGAACCTGATTTGCAATCTCATAACAAATTCTGTAAATAAGTCTAGCACCTATCATATTTTGTTATCTATTATTCTCACTTATGAGGCTTCAGTCAGATGGAAAGGTCCTCATTCAACATCCCATTATATGAAGGGTGTTTAGCATGTCAGGGTAGAAAAAAATAGTCCTGACAAGGCCATTCTCATCTGTGATTCACAATGCTCTAGTTTACCAACCAGATTTCTGTGTTATCAGTGGGTTCAGATAACTGCTGTTCTCACCAAAATTTTTATCTTTTTATGTAACAAATTGCTTTAAAAATTAAGTTAAAACTTTATCACTTATTTGGCTATTGGTGAAATAACACTGATAGCAAATGTCTGGATAGTGAGGTTTTCCCAGCTTTGCCAAATTGTGGCTGTGTGAGTCTTTATTATGACAGCTGTATCTCTATCCTATGATTGGTACATTTTCATGGAACAATTATTTATTCAAACTGGTGATAACGTGGTAAATAATATATAACAGATACACGTTCTACTCTCATGGAGCTTACAATCTAGCAGAAGATATAGACAATAAACAGCTAATTTCACATTTGGTTAATTATTGTTGTAATCATTATCATAAAGGAAAATAATAGAATACATGGAAAACAAATAATAGGGAAGCTTGATCAAAACTAGAGATTCTGGGGGAAATTTAATTAATTCATTCATTTATTGAGCATGCACCATGGGTTATACCCTGGGATTCCCTAAGGAAGAGACAATAAGTTGAGGTCTGAAGGATAACTGGGAGTTAAATTGGTGAACATGTGGGGAATGGAAAACTCCCTAGGTACAAGGAACAGAATGTTGGATCTCCCAAAGTAGAAAGAAGTGTAACTCATCTGAAGAACTGTAAAAAAAAAAAAAAAAAGTTCTATATTTTGAAGGGTGGAGATCAAGAGACAGAGAGTTATGAGTCAAGCACAGTGAAATAAGCAGGGGCTTATAGGTCAAACTATACAGGGTATTGTATATATAGGTCTTACAGGGTATTATAGGTCAAATTATAGGTTTGGGCAATTGTCTTCAAGTTATTAAAAGATTTTAAACAAGGAAAAAATCATGTTCTCAATTAAATTTTAAATGGTCACACTTAATGCTTTCTGGAGAATTCATTAAAAAATGGCAAAATTTTTATTTTTTTTCCTTAACTCTTTGAGTATTAAGTGCCAAATTTATTTTTCTAAATCAAATGAAATCTTGGTGACAAAATTACTTTTCAAGTTTGGTAAGAAGTATAATAATATTGGTTATCTTATCTTGCCCAAGGTTATTGGTGGATTCTAAGATTCTTCTGTGTCTGCAAAAATAGCTCTAGGTCGTACCTGGAAATTAGAGACCATGCTTGTCCTCTCCCATCCTTTATGTCCTGTTATTTCGCCAGAAGCAGGATCATTGTCTGTATAGGGCATTCAAATTTGCGTTGATCCTTTGGAGGTTCCATTCTTCTTTGCTAATATTGTCCTTAGAGGTTTTTTAGCCAGTGTCAAAGGTAGAACCTAATCCTCCAAAGCATGTGTGCAACTCTTAGACTATCCAAGTTTTTTTTTTGTTTTTACCCAATTGAACTAGACCTTTGAAAACAATGGACTGTTTAAGATATGCCTTTAAGTTATAATTTCTCAACTTTTCCTTTCTGACCTGAAATATAAAATAGCACTTCACTTTTCAAATATGAGGGAGAGTGCAAGGAGAGCACATAGCTTAGCTATAAAGGTCTGACAACTCTGTGGGAAAGAATGGGAAACAAGTACTTTCTGAAGACTACATAAGAAGGGTGTTAGTGTGTATAGAGCTATGGCCACTCCAAATGTTTATCCCAGTCTGTAGCTTGTCTTTTCATTTACCTACTACTGGTATCTTTGAAAGAGTAGACATTTTAAAATTGTGACAAAGTCTAATTTATCATTTTATAATGGTTTGCCTATTTTTGTGTCATCTGTAAAAAAATCTCTGTTTTCCCAAGGTTGTGAAGGTTTTCTCCTACAAGTTTTATAGCTTTAGCTTTCGTATTTTGACCATGATCCATTTCAAGGTTCTGTTTTGTAAACTGTGAGGTAAGCATCATGGTTCATTTTCCATTTGGATAACCAGTTCTTTCGATAATATTTGTTGAAAAGACTGTCCTTTACTCATTGAATTACTGTAGCACCTTTGTCAAAAAACTATTGGTCCTGTATGCGTAGGTTTATGTCTGGACTCTCTATTCTGTTCCATTGATCTACATGTCTATTTTTATGCCAATACTGTACTTTATTATTATAGTTTTATGGTGAGTCTTGAAAATAGGTAGTATAAGTCCTCAAAATTCTTTGTTCTTTTCACAAATTACTATGGCTATTCTAAGTCTATGTATTTCCACAGAAATATTAAAAACAGTTCATTATTTTCTACACACATACAAAAAAAATGTCTTCTGGGAATTTGATTGGGATTGTAATAAATCCAGACATCAATTTGAAAGGAATTGATATCTTAACAATATTTAGGCTTCTAGTCCATGGACATAATAAATCTGACCATTTATTAAGGTCTTTGATTTTTTTTCAGCAATATTGCATTCATTGTACAGGTCTCATTCATATATATATGTGTATATATATATATATATATATATATATATATATATATATATGTATGCATATATATGTATATATGTATATATATATATATAATTAAATTTATCCTTAGTATTTCATGTTTTTGAATGTGATTGTAAGTGGTCATTTTAAATTCTCTGATTATTTGTGGCTAATATGTAGAAAATAGCTAGTTTCTCTCAAGTCTTTTTTTTTTTTGCAATTTTACCTAACTTAATTATTAGTATTAATAACTATTTTTAAATTTCTTAGTGTTCTACATACATGATTATGTCATCTGTGAATAAAGACAGTGTTACTTATTTCTTACCCAAAAATGCCTGGCATTTTTGTTTTCTTGTCTTATTTTACAGTTGAGGATCTCCAGTTTAATATTGGATAGAGTGGTGAGATTGAGGACCAAAGTAAGTTAATGGTTGTGAAAGTGCTATAATATAAAAATGTTAACATTGTTTATTATTCTCTGTATATGTCAGCAGCAGTGAGTAGCTGTCAATAAATATGGGAAAGCTCTTCATAGCATAGCAGATATGTGTTCCTGTAGATTTGGCCTAAGCCACCTCCTAGTTTCATAATTTTGAATGATTCATTTAAACTTAAGATGCGGTCAAATGGAGAAAACTATGTTTGCCTCATAACATGTCTTGGCCATGACTCTCTCACATACAAGTTATAGAGATCCAACTCAGCTAGTTCAAGTTAAGAACAAAATAAATGGAATTTATTTACTGCTGAAAAAATTTGCAGCACATCTTTCTTCAGGCCAAATAGTGTTTTCAGATCTCACTCTCTCACCACTCGTCAAATTTGCTCAGCAGGCTCTCTCCATAGGGTAGCCAATATGACTCTGAAGGGTTCCTCAATAAAAAAGAGAGTGCCTTTTTATTGATAATTCTAGTGAAAATTCCACGAAGTGATGTAGTAGCCAGGATATGTCGCGTTCTGATTGTCCATGTTTAGGTTGTATTGGCATTCTTGGAACAAGAGGGTAAATTCAGTCCTGCTTGAACTACTGGTCGAAGAGAGAGAGTGGTGGTTCATCAAGAGAAAACATCATTGTTATTATCAAAAGAAAGGAGAAGTATTGTGGGAAAGCAAATAAACAAAAATCAGCAAAAGTAGATCGTTACTAAACAAATCTGTTCTATTGAAGCAGGATATTACCAATTACCATCATGACACATCTCTGATTCTTAGAATCTGGAGGAGGATTTACAATACTTATTTATAATACCTGTGTCTTTCTCATATTTCCAGGGAATATGGCATAACATGGCCCTTTACAAGAATTACATTTAACTTTTTAGAGAAGAACCTTAAGGCTCCAAGACTTTTTGTCTTTATCTTTCACGTCTGCATCATATTTTGACGACCTCTGAAATTTGACATTCCTGTTGATTTCCTCGGCCCCTACAGAATGTTTTTTCCAGAATGTTTCTGTAACTTAATATACGTGGGCTTTCCACAATAAACAGTCATCACACCAAGTTACTTCTTGAGCCGCGGCTGCCATAGGGGTGGCAAATGGTGCTGATTATATATTGTGGCATAAGTGTTAGGTCAATGACTCCAAGGAGAAGGGACTTTTCCTCCAAAATAGATACAAAACATGCATCTTATCATCACAGAGCACAGAAACTACCAATTTGGCAAAAGAGAACACAGATACAAATTTTCTAGTGTACATGGGGAAAAGGCGTCATTTCCCTCATATCCTGTTCTTTTTTTTTTTTTAATGTCCTCCTTGTTGTTTTTTTCTTTTTTCTTTTTTTTTTCTTTTTTTTAAATTATTAGTTTCAGGTGCACAAGACAAGGTAATACTTAGACGTTCATCATTTATATCCCTAACACTGTGAATACCCCTCCCCCCATCCATTATCCCTCTGACCTCACACCCAGCCATCACATTATATATATAAAATTATAGTTGGCATTCATTAATGTTTAGCTTCTGGTGTACAATGCCATGATCAGGCATCCACATTATCTCTGAGGTGGTCTCCCAAATAGGACGCATGTCCATCGGATACCCAACAAAATCTTTACGTCCTGTTCTTTTGAAGAGCACATTAAAGTGAAACAAAAACAGCCTTCTGTAAAATAATTGAATTAATATTTAGTGCTCACATTTTATATGTTAAGTATTGAAGAGATAAGTCATAATTGGAGCTCAGAATTAAGGAACGGACAGCTGCAGACTGTCATAGTGGGGAGTTTTCCAGCTGGACCATACTTTTCTCTTAGCTAACCTATTTAAGGGTCATTGCCAGTTTTTTTGTTTTTTTGTGTGTTTTGTTTTGTTTTTAATGCAGAGAATGGAAACAACTATCAGAAAGCACTATGCACCCTATCCTTTGTGTATGTAAGGAATTGCATAGTTCTCATTTCAGATTATGGGTTCAAGTATTTTCAGCAAATCTCTTGTTGCTTCCCTAAAGCTCTGAGTTAAAAAAAAAATACATATGTGAGTTGTTTTTGTATATAGCTATCTGTACCATATTTGATATTAAGAGAAGAGATTCTAGTGTTCTCAGTAGACAGAACCAGAAAAGTAGCATTATTTTCAGTATTCCTTTATGGAATATTTCTTCTGAGTTACTTCTGAATGATTAAGTCTCTCGAAGAACTCGGATTCTAGGGAGGTATTTCTCTATTGCAGTAATAGAGGGTACAGTAGGATATAATCCAGTGCTTGTTCTTCCAGAATTTCCTTTACATTATACTCAAATTTCCTTCTTTCTCCAGTAAGCCACATGAAACAGAATGAAAAATAAATAAGTAAAAATAAGAGTGACATGCCAGCTCAGGTTCAAAAATGGTGGGTCAATGCCAATCTAGGTCTCCAACCTGGACAGATGACTTCATTACTAAGAGTTGTACTGGAGTCATGGGTTTTAACTTTGCAGGGATGTCTTCACTTTAAATCCCATGCATGACAAATTGAGTTACTCTGTCACCCTGACAAGTTCCCTACTTTGATGTCAGGGTTTAAAGAAGGAAAAGAAAGCAAACCTTTTACCAGTTGCAACTAGTTAACTATGTTCCTGGCTGAGAAATAGTTTGAAGAAAAGTTGGTTCATTTTTATTAGCATTAACATTAGCAATATTTCCTAAGGGTACATGATTTCATCATCTCTTTTAAAATTATATGGTTTTTTAAGGTGCCCCATTCCAAGGGTTTAACCTTCTCATCAACATGAACAAGAGCTGCAGGGACATATGTGCTCTCACCGTGAGGATATACTGAATCATAGACTGTGAAATAATCTTCCTTTCTTCCGTTAGCTATCTTTAGATAACTTATAGAACAGATTTTTTTCTTTTACCCCCTATTTTTTGAAATTATTTCATTTTAAACCATTTTTTCTAAGTAAAAAGTATTTAAAATCACATATTTAAATGAAAAAAAAATCAAAAGTCACCTGGTAATAAATTTCCCTATATGTAAAATTGAGGTACACGTGTATCTGACTTACTAACAAGTTGGTATAATCAGTGAATTATAAACCATTTCCTTGGAGCTTAGAATTCCTTTTCTTTATGTCATAGTGGTGCTTAAGTTCCAAAAACCAATATACAAAACCATCTTTAACCTTTATTTTATCTGAAATATAACTATAAAACTGAACTTTGTATGTAAAAATGTTTTCTGAGAAATAATGCTCTGAATTCCATTTTAAGATGTCAGGAACGCTTCTCATTCATAACACAGTGGAAATGACTCACTTCCTTTTCCTAATCATCTATTTGGTGGGTAGTAGGATTGGAGGACTCCACCAAGAAGAAATTATGAGTTGTATTTATGACTGCAATAAATGTACAAACAGAATGAAAATCAACAACTTTCTCTGCCAGGTGCTTCCCAAATACAAATTCACTGGATTCTGGTTCTTATTTATAAATTCCTGAACTGTGGAGGGGGTATGGGGAAAAGCAAGCAACTCTGTGCTTAGCCCAGTATTTATGACACCATATTTAATTCTCTCTCTCTCTCTCTCTCTCTCTCTCTCTCTCTCTCTCTCTCTCTCTCCTAGTATACTGAGCATTTTAGGGCTAGACTTTAATCAGTTCACAGTGGTATCCATAGTTCCAACAACAGTAACTAGCACATAGAAATATAAAATAAATATTGGTTAATCAATGAACTGGGAATGGAAAGGAACATAAATAGGATGATGAACATGAAAGGGAATTTCAATGTCAGAGGTTCATGAAGCTAAGAACTGCAAAGGTATGGGGGCTCCTAGGGAATTTCTTTGTCGTTAGCTATCTGCATGGTTGCCCTCTCTCCTCATGGCATTTCTCTCTGATGATTCATCTCCCCAGACCCCAGACTCTAGCCTCCCGTCACATGATTCAGCCTTCTCTCATTCTTCTGTCTTTCTCCTGCTAACTCTACTACAAATTCTTTTTACCTCTCTTGAAGAGTAGTTTAATTATTTCTTTCTCTCTTGCTAGACCATGCCCTTATCATTTTACTCTTTGCACTCAGAACAGTGGAGTAAGTGTTCTTAAATGGTCTTAAATAAAAACCAGAGAAACTCTGGTACCATTGTTCAAATCATTAAGAGGACTCCATCATTAATATATTTATCAAGCATTCCTGAACTCTAACTTAGTGCCAGTCATTGTGCTGGACACGTAGTATACAAAGATGAAGAAGACATTAAGACTGACCTACAAGTTATATTCTAAGAAAGAGACAAAAGCAGATGATTTATTGATATATGATACACTGGTGGTAAAAATACCCACTGGGCATTACACCAAGGAACTTGGAAGTAAGCATCTGGTTGGCTTCCTGGAGATGACAAATGAGTTAAATCTAAAAGGTAGTTAAGACTTTCCAGAGGAAGAAAGTGGATGGTTTTTCTAGGGATAGGAAAAAATATTCCAAATAGAGCCAATGCAGGAAGGGGAGAAATAGCATGGCCATTATAAGTACAGTAGTTTATTGGCACTGAAATATAATTTGAAGAAAAGCCTCATGGGAAAAGAAACCATAGGCAGAGATCAGCTCCTGGAGTGACTTCTATGTCACATGGAGTAGATTGAACATTATACTTTAGATGTTTTAAGGAGGTAGCAAAATAGATTACTTGGGTGGCAAAGTTAGATACGGACCTGAGGGAAAACGAATAGCAGTCATGAGAAATGTTCCACACTTAAATTAGGGCTGTGATAGCAAGGATGGAGATGGTAGCAGTTGGATTGATATATTATTTAGAAGATAAAATCTGTACAATTTAATGGCTGGCTTTGGTGAGCCAAGGGAGGGGTTTCTAAAGAGAATTGCCTGTGTTGGTGACTGACAATGGATATTATAAGGATAAAGATAGCTTCCTTTCAGATACTTGGAAGAAATTTTATTGTTATCACCTCTTAAGTTGCAGGTCAATTTTTTTATGGAGAAAAGTTAGCAATTGTCCTTTTCAAAATATGTTTTTAGTAGTTGTTTTTGGAATCTGCTAAGGGCAAAATTGTGTTCTTGACATATTGGCAAGTATTTAACACGGAATACATCAATATTTCCAGTCACAATAAATATACTATAAAGACAAGTTTAATGCTTATCTTAATTGGCTAACAGATAATCAGGCTCATGGTGCTGTTTAATCCATTAGCATTAACGAGGTAGAGGTAGGTTTTATCAATACTGACACTTGTTCAGATCCCTAGGCCCAGGAACATAAGAATTTACAATCACAACCAATGCTTCTTCACTAACAATAGTGTGTTAACCCTGACTGTTTCAAACTCTAAAATTCTGTTACGTCACGCTGTAAAATTTATTGCCAATGCTTCACTCTGTTAGTGGTCCAGGGACTTATTACTCAAAATGTGATCTGTGGACAGAGCATTCATATCACCTGGGAACTTGTTAAAAGTGCAGAATCTCAGGCCCACTTCAGATCTACGGAATCAAAACATGCATTTTTGCATAATTCCCATATGATTCATCTGGGCATTAAAATTTTAGAAGCACTGATCCAAGACGTTCGTTTTCTGAACATAAAAATCATGTGGAAGACTTTGAGCTTCTGGTAATGCCGTGTTTCCCCGAAAATAAGACCTAGCAGGATAATCAGCTCTAATGCGTCTATTGGAGCAAAAATTAATATAAGACCCCGTCTTATTTTTCTACAATGTAAGACTGGGTCATAATATAATTAATATAATATAATATAATGTAATATAATGTAATATAATTAATATAATATAATATAATACTGAGTCATATAATATAAGACCGGGTCTTATATTAATTTTTGTTCCAAAAGACACATTGAAGCTAATTGTCCTGCTAGGTCTTATTTTCGGGGAAACACAGTGGCAGAGGTTCTTCAATGAGAATTAATTCTCCTTCTGAAAACAATGATAAACTTTGGAAAATTGTTTTAAGGCACTGGAGAGCAACCACAAACAGGCAAGCACTGGAGAGATTACATTCTTAAATGAAGAGCACTACGGCATTTATATAACTGTGCTCTGAAGGTGCTACCCAGTCAACACAATGTGCTGGCAGATAAAGGTCAAGCAAAAAACCAGAAGCCTGTTTGTTGACTTAAGGAGTTCAGAGATGCCACCATGGAACTTGACAAAATTCCACAACTTAGGGAACCACAGAAAGAGAACTCCAAATCTTGATACAAAACATCCTCAAATTCTTGACTGATTTCTAAAATGTACCCAAGGGATTGAAACTCCAAGTAGCCAAAGGGAAAACAAGTAATATAGTGAAGGAACTTATAGTGATTTCAGCTGCAGAGACAACAGGGGAAAGGGAATTTATTAATATTTTATTTTGCCTTTTCTTTTGTTAATGTCTGGTCTTATCTTTATTACTGTTCTTCTTCTACTTGCTTTGGTATTTGCCCTACTTTTCTAGCTTCTTGAAGTAAAAACTTAAGTCATTGATTTTCCACCTTTTTTCTTTTCTAGTAGTATCATGAAAGATTAATAAATTTCACTCTAAGAACTCCTTTTGCTGCCTCTCATAAGTTTTGGTATGTTGTTATTTCATCATCATTCAGTTTGAAATATTTTCCAATTTGCCTGTGATTTATTCTTTGGCCCATAGGTTATTAATATTTAGATGTGCACCATTCTATTTCTAATGGGATGTTCCTAGGTAAAAGCTTATTGCTATTGACTTCTACTTGAATATCATTGTGGTAGTAGCACATACTCTGTATATTGGCTCACTTCAGTTTATGAAGACTTGTATCATGATCCAGGATACAATCTATCTTGACCATACGTACCACGTAAACTTAAAGAGAATGTACATGTTGAAGTTGTTAATCATACGGTTACATAACTATTAATTTAATCAAAATTGTTGACAGTTTTTCTCAGATCTTGTATGGTTGCCCCAAACTCTGTTCTCTATTTCTCCAAGCCAGAAATTGCGTGGCTTAGACATTCAATAGCTGTCCTTCCTGGGGATGTGTCTGCTCTCTGTGCTGAGGCCAAGAGCCAAAATACTGAAAACTATCCCTGTGGTGATACCTTCTGCCAAGTGTTAACCCCTCTGTAGAATCTGCCTCCTAATTTTCACTCTCTAAAACCATTAGATAACTGTTTTTGTTTTTCCAGAGTAAATAACTATTTTCTTCAGGAGCTTACTTGGTCCTACCAGATATAGCAGAGGAACCTGTGTTGAGTTCAATTCCTAGAATTCAGGTTTTACCCAAGACCAACTAAATTGAAATCTTTATTTTAGCATAATTGCTATATAACTTACATATGTATTTCTGGTAGTTCTCAATTTATTGCCTGTTAGATAAAAATCCACCTTTAATAACCGACTTTGCAGTAATAGAGACTCATCCTTTTAGCATTTCTCCTATGTAAGAGCAGGATGTTAAATTTTGAGACTAGAGCTGGAGAGACATTGCGGGAGAAAGGACACTCTTTCTTGTCCCAATGTGCTTTTGATTTTGTTTCTTCTTGCTCCTACTGCATTACTCCCAAGGGCATATGTAGGTAGGGATATTCACGACTCTCTGCCCAAACCATGTACCCAGAGCACACAATGCCTTAGTGAACTTAGTAAACAAAGCCCTATCCAGACCCAGTGATCACGTCACTGTGGCACTGCTGAAATGGACATTGTAACTCAGGCCTTTCACTACCGTGCTTACAAGTGGGTTCCTATGGCCTTCATTTCCTCTGGGCATCTACCTGCCAACCTTGGCCTACCTGTGCTCCAGAGAAGTATTTCCTATTGAACCAGCTCTAGTGCAGGCAACCAAATAAACTTCTCCACAATACAGTCAAATCCATTTACAACTTTGCAACCACGTCTGAATCCCAGCCTTTGGGAAGAGGCTTGGTTTCCAAGTTGGTTTCCCTTTTGAGGACTGTTCCCTCAACCACAGCCTAGTCTGACAGTTCTTGTTATGCTCTCATAATTAATTTCTGTTAAGGTTAGTAATTCTTTAAACATTCTCTGTTCAAATTACAAGGATGTCTCTGTCTTTGGATTGCACCGTGACTCATACAAGATTTTTATCATGAGTGATTCTGGGGAATAGACTTGCAAAGATGGGATTGGGAATTATTTTTGTTGTGTCCTTGATTTGAGCAGTGCTGAGCCAGTGGGAAATTGGATGATAGTAAACTATGACAATAAAAGAAAGTAAATTAAATGTAAAGGAAGTACACAGTAGAGAAAAATTTTAAAAAGATAAAAGTTTAAATAAATTTAATGTATACATCAGGACTAATTAAGTAGAAAAAAACTAGAAAAAAAACCCCACAAATTATCTACAATTACCTATATCGGTCTAGGGTGTTTTCTGACACTAACTGATTCTCTGATCCTCTATGGATACCTACTCAATGTCCAACAATTGGATTCTGACACCAACTATACAGAGTTAACATTGGACTACAGATTTAAGGGCTCAGTCCCTAAAGACTGCCTTCATTTCAGATGGCAGGCACCATTATCAGGTCACTCATACTTGTGATTGGCCAGCTGTCAATTGGGGATTCACATGACTCCCTCCTCAGGTTTGATAACTTGCTAAAACAGGTCATAGAACTCAGGAAGCCACTTTACTTATGTTTACTGATTTATTATAAAGGATACAAATGAACAGCCAGATGAAGAGGTATATCAGACAAGGTCTAGAAGAATTGTGGTATAGGTACTTCTGCCCTTGTGGAGTCGGGGAGCCCCACCATCTATGCACATGGATGTGTTCACCAATTTGGACTTTCTCCAAAGCAGCTTGTTCCAGAATTTTTTTTTATTTTTTAATTTACAGTTGATGTGCAATATTTTATTAGTTTCAGGTGTACAACATAGTGATTGGAGATTTGTATAACTTACAAGTTATCACCCCCAAAAGTCTAGTACCCATCTGACACCATACATAGTTATAACGATATTATTGACTATTCCCAATGCTGCATTTTCTATCTCCATGACTGTCTTTGTAACTGGCAATTTGTACTTCTTAATCCCTTCACCATTTCACCCATCTCTCCAATGCCCCTCTCATCGGGCAACCATCAGTTTTTTCTCTGTATCTCTGTATCTCTGTATGAGTTTATTTCTGTTTCATTTGTTCATTATATATATATATATATATACACATATATACACACATATATATGTGTATATATATATATATTCCACGTATAAGTGAAAATTATATGCTATTTGTTTTTCTCTGTCTGACTTATTTCACTTAGCATGATAACCTTTTGCTCCATCCGTGTTGTTGCAGATGGCAAGATTTCATTCTGTTTTAGGGCTGAATAATATTCTATTGTATATATGTACCACTTCTTCTTTATCACTTTACCACCACTTCTTTGTCTATCAATAGACACTTGGCTTGCTTCCATATCTTGACTATCGTAAATAATGCTGCAATGAACGTAGGGGTGCACATATTTTTTTATATTTCTGTTTTGGATTTTCTCAGATAAATATCCAGAATTGCTGGGTCATATGGTAGTTCTATTTTTAATTTTTTTAAGAACTTCCATACTGTTTTCCATAGTGGCTGCTCCTATTTGCAACCCCACCAACAGTACACAAATGTTCCCTTTTCTCAACAGCCTCATCAACAGTTGTTGTTTATTGATTTGTTGATGATAGTTATTCTAACAGGTGTGAGGTGATACCTCATTGTGTTTTTAATTTGTATTTCCCTGATGATTAGTAATGTTGAACGTCTTTTCATATGTCTATTAGCCATTTGTATGTCCTTCTGGTAGAAATATCTATTGTGGTCCTCTGCCCACTTTTAAATCAGATTGTTTGTTTTTCTGATGTTAAGTTGTATAAGTTCCTTATATATTTTGGATATTAACCCCTTAGGTGGTATATCATTGGAGAATATCTTCTCCCATATAAATGGCTTTTTTCTTTTTGTTTTGTTGATATTTTCCTTCGCTGTGAAAAAACTCTAGTTTGATGTAGCCCATTTGTTTATTTTGTTTGTTTGTTTGTTTTCCTTGCCCAAGGAGTTACATCCAAAAAAATATTGCTAAAAGCAATCAATATCAGAGAGTTTACTGCCTGTTTTCCTCTAGAAGTTTTATGGTTTTGGGTCTTACATTTAAGTCTTTAATCCATTTTGAGTTTATTCTTGTCTATGATGTAAGGAAGTGATCCAGTTTCATTCTTTTGCATGTATCTGTCCAGTTTTCCCAAGACTATTTATTGAAGAGACTGTGTATATACCAATAACCAAGTATCAGAAAAAGAAATTAAGAAAAACAATCCCATTTACTACTGCATCAAAACAAAATAAAATATTTAGGAATAAATTTAACCAAGGAGGTAAAAGGCCTGTACTTGGAAAACTATAAGACACTGAAGAAAGAAACTGAAGAAGATACAAATGAATGGAAGGATATACAGTGTTCATAGATAGGATGAATTAATGTCATTAAAATGTCTATTCTACCTAAAGCAATCTACAGATTCAATCAATCCCTTTCAAAATAACAATGGTATTTGTCACAGAGGTAGAACAAATAATCCTAAAATTTACATGGAATCACTAAAGAGCCCAAATAACCAAAGCAATATTGAGAAAGAACAAAGTTGGAGGTATCACACTAGCTGATATCAAACTATACTATAAGACTATAGTAATCAAAACAACATTGTCACGGCATAAAAACAAACACCTATGTCAATGGAACAGAATAGAGAACCAGAAATAAATCCATGCCTACATGGTTAATTAATATATGACAAAGGAGGCAAGAATATACAATGAAGTAAAGATAGTCTGTTCAAGAGTTTTTATAGAGCTCAATATCCAGACACTCCTCCTCTTCCTGGAGGTTAAGGGGTAGAGCTGAATATTCCAACCTTCTAATCACTTGGTCTTTCTGGTGTCCGGCCCTACCCCGAGGCAGCCTGTGGGTTCCACCATAAGTCACTTCATTAGCATAAACACAAGTATGATAAATGGGCCTCATTGTGAGTAAAAAAAAAAAGACACTCCTATCACTATGGAAATTCTAAGGGTTTTAGGAGTTCTATGGCAGAAACTGGGGACAAAGACAAAATATATTTTGGTATTATACCACAATCTGGAATGAAAGCAGTTATACATACATTATATATATACATACATATATATACATACATACATATATATATATATATATATATATATGTATTTACACACACACGCACACACACACACACACACACATTATCCACAAAATTAAAAGGAAATAAATAGGATATCTCTGGAGCGAAGAAAAAATGATGCCAAGATCAAAATCTGGGTCTACAAAAAGGAATAAGAGTATCAGCAATGAGAAACATGTGAATAGATATAAAAGATTTATTTTCTTATTTTCAATCTCTATTATATATAATTAAGTATCCAAGACATCTAAATAACAATACGGCGTGGTATTACAGCAAACATATGAGGAAAATGATCAATCAGTACAAAAACCCAGAAGTATACAGTGGAAGTGTACCGTTATAAGCTTCTTATGTATATGTGTGAAGAGGTATATTATTCTTGAAATTGTAATAAATAAAATGAGCCATAAGACAACCACTAAATTAAAAAAAACAAACAAACAAAGAAACGAAAAAAACAAAGAGGTATGGCTAACATTCCAATGGAATTAAATTAGAGAGGATAAAATGCAATCATAAAAATATTAAATTAATCCTAAAATAGGTAACAAAAGTAGAAAAGGAAAGAAAAATATGATGGGATAGATATAAGATGATCTGGTAGAATTAAGCCCAAATATACCAATAATCATATGAAATATAAATTGTCTAAATGTTCTAATTTTTAAAAGAGATTTTAAGTGTGGATAAAAATTAAGACCCACATATAAATTGTGTACAAGAATCCCACACAATATATAGGCACATAATTTGAAAGTAAAAGGAAGCTGGAATGGATATATTAATATCAGAAAAACTATAATAATCTGAAATGGTCGTACCCCTAATATTTGAGCTTAAAAATAGATTAAGCAAAACTAATAGAACTAAAAAGATAGAGAAATCCACAAATATAGACAGATGTTTTAACACTCCTCTCTCAATAATTGAAGTGGTCAGAAAATCATTAAGGATAAAAAAATACTTGAAAAATACTATCAGTCAAATTTTCTGTAATTGACATTATAAAAATATTCACAGAATACACATTTTTCTCATATGCACACTGAACATTTAGAAAGATAGGACATATTCTGGACTATTAAGTCTCAATTAATTTATAGAAATTCAATCATATGAATTATATTCTTTGAAAGGAATGGAATTAAATTAGAAATCAATAACAGAAATTTCTGGAAAACTGCCAAATATTTGGAAACTAAATAACACACTTCTGAGAAATCCATGGATCAAAGAAAATATCATACAGGAATAAATTACTGAAGTATGAAAAGTATTGAAGTATAGAAGAATTGAACTGAATGAAAACAAAAACAAAATAACAAAATTTGTGTAATGCATTTAAAACAGTGCTCGAAGAGAAATATTTAGCATTTAAACTCTGGTGCTTTTAAAAATATGTCCACAAATTCTTTCATACTCCACTTTTTTAAGGGGTGGAGCTTAATTTCCCTCCCTTTCAGCGTGGGATAAATTTAGTTACTCGCTTCTAATTAATAGAATAAGACAGAAGTAACAGTATGTCACTTATGAAAATATGTTATAAAAAGACTCAGTATCCATTATGGATGTTCTCTATCTAAGGCATCATTTATATTGGAGACAGAGCACGTCCATTTCAGGACACTCGGAAACCTATGGAGTGGCCCATATGGTGGAACCTGAAGTGTCTGGCTGACTGAAATAAAGGGACTAAAGCTTGGTAGCAAACCTATGTTTGAATTTGGAAAATAGATGATCCCCTAGACGTGCCTTCAGATGAGACTGCAATGCTGTCAACATCTTGTTTGCAATCTCATGAGAGATTTTGAGTCAGGACCATTCAGCTAATACACTCCCAAATTTCTGACCATAGAAACTGAAATAGGAAATGTTTGTTTTTTTAATCTTCTAAATTTGGGGATAATTGATTACACAGCAATATATGAGTAATAATGAGTTTGATACTGAAAGTAGAGCATTGCCATAGTAAAAAGCCTAAAATATTGGGGGGAGGAAGCCTTAAATATTGGGGAAATTTTGACACCAATCAGTAGGCTTTGTAGAGATTTTTAGCAAAAGCCTAAAACACCTTTAAGAAACTATTACAAATGGAGAAGACAAACAAACTCACAGACACAGACAATAGTTTAGTGGTTACCAGAGGGTAAGGGGGGTTGGCAGGGATAGAAGAGGGTAAAGGGGGTCAAATATATGGTGATGGAAGAACTGGCTCTGCGTAGTGAGAACACAATGCAATATATAGATGATGTAGTATACAATTAGACACTTGAAACATATATAATTTTATTAACCAATGTCACGCCAATAAATTTAATAATTTTTTTTTAATGTGAGAAAAAAGAAATACAAATGAAATAGAAAACAAGACACCATTAACAGAGTCCCGGTCTTAGATACGGATGCTGGTGAGGACATTCAGGAAAGTCAGGTAAACGTTATCGGAAACTGGAGAAGGGGGCTCCTTGTTACATAGTTGCAGAAAGTGAAATATGGATACCATCAGTCAGGTTGAAAATAGAACATATACTTAATAAACTGGATAATCCGGCTAAGGATATTTCCAGCCAAAGTGTTGAATGTGCTGACTTTTTTTTTTCCCTTAATGCTTAACATAAAATTGAGAGAGGTAAATTAAGAAAATTCTGTTAAACATCAAAGACCTGGAACTTGAAGGTTTTTCAAATTTTGCCTCTACAGACAACAAATATTAACATTAAATAACGGCTTCTGAGAAAATATAAAGCCCAGTGCATTAATGTCTAAACCAAAGGTGCGACTATAAAACCTTTTGTTAAGATCTCAGGAAGATCAACAATGGTGTATTCAGGGTGCTATTCAGTGAAATAAAATGCTCTTTAAAGAGACTAAAGCTGTGCCTCACACATCTCTCAGTAGGACTTGTAGGAAGCTTCAGGGTGTTTTCTCTCAGCTTTTACATCAAAACCTCAAAATATAGAAATACAAAAGGGCCTATCTTAAAGAAATATGTGTGTGTATGACTTTTGTCTAATAGAGTAGGCTCCAGTAAAAATCAGAGAAGACCCATAAAGATTTTAAAGTATTATATATGCAGAACCATCACCCATTGACTGAAAGACCTAAAGACAATACAAAATGCAGTGAAATGAAAAAAAGGACGTTCCCCTTAAATACTACCAGCAAGTAGGAGACTGAGGAAACTACTCAGCTACAAACAGATGCCGCCTTTCATGCTAAAGGAAAGATGATTCAGAAGGTAGAACGAACAGCCCAGAGGACGGAGCTGAGAGCCACAGGAAATTGTCCCAGGCTTTGAGACCTACAAGGAACTTTCAATATTTGCCTGACTAGATTTCAGAATTGCTATGGACTTCTTTGTGCTAATGATTCCACCTGCTATACTCTCTCTCTTTTTCTGTCTCTTTTAATTAGTTTCAGGTGTACAAAAAACACCCACAATCATAATGATTAGATATTTACACCCCTTACAAAGTGATAACCCCACCAGTTCTGCTACCCCTATGACATCGTACATAGCTATTCCAATACTACTAACTCTATTCCCTATACCGTGCTTTATGTCCCGTATTTGACATTCAATATTATTTTATATTAGTTTCAGGTGTTCGATTGTACAGTGCAGTGGTTAGGCATTTCTATAAATTGATGAAGTGATCCCCCTGATAAGGCCAGTACCCACCTGACACCCTGCATAATTTTTAAAACATTACTGCCTATATTCCCCATACTGTATTTCATATCTGTGGGGACACAGCCAGGAGTGCAGTTTCTAGGCTCTCGCCTGCACGTGGAGGGGTGCTCACTTGGGTAGTAAATGGCCATCAACTGTGATTGGATGGCCATTAGCTAGTTGGCCGTCGGCTGTAACCAGTGAGCCATTGGCCACTAATATAATTGCTGTGGCTATGCTAGCAGTAAATGGGGGCTAGCAAGAAGATGGTGGCTGAGCTAGCAAGCGCAACATTGCAGTTAGCATGGAGGATTGTAGTCAGCAAGTGGGGTTGATTGGTTGGCAGAGAAGTGGATGGCGGGTTGCGGATCTTGTGGCTCCTGCTTCTTGTGTGTCTAACCCAGCCGCCAGAGAGACTATAGTGGTGTGACTCCCCTATCTATGGCTCCATGGGTGTTCCTTTTTGGCTTTGCCATATCCTGCATTCTTATATGGGGAGCGGAGCTCAGACCCCATATGACACCCTGCATGACAATATCCCATGACTATTTTGCGACTACCAATTTGTACTTCTTAATCCCTTCACCTCCTCACCCATCCTGTTTTGTTTGTTTCTTTATTCTGTTCTTTAGGTTCCACATATAAGTGAGATCATGTAGTATTTGTTTTTCTCAGTCTGACTTATTTCACTTAGCACAATATTCTTTAGGTCCATCCACGATGTTGCAAATGATTAATTTTCATTTTTTATGGCAGAGTAATACTCCATTGTATAAATGTACCACAATTTATTTATACAATCATTTATTGATGGGCATTTGAGTTGTTTTTATATCTTGGCTATTGTGAATAATTCTGCAGTAAACATAAGCATTCATATATCATTTCAAATTAGGGTTTTGGATTTCTTTGGATAAATGCCTGAGTGAAATTGTTGGGTTACAATTTTACTCTATTTTTAGTTTTGTTTTTAATTTTCTGAGGAACTTCCATACTGTTTTTCATAGATGCTGCACCAATTTGTAAGCCCTCTGTGGGGACAGAGTCCCAGAGAGCGGTTTCCAGGCTCATGGCCATCAACTGTGATTGGATGGCCATCAGCTGTGGCTAGTTGGCTGTCAGCTGTAACCAGTGAGCCACTGGCCACTAATATAACTGCCATGGCTACGCTAGCAGGTAATGGGGGGCTAGCAAGAAGGTGATGGCCGAGCTAACAAGAGCGGAGTGCAGACAGGAGGATGCCGCCAGTGAGAATATAGTGATATGACTCCCCTACTTATGGCTCCGTGGGTGTTCCTTTTTGGCCTCACCATATCCTTCATTCTTATGTGGGGAGTGGGAGCTGAGACCCTGCCTGACACCCTGCATGACACCCTCCAACAGTGTTCGAGGGTTCCCTTGTGGGGACAGAGTCCCAAAGAGTGGTTTCCAAGCTCTTGGCCTCACGTGGAAAGGTGCTGGTTCAGTTATTAGTTGGCCATCAGCTGTAACCAGTTACCATTAGCCATTAATATAACTGCTGTTGTTGGGCTAGCAGGTGTGGATTGCAGTTAGCAGGCTGGTTGGTTGATTGGCAGAGAAGTGGACGGTGGATTGAGGATCATGTGGATCCTACTTCCTGTGTCTCGCCTGGCCACCAGTGAGACTGGGGTGCAGAAAGACCCGTTGTTGGGGTACTGGTGGATGTTTGCTCCCTGTGTCTCCAACCCAGTCACCAGTGAGAATGTAGTGGTATGACTCTCCTATCTGTAGCTCCGTTGGTGTTCCTTTTTGGCCTCACCATATCCTGTGTTCTTGTGTGGGGAGTAGACCAGAGACCCTGCATGACACCCCTTTCTCTAGATCTTCACCAGCACTTGTTGTTTGTTGATTTATTGATGATAGTTATCAGACAAGAGTGAGGTGGTATCTCATTGTGGTTTTTATTTGCATTTTTCTGATAATTAGTGATGTTGAGCATCTTTTCATATGTGTGTTGGCCATCTGTGTGTCCTCTTTGGAGAAATATCTATTCAGGTCCTCTGCCGAATTTTTAATTGGATTGTTTTTTTGGTATTGAGTTGTATGAGTTTTTTAATAAATTTTGGATGTTAACCCCTTATAAGATGTATCATTGGTAAATATCTTCTCCCATTCAGTAGTATGTCTTTTTGCTTTGTTGATGGTTTCCTTTGCTGTGGAAAAAAAAAAAAAATTAGTTTGATATAGTTCCAGTCGTTAATTTTTTGTTTTGCTTCCCTTGTCCAAGGAGATAAATCAGTAAAAATATTACTAATTATTACTATTTTTCCCTTTTTAAACAGGTATGGCTATAGCAGTTATTCAATGTCTGCTCCACTGTTGTATATTGGGTTTGTATGAGGCAGACAATTTTTATTTTAGTTTCACAGGTCTGCAGATTGAGAGGAACTCCATTCTAGGAGCTACAGTTAAGGAACTACACCTAAGGAGCACTTTCCACACCTGGGTCTGATTTAAGTGACAAGATTTTGAATTGAAAGCCAATTAGACAGTGAAATAGGACATCTGGGAAGTTGGGAGAAGATTAATGTATTTTGCATGTAAGAGGAAAGTAAAGATTTGGGTTAGAGGTTGGACTGTCGTTGTAAAAATTCCACAGATGGTTTTATATTCTCCCCTTTATAAGGACAATTTTTATCTTCTTGCTGTTGAGTATGGAAGAGACTTAGTGAACAGAATATAGCAGAAGCTGTGATATGCCATGACATGTGTAAGATTAGAATATGAAAAAAATAATTGCAGCTTCCATCTGGCGTGGACTTTCTCACTTTCAGATCACTTGCTCTTGGGAAAGCAAGAGCTCTGCTATAGTTCACTTGGGCAGACTATGAAGACTATCACATGGTAAAGAACAAGTCTCTGGCCAATAGCCAGCAAAGAATCAGCAAAAAGAATTATGCTGATTCAGCAAAGAACCAGCAAAGAATCAAAGCCTATCAACAACCACATGAGGAAGCTTGAAAGTGTATTCTTTCTGAGTTTAGCCTTCCCTTGAGACTAGAGTTCCAGCAATTTCATGAAAGACCTTGAGGCAAAACCACCTACATCTACCATTCCTGACCCACAGACACTGTGGAAAAATGAATGTTGTTTTTGAGCTGCTATGTTTTCTGATAATTTGTTACACAGTATTAGAGATATAATAGAAATACTTGTATCAGAAAGGTAGAAAAGTCTCAAATCAATAGCCTGTGCCTTCATCTTAGAAACTAGAAAGTGATGGCAAATTAAACACAAAGCAAGCAGAAGAAAGTAAATAATAAAGAGCATGAATTGATTAAAGTATAGTCCAAAATATAATAAAGAGAAATCAATGGAGATAAAAGTTGGTTCTTTGAAAAGGTCAATAAAATGGAAGAGGAAAAACAAAAACTCTTAACAAAACTGATCAGAAAATAAGAGGAGAGAAGACATTCCAGTAACAAAAATTAGAGAGGTGACATTCATGTAGAGTATTTAGATATTAAAAAGGTAATTATGGAGAATAGTTATCTGCCCCATGATGATGATTTGGTCAACAATGGACTGCATATAAGATGGTGGTCCCATAAAATTATAACGGAGCTGAAAAAATCCTATTGCCTGGTAATGTCCTAGCCATTGTAACATCATAGCACAATGTATTACTCACCTGTTTGTGGTGATGCTGGTGTAAACAAACATACTGCGCTGCCAGTTGTATAAAAGTATAGCACATATAATTATGTACAGTACATAATACTTGATAATGATAATAAACGACTACGTTATTAGTTTATGTACTTACTAGATTTTACTATTTTAGAGTGTACTTTTTCCATTTATATAAAAAATGTTTGCTGCAAAACAGTATGCCATGTTATATTGGCAGCAACCTCATACATCTTGTGTTTACCACATTTCTTCATTGCATCATTTTCTCTTCTGCTTAATTCAGTCTCATGTTGTTTTAGAAATTTAGTGTGGACTGAGTATACAGTAAAGTTTTTATAGAGTACAATTTATAAATTCTACAGTAGTGCACAGTAATGTCCTAGGCCTGCACATTCACTCACTACTCACTCACTGATTCACCCAGAGCAACTTCCAGTCCTGCAAGCTTCACTGTGGTAAGTGACTTACACAAATGTACCATTTTTTATCTTTTATACCATATTTTTATCGTACCTTTTCCATGATTAGGTATGTTTAGATATGAATTCATACATTGTGTTACAGTTGCATACAGTATTCAGTACAGTAACATGCTATATAGGTTTATAGCATAGGAGCAATAGTTTATACCATATTCCCCAGGTGTGCAGTAGGCTAGACCATTGAGGTTTATATAAGTGCACTCTGTAATATTTGCACAACAATCAAATCACCTAATGACAGATTTTCCAGAATGTATCTCCATTGTTAACTGGCACATAACTGTACTATAAACAATATACATCAATAAAGTCAACAACTTAGATGAACAAATTTTTAAAAAGACATTCTACCAAAGATCTCAAAAAAGTGAACAGGTAACCTGAATTATCCTATATTTATTAAAGACATTTAATTTGTGATAAAACTATCCCCAAATGGAAAACTCCAAACCCACATAATTCCACTGGTGAAATCTAAACATTTAAGAAAAATAAAAAATCAACCTGCCTGCAAAAACTTTTCTGGAAAATAGATGAAAGAAAGAAAACATCTGACTTAGCTTACTTTATGAGGCCTACATTATTCTGATACCAAAATAAGTCAAAGATATTACAGATAAAGAAAACTATGAACAATCCTCACATATATAGTCACAAAAATTTCTAACTAGATTTCAGCAAAAACGAAATGAACAATATATATAAAAAAATAATGCGTATGAGCAAATAGGATTTATTGACAGAATGTAAACTTGAATCAACATTTGAAAAATGTTCAACATATTCCATCACATTTAAGAAAGTATATAATTATTTCAGTGGATGCAAATAGTATTTGCAAAAATTCAACAGTCATTCATTCATTCATTGTAAAAACTCATCAAACTGGACATACAAGGGGATTTCCTCATCATGGTAAGGAAAATCTGCAGAAAACCTAATGGCATCAACGTACTTAATGTGAAAGACTACATATTTTTCCTCTAAGATGGGAAATTAATGAAAAAAACAAATCTGTTCTGCATTTTTTAAATTCAACATTGTAATGGAGGTTCCAGCCAGAACAATAACACAAGTAAGAGAGATATCTATGATCCATATTGAAAAGGAAGAAATAAAACCGTGTTTATTTATGTATGACATGTTCATCTATGTATAAAATACTAAATAATCTATTTAGAAAAAGGTACTAGTAATAAGTGACTTTAACAAGGTCAATATTTAGCGAGGTGAATATGGAAAAATCAATTGTGTTTCTAAATGTTAGTATTGAACAGTTGAAATTGAAATTAAAAAAAAAACATTTATAATAGCTTTAATAATATGAAATACTTAAAGATAAATCTTACACAACTACATTGAAAACTATTACTGAGCTAAATTAAAGACTAAATAGATGGAGACATATACAGTGTTTATTGGTCAGAAGACTCAGTATTGTTCAGATATAATTTCTCCTCAAATCACTTTATACATTCAACGTAATCATTATCAAAAACCCAGCAGATTTTAATTAAGATAGTTTAATTAAGATAGCTTTATCATGATAGTTATCATACCATAAAATTAACCCCATTAAAGTGTATAATTCAGAGGCTTTTGTTATATTCAATGAGTAGTGTGACTGTCACCAAGATAAATTTTAGATCACCACAGAAAGAAGCTCTACCCATTAGCAGTCACTTATTCCTGCCATCTCCAGCCCTAGGAAACCACTAATATGCCTCTTGTTTTTATGAATTTGACTATCCTGGGCATTTCATGTAAATAGAATTATGCAATATATGGTCAAAGGATTGGCTTTTTTAACTTAGGAGAATGTTTACAAGTTTTATCCATACTGTAGTATGTATCAGTATTTCATTGTTTTTATTGCCTAATATTGTTATGTGGATGTACCATATTTTATTTATTTATTCATCAGTTGATGAGCATCTGGGTTATTTCCACTTTTTGACTATTATAAATAATGCTGTATTAACATCCATATAAAAGTTTTTTGTGTGTCCATATGGTTTCATTTGTCTTGGATATATATATATCTAAGAGTGAGATTCCTGAATCATATTGTGACAACATGTTTAACATTTAACTTTTCCAAACTGACTGCATAGCTTTACATTCCAACAATGTATCAGGGTTCCAATTTCTCTATATCCTCACCAATACTTATCATTATCTGACTTTTTGATTTTAGTTATCCTTGTGGGTATGAAATAGTATCTAGTTGTGGTTTTGATTTGTATTTCCCTACTGACTAATGATGTTGAGCATATTTTTATAGGATATTTAGATATGTTTTTTGGGGAAAAAAATTCAAGGCCTTTGTCTACTGTTTTAGGGAGTTAGTTACCCTATTTGTCCACCTCAGCAATAAAAACAGCTAGGTACAGATACATCCAGCAGAATAGATGAATCTCAGAAACATTATGTTGAGTGAATGAAAATGCAAAAGAGGTCATATTCTATGATTCCATTTATATGAAGTTCTAGAGTAGGCAGAACTATATTGTAGTAAAACAAAAGCAGGGAGTATTTGCATCTGGGCAGTGGGCTGATGAGTAAGAAGCGTGAGGGAACTATCTAGAGTGATAACAATGTTCTCTATTTTGGTAGAGATTTTGGTTCAGGGGTGTACACAGTTATCAAAGCTCAATGAGTGGTAAGTTGAGCTTTCTGACAATTACGTTTGTGAAGTCATTCTAGAAAGCGTGATACATACCTCATTGCTGAATATCACTATGGTCTCCTTCGAAGTACTCCCCTTAGGAAGCTATGCACTGATGGCAGTGCCTAGTCTACCTTTCAAAGCAATTTTGGAACACTTTTTCTGGAATGACCATTAGAACTGTTGTCATATTACCCTTGGTGGCCTGAATGCCATCAAAATGTCTCCCTTTCAATATTTCCTTCATCTTCAGGTTAAGAAAGAAGTCATTGGGGGCCAGATCTGGTGAGTAGGGAGTGTGTTTCAATAAAGTTGTTTGTTTACTGGCTAAAAACTCCCTCACAGACAGTGCCATGTGAGCTGGTGCATTGTCGTGATGCAAGAGCCATGGATTGCTGGCAAAAAGTTCAGGGTGTCTAACTTCTTCACGCAGCCTTTTCAGCACTTCAAAATAATAAACATGGTTAACTCTTTGTCTAGTTGGTACAAATTCATAATGAATAATTTATCTGATATAAAAAAAATGTTAGCAACATTGTTTTGACTCATTTTTGATCGTGGAGAATTGTCTGGCTTCCATTATGCACTTTGACTCTTTGTGTCAGGGTCATATTGGTACACCTGTGTTTCATCACCAGTGATAACATGGACCAAAGCATCATCTTTCCTCTCCAAAAGGTCTTGGCAAACTTCAATTCCCCTTTGCTTTTGTTCATTGGTGAGCTTCTTTGGGACCATTTTTGCACACATCTTTCTCATGCCAAGATTTTCATTTAAGATTTTCCTAACTTTCTCTATCGATGTTTACTTGGTCGTCTATGCTTCTCACAGTCAGCTGATGATTTTGACACAGAATTTGATGAATTTTTGAAATGTTTAGTTGTACTTATTACTGGCCTCCCTGACCTCTCTTCATCAATGATGCATTCTCTCCCCTAAGAAAAACGTTTAATTCATTTGTACACTGCTGTTTTCTTCATGGCATTATCCCCAGAAACTTGGACTAACACGTCCCTGATTTCACTTCCACTCTTGTCAAATGTAACAAGAAATTTAATGTTTGTTTGTAGCTCTAATTCAAGCTCAGACATTCTTACAACAGCACACAAAAACATGCAACATTGATGAACACCACTCAGTAAGACTCCGCCACATATCGGCACGATCACAGCTGTGAGACACTGATATACCAAGGTTATAAAATCTTACTGAACTGTTTGTACAGTGCTTCCAATATACGTACACTGTAGGAAGTTTGCGAACTTTATTGTCAGACCTGGTATCTCTTTTCTAAAAATACCTATAAACAAATATTGAACTCTAGTTAATAATATGCATACTGAAGTGTTAATACGTATACTGAAGTGAGGTGTAACTCTTAATTTATCACATGGGAACATCTAAGAAAGTGCTATGTAGTTGTCAGAGATATAAGAATGGAGAATCATTCCTTGAAGATTGCTTCCGAGTGGAATAGTTTGTTCTGACTCAATTCATTTTAGGAAGGTTTGTTTTAAGTTTTGATACCTCTTTCCATGTTGTTGGATCCTTATTATTCATATTGTAATAATTCTGTATATTGCAGGAAAAAATTATTTTGCATTTTAAATCAATGGGCCTCTTTTACTCATATTGTTGCATGTGTGTAATTTGGCTGCAGTTTTGTTTTATTTGCTTGGTGTTATTTGTCCTTTCTTTTCTCACAACTTTTAAAAAAGTTTTTGTAGTATTTACAAATATAAGTAGATTCTTTACATTATACCATTTAAAAAAGAATTGAGATATAATATTAGTTACAGGTGTACAACATAATAATTCAACATTTGTAAATATTGTGAAAATATAAGTCTAGTTAACATATATTACCATAGTTACAGAACTTTTAAGATCTCTCAGCAACTTTCAATAAAAAAACAGTATTATTAACTATAGTTACTATACTGTACATGTATAGTAACATACCCATGACTTAGTTATTTAATAACTGGAAGTTTGTATCTTTTCACCACTTTTACCCATAGGAACACATTAAAGGAATCAGAAAAGATAAATAAAAAGGTTAATATAATAAATGGTATAAATATATATTTGCTTTGTTTTTTATCTTAGCTTTTTTAAACGACATTATATAAAGTAATAATTATAACATGTTAATAACATATCAAGATTTACTATGTATAATAATAGCACAAAGGTAGAGAGACTATAGCTATGTCAATATTTTATTGTAATAAATTGTAGAAGTTTGAAAAAAATTTAAGTAAGTTTCTAAGTCCATATTTAAGCTTAGTAGAAAGAATTTAGTTAAATTATTACAAATTGTTTCTGTATAAAGATAAAGCTACATCCTTAATTCTCTCTAACTAAAGACATTACATAAAAGAGGCAGAAATATGTACTAGTTCTCTCTAGAGGGCACCATATTATAATACTTCTTTTCTAGGGAGAAACATTTTATACTTTTCTCTTGGGAGATGATATCAGAATCTGAAGGTGAAGAGATATGTCTCCTTTCTTTCTTTCCTTCTTTCCTTCTTTCCTTCCTTCTTTCCTTCTTTCCTTCTTTCCTTCTTTCCTTCTTTCCTTCTTTCCTTCTTTCCTTCTTTCCTTCTTTCCTTCTTTTCTTCTTTCTTTCTTTCTTTCTTTCTTTCTTTCTTTCTTTCTTTCTTTCTTTCTTTCTTTCTTTCTTCCTTTCACTTTGGAAGTTTATTATTTTCTACCAACTGACTGAAAGAATGAAACACAAAGAACATGTTTTCTACCAAGTGCAAAGCTGGAGGAACATTTACTCTGAGCTAGACTGAAACAGGGATGGTTTAAAGCATATTGCTAAAGGTGCTTGAGATTCAAAGTCAAATAGGTAGTTAAATAGGTCCTTGGCTTTCAGTTTGAAGGTTAATATGTGACTTTCTTAAAGAGGAAGACTGAGTTATAGGTAATAGGAAATAATTTAGAAAAACATGTGATATTTTATTTTATTTCATTAGTTTTTGTTTTTATTGTGGTAAGAATGCTTAACATGAGACCTACTCTCTTGACAAGTTTTTAAATGCATAATACAGTATTATTAACCATCTTATTAGCTGTATTGTTGACACAGTGTTGTACAGTAAGTAGATCTCTAGAACTTATTTATCTGCATAACTGAGACTATATACCATTGAACAGCAACTCCTAATTTATTTATTGGTTTGCTCTATAATATTTCTCCAAAAGTGTTGTCTGCTTTAAGGTTTTGTAAACATCATTCAAGTTTGGTTATTTTTACAGGAGAAGCTATATTTTGAACCTTAAATGTATTGGCAATCCATGACCCTAAATACTTCAGTATCTGTGCAATATTTGGAAAGCATCTTTGTTCTTGAGGGAAACTATGTAATATAGACACGCTGCTAGCTATTAACAGAATGTGAAAATAACAGATAAGGTTTTAGAAAGTAAAATTATCACACTGACCCTGAAATTATAAAACCACAGTCATAAATAGCTAGCATGCTTTCCTTTCTCTAGATTTCATAAGTTATTTTTTTTCATTTGCACCTGGAATTTGATGTTTATCCAACAATTTTTCAAAGAGAACTACACTTGCCAATGTTATAGATTTTTATGCTTATAAAACATTAACATATAGATTTTTTCTATCAAAGGCAACAATTTCTCCAAGTGACAGTGAGAGTGAATAACATCAGAATGGTAATAGTAGAAAGGAGTTAAAGAATTGATGGGAAATTTGACCTTTACTTTCAGACAATACTCTGGTTACTCTCATTTTTTTGTTTGTTTTGTTTTGTTTGTTTGTTTTGTTTATTTTTTGTTACAGTGTTTCAATCATGAAAATTTATATTCTTTTTATTACTCATTAAAATTTTTAATCTAATATTCATGTTTTTAATAATATAAAGAAAAAATGAAATGAGTTTGACTTAGATTTATTCAGTATCATTATGTGTTATGTGTGGGTTTCATAATCTTTAGAGAATGGTATTTCCTTTGGACATTACCCATTTTAAAATTAGATAACAATTTCAGCCTTAGAGATATAGAGGCATAAAGTTTTCAAGATGGTATTTTCTAGTTGGGTTGGCTCAAATACGTGGGTTTGTGCTGTTAATATCTTATTTCCAGCCAGTGAGTTGACTGACAGAAATGTTTGTAAGTGAATCAAGAGTAACTATTGCAAATCTGATTTACCCACCTAGAAATATTTGATTTTAAATCACAATATTTTTTTCTCTCTTTATGCCAGGGGTCATTGAAGCTCATATACTTCTCTCATTCTTGGCATACAGGAGAGTATCTTTCCCAGGTAAGATAGATATACATTTCAGTCATGTCCTTGGAACAGAAATAGAGCTGCAACATAATATTGCGATGTGATATTATGCAAAGAGGTTTGGATTTGGATTAAATATTTTGTGAAAAGAGGAGCATGAGTATAGCTCCAAAAATAGCTGGGTTTGATTTTTGTCTCTGTTATTTGTGAATTGTTGAGTTTGAGAAAGTTACTTAGCATTTTAAGCCAGTTTACTCATCTGTTGAATGGTGATGATACTGACCTCATAGGTTTACTCTAAAGAATAAATGAGATGAATGCATATGAAAACTTGACCACATATGTGTTTGATAAGTGTTTGCTAATATCCCTTTTTAAAAAAAAAAAATATGTGCAAATTGTTAGCATTATTATCTTGGGAAATTATATTAACATATCACATACTCAGTTTACTTATATACAAAATTGAGGTATTATTGTTAAATTATTCTGAGAATTTTAATAAATAATACTTTTAGCATGTTTTGTAAATGTACAAAACAGCTATGTTAACTCTGGAGATATCTTAATGCAATGTCTCAGTAGGTATGATAATGTTAATCACTGTACTTATTAAGCACTTATTTATGTTCTTTGTGCCTAGTATACTTTATATACATTAATTCATATAATCCTTGTACCAAACCTATGAATTGGTTGACTTTAAAATTTTTCTACCTATCAGTTAGATATTACTGTTATCCCAGTTTTACATATTGGGAAAACCGAGTCAGTCATAAATCATACAACTAATAAGGGTGTGACCCAGGGGTCTATATGAGGTGATATATTTAAGCTCAGGTATTCCATCTGGTTAAAATACTATTCTGATAATGTGGGGAAAATAATTCGACTTCAACTTCAGAGAGTGGGAAAAGTGGAGGAAAGAGATGGCAAAATGTACAATGTGAGTGAGAAATATTTATAATAGATAAAAGGGAAGGCTTCACATTTGCCCTGATTGGAGGATGTTGACATGGGGATGTTGTAAGCAGTTTAATAAGAAGTGAGCTATGCTATGTGAGTGGTTAGGAGTACATTTTTGGCTTTCTTTGGTTGGTTCTAAGTTGGCAGTGGGGACAAACATTAGGGAAGCTGTCAGTTATTAATCAAGTCCTGGCCATTTTATGCCAATTGATACAGAAGTCATTGTTTAGTTTCCTGGATTACCAATAGAGATAGCAATTTCTGTTCCTACAAGCATGATTTATAGCAGACTGACTCTGTTTATTGTAGATTAGAGTTGGTTTCCTGAGCAAGTTGTTGCAGATTGGAGATCAAAATTCTGTTTTTATACATGGTCTGGCCATTGTCTGTTTGTATATTCAGTCTCTTAATAGATTTGAAACAAAAATGTAAAACTTCTCTATCTATGGGGGAAAAAATCAGAATAAACAAAGTTGGAAAGAATATTAAACCATGAAAGATAATTACAAAGTCTATAACAATATATAATAACACATGTTTATATATTTACCATAAAAGGAGTTTTAATAACTTATAAAGAAATTATTAAACCTCTCAATGAAAAAATAATCAGGAAAATAACAGGTAATGCACAAAAAAGAAAATATATTTAACTTCAAAGAAATGCAAATAAAGTGAGATTTAATTTTTAGCCTATTACATTGACACATATTAAAATGACTGACAAAACTGAATGACAGTGTAGGTTGAAAAAAACAGACATTCTGACACATTGCTAATGGTAGTCTAAATTGGTCCAACTTTCCTGAAAGGCAATTTGGCAACTCTGTGAAATGCCTTTAACATATGCCTTTTCTTTGGGCCAGTGATGCTCTTCTAGGAATTTATTCTGAGAAATAATGAAGCATATACACAAATATGCAAGGAGGATGGATTAATCCAAAGCAGCCTATGATTCCAATCATAATAGATTCGTTAAATAAATTATGGTACATTAGATGTAATCCTTAAAATGGTGATGCCAGAATATATTAAGTAATATAGAAAGTTATATATTAGGTGTTAAATTAGCATAAACCATTTGAGAAAACAATCTGGAAGAATAAACATCTAAAAGCTAGCAACTGTTGTCTCTAAATTAATCATAGGTCTTGAAAATTTTTTAGTATTAGTATTTTTGTTTATTAGTAATTCCTATTTTTCAACAATGAATGAGTATGTGAATATTGCTGAAAAATAGCATTAGTGCTTTTAGTATATAAGACTATAAAAAAGAAAACATATAGTTAACAATCTCTCCACCTGGAAAATACCTATTAACATTTTAAAAAGTAATTCATGCATATTATTAGAACATTCAAATAAATTTTCAAACAGTTTAGAATGAGAATCAGAGTTTTCTTTCTCTGCTCCCCTGTCCCTCCTCCAAAGATAATTGTTGTTAACAGAATTTCATGTATTGTTTGGTCACATTTTAAGGGGAGAAGGAATGTACATACATCAAAAAAGAGGAAAAAAGTTAACCAACAATTCTGAAGTTAATTGGCTCAGGAAATAAATCCCACCTTCTGCTTCTCTTTAGCTCTTGTCTGAATTCCCATATTTCCAACTCATTGGCTTCGTATTAGGATGTTCTAAATTATACCTTACAATTTATATTACAATACATAGCTTTTTATAAGTCTTTAGTTCATATCTTTTCCTTTCACTCAAATTAAAGGTACGTTTAAAAAGACACAGCATTTCCTATGCACTGACTATATGTTCATTTTGTTACAGTCCCAATGTACAATTGCATCACTCTACAGATTATCCATGATGCTAGACATTCTTCCCACACTTGCATTTGAAATGGAAAATGAAGTAGAAAGTTGAATTTAAACAAATTTAGAGCTGCAGTTTCTGTGCTAAATGCAAGTTTTTTTTTTTTTTTTTTTTTTTTTTTTTTTAGTGTTGTTTCCTCCAGAGAAATGATCTTATATCCAAAGCACAGACTTTCTCATAAAGGAAATTTGGAGTGGGCTCTTATTTTCATGGTGAAAACATTCAGACATGAATTACTTCATCAAAAGAAGGAGATGACTCATGATTAGGTGAACACATAGTACCCAGAGCAATATATGGTGGATTTTCAAAAAATCCACCATATACTTTTCTTTATATATGAGAGCTCTTATACTCATATTTAATTCTTCACAGGTAAACTTACTGAATATACAAACTGATAAATAGTTGTTTTGCAATGTGTATAAAGCTCCTGCTAAAAAAACTATATTGAATTTTTTTCTCCTAAAATTTTGGAATTAGAGAAAAAAATTATTGACTGATCACAGATTTTTGTTTAATGAAGTTTCCTTACCTTAAAAAAGGTATTGCAAATATGAGTGCTAAATAAGAATTCAAGAGCTGTAGGTGTACCTAAGAAAAGTTCCATAGTCTTGCTGCACCACTGCATGTGGCCTCAGGGCACGGATTAAGACTGGGAGGTTTTCCCTCCTATGCTGCATATTAAAGAGGCAGGATTGAGTGCTCAGAGACTCATGGCTAATCAGCTCAGTTAAGTGAAGTGCCCTTGACTTTGACTGGAAAACATGAACTGCAGCTCTACAATAATCTCTGTAACTCCTGTCATATACTGCCATGTCTGTCACTCTGTGCCCTGAATTCTGGACAAATATGCTATCTAGAGTGAAGTGCTTTCCAGTGAGGAAATGCTTTCCCTAGCTTACGAAGAACAGACATCTTGTACAATATAGAGATGGTACATTGAAATGAGTTTATTAAAGACTTTATTTCCACTGCTGGGATGCTAGTTTCATTAGAAATAACCTCTACCAGGACTTCGGCCTCAAATATGACCTCCCTGTGACTTGTCCCTGATTCTGTTGATCGTCTGAAGTAGATATGGATATGTGTATATCAGTCTTCTGAAGCCTACAACCACATGTATATTCCGAAGATAATCTATCCACCACCCTTTCCTCAATGGATTACGAAGTCAGTATGGTCTGGCACCAGCTTATGTTTTTATTTGGCAGTATTGCACAAGGTCTTTGAAGTTCCAGTCTTCCATCTGTTATTCTCTTGTTGATGGGGTAGCTATCCACCAAAAAAGCTGGAAAGCTACTACTTCCTACTGAGGAAACATAATTTAGTTCAGTTATAATAACTCACTGTCTTCTCCTTGATAATTGGCCTTTTCAAAATAATCATGGTTATTTTTGCTCTTAGAATAGCTGAACTGTACTGAGTATATGCTGAACAATCCAGGGGACACCATTTGCATGGTAATATGAGTGTCACACCTGGAGTTGTGCAATACAGTGCTCTCACTGAACACTTGGAGGTGTCACATCTAACCAAGACATAGGTGGTCAGAGACAGTATAACAGAAGTAGTATGAAGGGATCTCCTGACAAGTCTCAGTTCCATTTAGATGTTTGTCATTTCCCTATTTATGGTACTTGTCACATTGTAGAATAATTGGTTGTTTCACTTCTTTGCCTCCTCAAATGAGTTTCATGAAGTCAGGAATTACTCACATTCTATTACCAAGTAATAGCAAAATACCATACACATTTTCAGATTATTTATTGAAAATATAGACTAAAAGACATTCAATGGTATGTCAAATAACAAGAAGAGGTGGTATCTCTGTGGGATGAGACTCAAATGGTAAGTATCATGTAATTATTGCTCCAGCAAAAATCATATATTAGTATATATAGGTCTATCTATATCTTGGAATTGTTGAAGATGAAAAGGGCTATCAAACCTCAGAGTTTCAAATCCAGCAACACAGAGTTCTTTTAGATGCTTAGCACACTGAGTCTTCCACTCTCTCTCTAACCCATCAATCCAATCCAATGAGCCAGAAGTGGTATACTACACAATGAAAAAAGTGTCATGGGCCTAGTATCATGGCTAGCACTAGAATCTAGATCGGCTTCACAAGTATATAGCAAAGGATCATGCGTATGAACTTGAATTTCACCTAGAAATGAGACACTCCATTCTTGCCCTAAGAGGTATGGATGTGCCCTAAGGAAGGTGAAGGAGGAAAATATATAATAATATACATATATTTGCAAAGCCCAAATTAGACAAAGTGGAAGTTTACACTCAAACTGTGCTATAAATCCTCAGGACTGGCTTCACCTACAACTTCCAGAACAAATAAAAGTCACTATAGTTGTATATTCCTTCAGAAATGAATCCAGACTTCTTATCTTCATGGTTTACTAATGTCCTTTGGGCATGATACCAGACGTTAGGGCCAACCAAGTGTCCAATAGTAATTAAAGGCAACTATGAACTCGATATTCCTAGGCCCATGTCTTTTAATTGTTTTTTAATGGTGGGAATCAGGTAACCAGCTCTGAATTGTCAGATCACCAAGAAGAATATTTAGCTTCAGCTTCAGGTGTACAGTGCAGTGATCAGGCATCTACATCATCCCTGAGGTGATCTCCCTAATGAGACAACTAATGAGACAACTGTCCATCAGATACTCTACAAAATCTTTACAACATTAATGAATGTCAACTACAATTTTATGTGTGTGTGTGTGTGTGTGTGTGTGTGTATGTGTGTGTATACTTACAAGAAGCAGAATACAGCATTAGGAATAGAGACAGTGGAAATGTAATGGCTGTGTGCAATGTCAGAGGGGTAGTGGATGGGGGGAAGAGGGTTGACACAGTGTGAGGGATATAAATGATAAACATCTAAGTATTACTTTGTTTTGTGCACCTAAAACTAATAATAATAAAAAAAAGAACATTTAGGTTTTCAGTAGACATCAACCAGGCTATAAATACCATAAGAGAGGAACTATGCTTATTGATTTACCCTATTATTCATTCATTTAAATTTATATTGTTTAATTTTCATATTCCAGGCCCTATACTTAAGGTTTAAATATCCAGTGATATCTAAAATGGCAGTCCCCATCCACATATAATTTATCATCCAGTAGCATAGTTGGAAATATAGATAGTGAGAAAACAAATATATGGTTATAAATTCTAAATTCTATGAAGAAAAATAATTGTCTTGGCATGGATAACTATAAGACTAGAATTCTATATTCAGCAAAGTGTCAATTAAAAAAAGATGAAGTAAAGACATGTTTACTACATAAATACTGGAAGAATTAATCATCGGAGACTATCAGTTATTGAAAACTCTAGAAAATAATCTTCTGTTCAAAGGAAAGTGATCTCTGATTGAATGTCTCAGTTGCAAGAAGAAATTAGATCAAAGAATTAGTAGGCAATACAAATGAACACTGAGTCTATAAAACAAAAGAAATAACATCTGTTGGTAGTAATATATGAACAGAAAAAATGAATTTAAAATTTCAGATAACCAAAAAAAAAAATCATACAACCATAATCTATAAATTTGAATGGGTGTTGTTAATGGGGTAAAACCTCAAACATCCTAATATTTTCAAAAAATACAATAAAATAATTGAATAATTACAGACTTTAATAAGTTAACTATAAATGGTATCATTTCTAATATTACCACAACAAGAGTAGAAAGAGAGGGTCGAAATTTATACTAATAATGGATGAAAACATTATTTAAAATATTCACAAATATTCAATAAGGAAATGAGATAAAAATGAAGACCACAGACAGAAAGTGTAATAATATAAGATAGTTGAAGTAGATCCAAATATATCAGTGATTATTCTGAATACAAGTGGAGTAAATGCTCCAGTTAAAAAAAAAGGTAATCAGACTGGGAACAAAAGGTCTATACTTTTTATAAGAAATATATCTAAAATACGTGAGTATAGAAAATGTTGAAAGTCAATGGATGGAAAAGATATACCGTTAAATCTTAATTTTAAAAAAGTTGCTATAAAAGAGACTTGCAACAAAAGACACTTTAAGGCAAATGGAATTAGTAGAATTAAAAGGAATTATTTCAAAATGATAAAAGATTTAATGAGCGATTTTAAAATTATATGCACATATTAGGAAAGTCTCAAATTATTTAAAGCAAAAATTGACAGAAACATAATGAGAAATTGATAAATCTCCAAAGTCAGAAAGTTCAGTGGTTCTCTCTTAGAAATTGATAGAAAAGCACTTTAAAAAAATCAAGATATAAAAATTTTGAACATAACTAACAACGTTAACTCATCAACTGCAAAATGTATTATACATTAATTTCAATGATGCGCATATCATTTATAAATATTTATTATACTGGGACACAAAACATGTCTAAACATAAACTCTTTCAGAAAATTGAAGAAACGATTTTCCAACAAATTTTATAAGACCAGTATTCTCTGATAGCAAAACCAGATTAACACATTACAGAAAACTACACAAAAATATTCCTCCCTCATGAACATACATGCAGATATTTTCAACAAAGTTTTACTAAATCTTAAACAACAATATATTAAAAAGATAACATATTATAACCAATTTGGATTTATTCCAGGAATGCAAAATTGGTGAGACATTTAAATATCAATCTATGTAATTCACCATATTAAAAGACTAAACACACACACACACACACACACACACACCCCTAACAACAAAAAACAAAACAAAGTGATCATAGCAGCAAATACAGGGAAAGCATTTGACAAAACCCAATGTCCATTACTGATAAAAGGTTCCCAGAAAACAAGGAATATAATAGATGTCCTTAATCTGATCAGTGTCATCTACGGAAAGCTTTCAGCTGACATCATTCTTAATGGTGAAAAAAATGAATGTTTTCTTCTAAGACCATGAACAAAGTAAGGATATTCATCCCCACCCCTTCTATTTCACATTGTACTGGAATCAATCCGATAAGGTAAGGAAAAGATTAAATGACAACATTATTGGAAAGGAAGAAGTAAAATTGTTTTTATTTACAGAAAGCGCAATTATTTGTATAAAATATAGAATCTAAAATAAATAACCTAATAAATCTGTGAGGTTAGCAGAGTTGTGGGATATAAAATCAACACACAGAATCAATTGGATTTCTGTGTACTAGCAATCAGTAAATGAAATACTAAAAATATCACTTACAATAGCATCGAGAATAAATCTGACAAAAATTGTACAAAGACTTTACATTGAAAAATAGAAAATGCTGAGAGAAATTAAGCTCTAAAAGGATGAAGATACAATGTTCATAGATTATATAACTCCATATTGTTAACATGTCATTTATTTCTAAATGGATTCATAGATTCAGTGTGTTATCAATCAAAACCCCAGAAGGACTTTTTTGACAGACTGATTTTAACATTCTATTGAAATGTAAACTATCTAGAATACACAAACAATATTGAAAATAAAAGAATAAAGCTAGAGGTTTTATAACACCTAATATTAAGATTTACTTTAAAGCTGTAGTAATCAAGATAGTGTGTTTTTGGCATCAAAATTGATGAATAGATCAACAGAAACAAATTGAGTCCAGAAATAGACCTGGAAGTACGTAGTTAATTTTCAAATTTAATATATAGTTATTTGAATATGACAAAGGTAAAGAGGCAATTCATTGGAGAAGCATACATTTTTTTTCAACAAATGATTCTTGAACAAGTTGCATATCCATATGCAAAAATGTCTCAATTTTCATTCATTTTATACCTTACACTTTTACCAAAATTAACTAAAAATGCATAATAAGTCTAAATATAAAACATAAAACCATACAATTTCAAGAAGAACACAGAGATTATGTCTTGGTAACTAGGGGTTAGGCAAAGCTTCCTTAGATAAAACAGCAAAAAGCACAATCCATAAAAGAAAATGACCAATACTTGGAATCGGAAAACAAAAAAAAAAAGGCAAGACAAATGAACAAACAAAACAATAACAGACTCCTAAAAACAGACACCAAAGGAATGGTTACAAGAGGGAAAGGGTGGAAGATAAGTGAAAAGAGGGAAGGGAATATAGTCAATGTTGCATCCTGCACAACACAAGCCGTGGGAAGGCGAGGGAGGCGGCGAGGGTTAAACTATCATAAAGAGACAGAGACTCAAATATAGTTAAATCACAGAGGACCGAGGGACTCACAGCCTCAAGGGACTGGAGCCCCGAATCGGGACACTGTGGTTATTTATTGATTTTTTACAATAGAGATCACATGATTAGGGGCAGGGTCTGCGAAACTCTTACACCATACAATAATCATTCATTCCAAATCCCATAATCGTCCAAAAGCAACCGATGCATACCATCCCCCAAATGACCAAGGTGTGGTGCATACAATCCCTGGGGGAACAAGTCTCACAAGATAAGATTATCCCATGAGCCAAACAGGAGGGGCGAGATGCTATTGTCCTAATGGGTCCATTACACCTGAGGGTAAAGGACAATAGTTGAGGCATGCGTCAGCAGCTTCTCAGAAGAGGAGAGGCACAGCTAACTCCTAATTTTACATTAGCTCATGGGGGTCCTAGGGGGGGTCCCGTCTGGCTTAGGTTGTTTCTCCCGTGAGAAATTTTACCCATCTTTGACTGCAGACACTGCTTATAAGGACCAAACATGGAGATTTAGAGTAGCATAAACTCAACCCCCATGAGGGACAATCCCACAGGGTCACCTTTCCCTAAGGAAAGATTGGAGGGGACAGACTGCTAGGTTGCTGTTTGACTACAAGTCAATAATGTTGTGATAAGTTTGCCTGGTGACAGATGATTACTAGAATTAGTGGGATGATCACATGATAAGGTATAAAAATTTTGAATCACTATATTGTACACCTGAAACTAATACAACCAAGATAATATTGCATACCAAGTATACTTAAATAATTTTTTAAAAGCTGAGAAAAATAGACCCTTAAAAAAAATCTAGGTAGAAAACAGTAAAAAGAAATTAAATTAAAAAATAAATTAGTTCAACGTCATCAAAATGGCAGTGTGAGGTGAGCCTCTGTAAAGCTCCCCTGGAATTTACAACTAATCGAACAACAATAACTCCACAAAGGACTCCCTGCACAGCAGACAGGCAACACGAAGAGGCCCACTATTGAATTCACCTAAAGGTGGGCAAATCACGTGAGTGGGGGCGGAGGGAAGGGAGAAGTGCATAGACAGAGCCGAGTGGGTGCAGGACACAGACCTAGCTCAGTGCTCCAAGCTCATTGCATCCCGGAACTACCACAGCTGTGGGAGAGGGAAGAACTCGGACTGCTAGGGCCCTGCTTATGGCCACAGGGCTGAAGGGGCAGCATATAACACGGCTGAACCCAGCACTCAGGGCAGAGACCTCGGAGAAAAGACTGAGGGAAGAAGGCTGAAAATAATGGTTTAAGCCCTCACTGCTGAGCAGAGAATGGAAGCCTTAGGCACTGAGACTAGTCGCCCCGTCCCTAACCTACCAGAGCTTGCCCTACCCCCACCTGCCCGGCGCTAGAAGCGGAACAGTAGCAGTGTCAGATCAAAAGAACAGAATATTTGCTGTTCTGAGCACTGTGGACCATAGACACAGATTCATAACCCAATTAGTTCCGGCAAAGGGGAGGGAGCTGTGGAAGCAGGACCGGCTGTGGTGGTTGTCACCATTGCTCTGGGCCACCTCTCATAACTCACCCTGCCCCTGTCCCCACCTATCTGGGCGGATCCCTGTAGGAGTAAACAGAACTGCTGAAATGTAAGGGCTCTGAATCTGGTGCAGGAAGACTTTGGAACTTCAAAAACTTTTCGCATACCCACACAGACACTGTGCCCTGTGACCCAGGAAAACCGTTAACAGAAGAGAAGCCTGTCTCCCAGGGAATCCCTCCATTGTGTGAGAAGCTGGAATAGTGCAGAGAAAACATAGTGCTACTGTGTGAGAGAGGGAAAAAAAGGCTGCAGTCGGAGAGAAAATAAAACATTCTACCGACAAGTACTTGAAAACAAAATAAAGACCTCTTCCTATCAACCTGTTGCAGAAGCCTCTCCTGTAGATGTCTAGGAAGAGAAATAATAAATCAGTAATTACTATGAATAACCAAGGCAACAAGACAGCTCAGAAAGAAAGTGAAAAGTCTCCAGAAAAGGAACTTAAAGATATGGAAATATGTGACTTAAATGACAGAGAATTCAAGATTGCACTTCTGAAAAAACTCAACAAGATGCAAGAAAACACAGAAAGGCAGTTTAATGAACTCAGAAACACAATCAAAGATCAACATGAGCATTTTATGAAAGAGATTGAAAATTTAAAAAAGAACCAACTAGAATTTCTGGAGATTAAGAACTCAATAAAAGAAATGAAGAATGAAATAGCCACTTTAGGTGGTAGAGTTGACCAGAAGGAGGAAAGCATCAGTGACATTGAAGATAGAAACCTGGAAATTATACAGATGGAAGAAGAAAGAGACTTGAGACTTAAAAGAAATGAAAGAACTCAACAAGAACTTTCTGACTCCATCAGAAAGAGCAATATAGGAATAATGGGCATACCAGAAGGAGAAGACAGAGAGAGGGAACAGAGAATATATTCAAACAAATTGTTGATGAGAACTTCCCAAACTTGTGGAAAGAACTGGATCCTCGAATCCAAGAAGCAAATAGAACACCTAATTACCTCAATCCCAACAGGCCTTCTCCAAGGCACATTGTATTGAAGCTGTCTAAAATCAACGACAAAGAAAGAATCCTCAAGGAAGCTAGGGAAAAGAAGATGGTAACCTACAAAGGAAAGCCCATTAGATTATCATCAGATTTTTCAGCAGAAACTCTACAAGCCAGGAGGGAGTGGAACCACAAATTCAAACTATTGAAAGAGAGAAATTATGAGCCAAGAATAATATATCCTTTAGCTATGAAGGAGGAATAAAGACCTTTCCAGACATACAGAAGCTGAGGGAATTTTCTAATACACGACCTGACATACAAGAAATAATAAAGGAGGTTGTTCGACCACCATCAACAGGAAGAATTCATGGCAAGCAAAACATAAAAAGGGGGAGAGTAAAGGCCTGCACCGGAATATGGGAATGGAGAAAGTAAGCGTGCTGAAGAAAATGGAATACTCTAAATATCAAACTTTCTTTTGCATAAACTTAAGAGTAACCACTCAAAAAAAAATCCAGAACTGAAATATGTACTGTAATAAAAGAAGAAACAGAGGGAAACATCAAGAATACCACCACACAAAAATAATAGACAACAACAAAAAGCCAAAGAAACAATGGAGACACAGCCTTAGCAGAAAACTACAGATAGAGTGACAGGAAATCCTCACATATTAATAATTACCCTAAATGTAAATGGACTGAACTCACCAATAAAAAGGCACAGAGTAGCAGATTGTATCAGAAAACTAAACCTAACCATATGCTGTCTCCAAGAGACACATCTCAGCTACAAGGACAAGCATAGACTCAAAGTGAAAGGGTGGAAATTGACACTCCAAGCAAATGGTATCCAAAGAAAATCAGGTGTAGCTATACTGATATCAGATAAAACAGACTTCAGAGTGAAAAGGTAACAAGAGACAAAGATGGACATTTCATAAAGGTAAAGGGGACTATACAACAAGAAGACATAACAGTCATCAATATTTATACCCCCAATCAGGGAGCATCGAAATATACCAAGCAATTACTAACAGAACTAAAGGCAGAAATTGACCAAATAACAGTGTACTACACGACTTAAATACATCATTGACAGCTATGGATAGATCATCCAAACAGAAAATAATGAAATAACAGTCCTAAATGACACATTAGATGAAATGGATATAATTGACATATATAGAGTACTTCATCCTAAAACATCAGACTATACATTTTTTTCTAGTGTACATGGAACATTTTCAAGGATATACCATATATTAGGACATAAAACTAGCCTCAGCACATTTAAGAATATTGAAATCATACCAAGTATATTCTCTGATCACAAGGCTTTGAAATTGGATATCAGCTGCCAAAAGAAAGCAGGAAAAATCACAAATACATGGAGATTAAACAACATACTTTTAAAGAACGACTGGGTCAAAGAAGAAATTAGAGGAGAGATCAAAAGATACATAGAAACAAATGAGAATGAAAATCTAATACCAATCCTGCTCAAACTCTTCCAAAAAATTGAAGAAGAGACAGTACTCCCTAACTCATTTTATGAGGCCAACATTACCCTGATACCAAAACCTGGTAAGGACAACACAAAAAAAGAGAACTACAGACCAATATCTCTGGTGAATACAGATGCAAAAATCCTAAACAAAATTCTAACAAATTGAATACAACAACGCATTAAAAAGATTATTCATCATGACCAAGTGGGGTTCATCGCTGGGGCACAAGGATGGTTCAACATCCACAAATCCATCAATGTGATACATCACATAAACAAAATAATGGATAAAAATCATATGATTATATCAATTGATGCAGAAAAAGGATTTGACAATATTCAACATCTATTTATGATTAAAACACTTAATAAAATAGGTATAGAAGGAAAATACCTTAACAAAATAAAGGCCATATATGACAAACCCTCAGCTAATCACATAATTAACAGTTAAAAACTGAAGCCCTTTGCTCTATGTTCATGAATACGACAGGGCTGTCCCCTATCACCTCTGCTTTTCAATATAGTGTTGGAAGTCCTTGCCAGAGCAATCAGGCAAGAGAAAGAAGTAAAAGACATCCAAATTGGGAATGAAGAAGTTCAATTGTCACTCTTTGCAGATGACATGATGCTATATACAGAAAACCCTAAAGACTCCACAAAAAAGCTATTAGAAACAATCAACGAACACAGTAAAGTTGCTGGCTACAAAATCAACGTACAGAAGTCCATTGCATACCTATATACTAACAATGAAATCTCAGAAAAAGAAATACAAAAAAAAAATTCCCTTTGCAATTGCAGCAAAAAGAATAAAATACCTAGGAATCAACTTAACCAAGGATGTGAAGTATTTATATGCTGAAAACTATAAGCCATTTTTGAAAGAAATTGAAGAAGACACAAAGAAATGGAAAGACATTCCATGCTCATGGATTGGAAGAATCAACATAGTTAAAATGGCCATATTACTCAAAGCAATACACAGATTTAATGGAATCCCATCAAAATCTCAACGACATTTTTTTAAAGAAATAGAACAAAAGGTTTGTTTGGAACAACAAAAGACCCAGAATAGCCTAACCAATCTTAAGAAAAAAGAACAATACTGCAGGTATCACACTTCCTGACTTTAGCTCAAACTCTTCCAAAAAATTGAAGAAGAGACAGTACTCCCTAACTCATTTTATGAGGCCAACATTACCCTGATACCAAAACCTATTATACCCTACAGCCTATACCCTATAGCCACTACAGGGCTATAATAATCGAAACAGCATGATATTGGCAGAAAAAAAGACACATAGACCAATGGAATAGAATTGAGAACCCAGAAATAAAACCACATAAATATGGACAGATAATTTTTGACAAAGAAGCTAAAAACATACAATGGTGGAAAGACAGCCTCTTCAATAAATGGTGCTGGGAGAATTGGATAGCCACGTGCAAAAGAATGAAATGGACTGCTATCTGTCACCATGTACCAAAATTAATTCAAAATGGATCAAAGACTTAAGCATAAGACCTGACACAATAAAGTGCATAGAAGAAAACATAGGTACTAAACTTATGGACCTTGGGTTCAAAGAACATTTTATGAATTTGACTCCAAAGGCAATGGAAGTAAAAGCTAAAATAAACAAATGCGACTATATGAAACTTAAAAGCTTCTGCACAGCAAAAGAAACCTTCGACAAATTAGAGGCAACCAAGTGAATGGGAGAAGATTTTTGCAAACAGTGCCTCCAATAAGAAGCTAATATCAAAAATATACAAGGAACTCATGAAGCTCAACAACAAAAAAACAAACAACCCTATTGAAAAATGGGCAGAGGACCTGAAGAGACATTTCTCCAAAGAGGATATACAAATGACAAATAGACATATGAAAAAATGCTCAACATCACTAATCATCAGAGAAATGCAAATAAAAACCACAATGAGATATTACCTCAGCCCAGTCAGAATGGCTATCATCAACAAGGCAAAGAGTAACAAGTGTTGGAGAGGCTGTGGAGAAAAAGGAACCCTCATACACTTTTGGTGGGAATGCAGACTGGTGCAGCCATTATGGAAGGCAGTGTGGAGGTTCCTCAAGAAATTACGAATAGAATTATCATATGACCCAGCAGTCCCTCTCTTGGGTATCTACCCCAAAAATCTGAAAAGATTTATCCATAAAGACTCGTGTGCTCCAATGTTCATTGCAGCTTTGTTTACGGTGGCCAAGACATGGAAACAACCAAAATGTTCTTCGATAGATGAATGGATAAAAAAGTTGTGGTATATATACACAATGGAATACTATTCGGCGGTAAGAAAAGACAATATAGTAACATTTGTGACAACATGGATGGATCTTGAGAGTATGATGCTAAATGAAATAAGTCAGAAGGAAAAAGCAGAGAAACATATGATTTCACTGATATGTGGTATATAAACCAAAAACAACAAAAGAACAAGACAAACAAATGAGAAACAAAAACTCATAGACAGAGACAATGGTTTAGTAGTTACCAGAGGGTAAGGAGGGTAGTGAGTGGGAGATGAGGGTAAGGGGGATCAAATATATGGTGATGGAAGGAGAGCTGACTCTGGATGGTGAACACACAGTGTAATTTATAGATGATGTAATACAGAATTGTACACCTGAAATCTATGTAATGTTACTAACAATTTTCACCCCAATAAATTAAAAAAAATTCAAAATGAAAAAAATTAATTAGACTTCATTTCTGCTCTTTGAAATACACTGAAATAGAATGAAAAAATAAACACCATAAGTTGTAAGAAAAAGATTTGAAAATCACCGCTTAAGGGAATATTATCTACAAAATATAAAGAGTTTTTAAAACTCAATAATAAGAAAACCAAGAACCCAGTAAAAGAAGTGGAAAAGATTTGTAGAGACACTATATAAAGTGACACACATTTTCAAATAAGCACATACAAAGATGCTCTTTCGGCATTAAGGAAAGTCAAATTGAAACACCAAAGATAATACTCCTACACCAATTAGAATGGCTAATATTAAAAAGACTAATAGTAACCAAGTATTGATAAGAGTATGGAACAACTGAACTCTTGTATACTACTGGTGGGAATGTAAAATTGTTCAAGCATTCTGAAAAATAATTTGGCAATTTCTTAAAGAGTTATATACCTGCATATGATCCCAACATTAAAGATTTAGGTATTTACCCTAGAGAAATTAGAATATTTATTCATACACACACTGAAACACCAATATTCAGAGCAGTTTTATTTGTAATAACCAAAAGGTGTATAAAACCCCAATGCCCATCAATAACTGAATGAATAAATCTGTGGCATATCAATATAATGGAATGTTATTCCATTATATAACAGAATAACAATATCAAACTATTGGTATGTACAACATAGATGAGTATCAAAATAAAACTATTGAGTGAAAGTATCTAGACAATGCAGAAGTACATACTATGTAATTCCATTTACATAAAATTCTAGACAATGCAAAATAATCTATAGTGATAGAAAGTAGTTTAGTGTTTGCCAGGGAATTGAAAGTGAGGTTAAGGCTGGGTTGAATGGAAAGATTACAAAGGGACCAGGGGAAACTTTTGCGGGTGATGGGTATGTTCATCTTGATTGTAGTGATAGTTCACCGGTGTGTATGAGTGTGTGTGTGTAACTAGATCAAATTGCATACTTTAAAATGTACTTTTTAGTGTATATATGTTACAGTTTCTTAAATTGTTTTAAACTGTTGAGGAATAGGCTAGAAATTTAAATTAAATTCCAATACTGATCATAGACTATAAAAGCAAAAATTCAAACAAAATATTAATAAATGCAAAACTTAAGAATATAGTACTATATAAAAAAGATAACACATCATAGCCAAGCTCAGTTTATCATAGGAATTTAAGTTTGATTTATCATTAAAAATTAATAATTTTAAGTCATCCAAAAACAGATTACAGTGAAAAAATTATTAACTTTCAATATATATAAAAAGAACATTTCACAAAAGTTAACACCCATTCTTGATTTTAAAAATCAAAATATTTGGTGATTTAGGAATCAAAAGATAAGGGCTATCCATAAAAAAAGCTTCCACAAACATTAGGGATCAAATGTTGAAAGCTTTAAGTTTGTGAATAAGAGAAAGAGTCCCACCATCACCACTGTCCTCAAGCCCTCAACTAATGCAATAAAGGAAAAAGGAAAAGGAAAAGGTAAAAGAAAGAAATTCCGATTATCCGTAAGATAAATGATTGTGAATGTAGAAGAGTATACAAATAAACTATTCAAATTTGCAAACGAGCTTAGCAAGTTCAGTATATACAAAAATCCATATAAAATATCAATTACAGATTCATATATCATCAAAACATTTAATTAATGAAAATTTTTAAAAATCTTTAATTTGCATATTCATGGAAATTATGTAAAACTTGCAAATGAATCTAATAAAATGTGTGCAAGAGCTTATAGATGAAATTTATAGCTTTATAGAAAAACATTAAAGAAGACTTAAGGACATGGAAATATACATAGTGCTCATGAATTCCTCAAAAAAGATTTATACATTCAATGGAATACGAGTCACGAGCTCAACAAGCTGAATTTTATATTTACATGGAATTGCAAAGAGCTAAAAATAGCCAAAATATTTTTGAAGGAAAACACAACGGGCGAACTGTCTCTGTTATTGTAAATAAGGACATTGTAGTTGTGGCAAACAGAGCGATTTGGCAAACACAGAAGAGAGACCTTAGAACTAGCATTGAGTATAAGTGGATATTTGATTTATTAGGAATATGTTACTGCAGAGAAGTATAAGAAACACAAACTTTTCAATAAACCATGCAGGCATAATTGGCTATCAATATATCATATATCAAACTACTAACTTACATCATATTAAGAAATATCAGTTCCTGAAGCTCTAAGTTGATCTTCAAGCTCTAAGTTTTAAAGGTAAAAAGCTAGGAAGTGTTTAAGAGAGAATATAGGAGAATATCTTTAGACCTCAGAGTAGGGATGATTTCCTAAAGAAGATTCAAATAACAGAGCCATAATGATAGACTTACAAAGAAAAGTGCATTAAATTAATAATTTCCAATAATTAAAGGATTATTACAGAGACAAAGTAAGTTACAGAAAATATTTTAACACTTATAACTAACAAAGTATCCTGAATATATAACATAATCCAGAATGTATACCAGTATCCAAGAAATCAAAGTGAAAAAAGGCAGATAATTTAAAAGAATTGCCTAAGAGTTTGAAGAGGTACTCAATGGCTATTGTTGGCTGAATTGTTATCACCCTATAATTCATCTGGTGAAGCCCTAATCCCCCATGCAACGGTGTTTAGAGGTAGGGCTTTGGGAGTTAATTCATTTAATAGGGTACAGCTTTCAGGAATGAGATCAGTGTCCTTTTAAAAAGAGACAGGAAAGAAATGATCTCCCTTCACCATGTGAAGATACTGCAAGAGGGCAGCCATTTGAAAATGAGAAGGAGGGCTCTCACTAGGAACTGAACTGGTTGGCAACTTTATCTTAGATTTCCCAGGCTTAGGAACTCTGAGAAATAAATTTCTGTTGTTTAAGCCACCCAATCTATGATATTTTGTTACAGAAGCCTGAGCAAACTAAGACAATGGCCAATAAGGATGTTAAAAGTTGACATGAATACTCATTAGTAATGAGGGAAATGTATATTAAAATTAAAATGATATTCAAATACACATATTCCATATGGGCAGATATTAAAGCATACTTGAGTATACCAAGTGTTAGCAAGGATATGGAACAAAGAAATTCTTGAGCATCATTTAGGAATATAAATTAGTACATTTTGAAACTAGTATAGCATTATGCTATAGTTGAAAAACAAAAACAAAACTAGTGAAGTTGAAAAAACACACACATCCTATGACCTAGTCTATCCATTTGTAAGTGTACACCCTACACATCTGCATTTTTGTATGCGACAAGAATTTTTATAAATACAAAATTTTGTAAATACAAATTTTCCATTTGTATTTACAAATAGAAACAAGATGCAAGAATGTTCAATGCAGTGTTTTTCAAATTTTCTAAAAACTGAAAACAGCCCTTTAATATTAAAATGGATAAACAAATTGTGATATCAATAAATTATAAAATGTACACCACAATGAAAATTAGCCAACTAGTTCTATGCACCACAATATGGCTGAGATTTACAATCTTAATAGTGAATAACCCTGAAAAGTAGCAAGTTATAGAAAGTATATGCAGCATGATTCCATTTACATGGTATTCAAAACAGAAAGAATTAAAGTATTTTGTGTAGGGATGCACAAACAAGAACTAAAACTAAAGAAAAACAAGGAATTGATTATTCTCAGTGTCAGGTTAATGGTTAGACCAAAGGGAAGGGGATGGTGGGAGGAGACACTGTGAAGGTTCTGGAATGTTGATAATATTTTACTTATACAATATTTACATCGGTGTTGCTTATAGCTATGTATTAATATTAAGCTAAAAGTACCTTTTATGTACTTTACTAGCTGCATATATATTCAATCTATGACATAATCAAAGAGTTTAAAAAGCAAAACCCACAAGTCTTTATCAAACCTAGTGAGAGGTATTTGGACTCCTTTCCTGGCCTAAGCCAGATATTATGATATTAAAAGTCCATTTATTAGTCTCTTATGAGGCATCATAGGGCTGGTCAGCAAAAGGATTGGGTTGGCTAATGGCATATGCATTTTTAAGCCCACTACAGCACTATCCATGTGTTAGAAGTGAGCTTTCTGAAAATTTTTGTCCTGCTTCTTACACAAACCTTACAATCTAAAAACTAAGGTCTCTAGATGGTGACTTGCAAGCTTTAAGAGAAAATGTAATGCTACTTTGAGCTGAAGGTAAAGACTCATGACTTGAGTGTAACCAGTCAGGATGGAGCACTTCACCTAGCCAGTGGAGCCTGAAGATTGTCCCTTCATGTGAACTGACAGCACCTCCAAGCACTGGATTGATTTGGCAATGAAGCAGGGAAAACTGTGTCGAAGTGAAAATAATGTGATACACAAAAATGCTCTAAATCGTTATAATAGCAGAGAAATGTTATGGTTGGTGCAAAAGCAAGTCATTATTGGAGGCAAATGACTGAACTAAAGAAATTTGATTTCCCCTGAATTTTAACTTCATGGGTGGCTGCCTATAAGAAAACTCAATATATCTCTAAGACTCCTGCCTCTTTGTCAATTTGACTGAAATCAGCCTATGAAATCCAAATGATTTCATTCCACAAGAAACTAGGAAAAATATTTGAAGGCTATATTTTTAATCAAAATTCAGAAATCCTTGAAGACTATGGTTTCTTTGTCAGATTAGTTTGTAGAATCATAAAATTTTCAGTTTATTATGCATACAAAGGGGACAGTTTGATCCCCAATTGAAAAAAGTCAGGTTATAATAAAGCTTAGATAGTGAAACATCACTAGATGATGATACACGAGGAACCATGTCTCGTCACTTGAAACGTGCTAGTTTCTGGAATTAGAAAAAGTAACATAAGCAGAAAACCTGGGCAGGGGAAAGATTCCGGTACCCATTCTGGTTTTAATTTCAGTTCCAAGCTGGCAAAGTTATGGATTTGTTGAATCTAGTGGAAAGATCACTGTCTAAAAAGGGTCACGGACCATTGAGACTACAAGCTGTCTGTACTAGTATGCTGTGGCTCAACATTCTAAAGGCAGACTAGATGGGACATTATGTGAAACTTAGACATAACTTCTGAGCTTCCTTCCCATAGGAAAGCAGGCTGCAATTACAGACTGGAAGTGAAATATGCGGAAGAATGCTCGTTAAATAGTAAACTATTTGAGGCCCTGGGTCATGCCTTTCTTTCATTCCTCTGTATCCTAAACAGACTTACACTTCCTAATACTGTGTTCCTATGAGTCATGCACTCAACAATTATTGATTTACTGACAGATAGGCAACTTGCTTACTGTGTGGCTGCTGCTGGGTGGCTGAGAAAGCAACGTACGGAATATAAGTATTAATACTTTTGCTGCCGCCGTTACTTCAATCGACCCCATATAGATCCTAGAAGATAATACCTCCATTTCAAATCACAAAAATGATATCTTGCTTATGTTAGGATTTATTCTAGGAAGATAATAATGAAAACTACTCACAAGAGTGCTTCAGTCCCCTGTAAATACTGAACGAGGATTTAGGCATCTGCCTTTAACAATTGGCCCATCCTGCCTTTAACAAGAGGCAAGCCGAAAAACAGCCCGTTGGTGATAAATCTGTTGGAGTACTTTAGCTACATACCAATTCCAACTGACTTAAATAAAGTGACAATTTATTGACTTAAAGAACTGAAATCCCAAAAATCAGATGGGCTTGAGGATAACCAAAGTTCATGACTTTGACTATTTCTCTGCATTTGCCCTGGCTCAGTCCTCTTCTAAGTAATGATCACATCCTTGGGCTGCTTCTGTCCTGGAGAACAATGCCTAACGTTGTTCCTGGCTTCACATCCACACACTACAATGTCCTGAGGAAGAAAGAAAATGTTCTTATCACAGGTTTTTAAGCAAATGTCCTGAGATCCACCCTGGCTGGGCTTTTATATTACTTGCTCATCCCTGGACCAGTGATTGTGGACGGGGAATGGAATGGGTTGATGACCATAATCCAAAAAGCCTGGGCCTTGAAGCTGGGAGGAGTCAATTTTCTGCAGTTTCCTAAATGAGTAAAAGCAGAAGAAGCCTGAACCAAAATTTAGATGTCACAGGATAGGGAAAAAATATTCTAAATTAGACAAACCAGAAAAAAAAAAAAAAGAGAGAGAGAGAGAAAATAAAAGGAAAGGAAAGGAAAGGAAAAGCCTATTGTATTGTTTCTCAATTATGGCTGCACATTAAAATCACCTGACTGCGTTAAAAATCCTCTGTCCAGGCCAAAACCCAGGGCCAAATAAGTCAGAATCTCTGGAGGGAAGAGAGAGAGTAGTACTTTTTAATGCTTCTAGTGTGCTTTTCAGTGAGATCACACTGCATTGCATGGCAAGAGTATATTACAGGAAGACAGAACTAATATCTGTTAGCTTCTCCCGTCACGTGGGGATTTTGAAGAGAGACGAGTTGGTTTTATTCCCCAAGCTCTGGCAGTTTAAAGCCACCTGAGCTGACAGTTGCATTCCCATTACAAAGTGGCTTAAGTGTAGTAGAATTGTACTTTTCTAGCCTCACAATGAACAACACAAAGGTTGCAACAGTGGTTAACTCCCACGTGGGAAGCTCAGAGAAAACCATTATAAGCACTGCTTTTCCATAGTGACTGAAAACAGTTGGGTTTAAAACACCATTTCCTTCCCTCCACCATTCATGGCATTTGTTGAGTATGCAACCACGAGTTGCATGTTCAGCTGTGGCATGGCTTTGTTTTGTTTTGTTCTCTGATTCTTATCACTATCCTTTCATCCATTTCCTACTTATTTTCTCACTCTGTTGCTGCTCTGGATTCTGTAGTTTCCCTCCTGAGAATTCAGCAAATGAATCAGGCTGAATTACAAGCGAGGGAAACTAAACCCCCCTTCAGACTTGTAATTTCCTGCTTTTTTTCTTTTTCTTCTTTTGATTTTGTAAGAGGAATAAAAAAAAGAAAAAAGAAAACAGAATTTTTCTCTCTTGTTTGACTTTCAAAACTGCTCGAGCTTTTTTTTGGACCATCTTACCTTCTCTTTTGATTCATTTATTTCCTTTACATTCAGAAAAATACTTTTCCAGAAAAAGATCAGCTAATATTGGCCTTCATTTTGTCCTAAATGCATTCATTCACCCACTATTCATACAACAAAAAAATTATCAAATGCCTAATATATGTCAGGCACAGGGATAAAGCCAAAAATTAAATCCCTATCTTTCTGAAGTTTGTATTCTAATGAGGGAAGACAATCTATAAACAAACACATATTAGGTCAGGTAGCCATAAACTTGGTGTAGAATAATAAAGGAGGTTAAGAAGGACAGAGAATTTTGGGGGAAGGGTACCATGGGAGGAAATGGAGGTTATTAATTACTATTTTAAATAGAATGATGAGGGAAGACCTCCTACTAAAGTGGCATTTGGGGAGAGACCTCAACACATGGATAGTGCTAAGGTGGGCTTAAAAATGCACATGTCATCGCCAACCCAATCCTTTTGCTGAATGGCCCTATGATGCCTCATAAGAGACTAATATTTGGAGTTTTAATACCATAATATCTGGCTTAGGCCAGGAAAGAAGTCCAAACACCTCTCACCAGGTTTGACAAAGATTTATGGGTTTTGCTTTTTAAACTTTGGGATTATGTAATAGAATACATATGCATCTAGCAAAGTCATGAGGAGGACATCTCAGGAAAACATTCCAGCAAAGCACACAGCAAGTGTAAAGACCCTGAAGTGGAGGAATGCTGGGAGTATGTGAGGGATGGTGAGGTGAGTAGAGCTGGAGCAGAATAGAGGTGGACATTGGTTCGCCAGAGAGAGCAGGGCTCAGATTAAGAAATGCACCATTTACAGAACTGAAGACTGAATGAAATGAGAAGCACTTAGAGGATTTTGGACAAAGAAGTGTCATCATCTTACATATTTTAAAGGAATTCTCTATTGAGAAAAGGTTTAGGTGGGCAAGGGTAGACTCAAAGAGGGTCTCATAATTTTATATTTAATGTTGAGGTATGAGATAAGATTATGCCTTGATTTATTGAATATATTTCTTCTTGGTATCTGAGGTTCCTTTGCCATATATTAAATTTTTATACTAAACTATATATAACCTCTTTCGGTGGTCTTTATTCAGTTCATTGAACTAACTATTGATTATTGTACTAATACCTTAATTATTGAATTGTTGTAGCTTTTATTATGCAGTAATAGAATCTTCTGTTTTCAGTGACTGTATGTGTGGGGACAAAACCCCAAAAAACAGTTTCCAGGCTCTCGGCCTCACATAGAAAGGTGCTGGCTCGGGTAGTAAATGGCCATCAACTGTGATCAGATGCCAGCAGCTGTGGCTAGTTGACCGTCAGCTGTAACCCATAAGCCATTGGCCACTAATATAACGGCTGTGGCTACGCTAGCAGAAAAGGAATGGGGGCTAGCAAGAAGATGGTGGCTGGCAAGCGTGGACTGCTGTTAGGCAGATTATGTAGATCCTGCTTTCTGTGTCTCCAGCCCAGCCGCCAGCGAGAATATATTGGTTTGACTCCCCTATCTATGGCTCCATGGGTGTTCCTTTTTGGCCTTACCATGTCCTGCGTTCTTGGGCGGGGAGCGGGAGCTGAGACCCTGCACGACAAATGGCGCAGCGAGCAGGGTCCCCTGCGTGACAGTATGATCAATCAGAAAATGCTCATCATATAATATTAAGTCACTGGAAGGAAATATACAAAAATACAAATAGTCATCTTCTTGGGATGATAGCATTATGAGATTTTCCTTTATTCTCATCAAAAGCTTCCTAATTTTCTATGATAGTCATACCTTTAGTTTTATAATTAGACAAAAATGTGTAAGTATTCAAATAAGACAAACAATCCTCTCTGTGTTACTACAGATGCTTGCCATTAGTAAACCCAGAATACTTGTGTTATTTTAGTAAATATAAATGCCACAGAGGGAAAACAATTTCTCAATAAATTAAGGATGCCAGACTCATATATCTCCGCCTACTTAACATTTCAACTTGAACATCTAATAGGCAAATATCAAATTCAACATGACTGAAAAAAGTCATATTCCTTTCTCCCCAAACTCCTTCTTTGCAAATGTTCTTAATGCAATAAATGGTACCACTGATCATCTTGTTATTCAAGTCAAAACCCCTGGTGTCATCCTGACCCCTCATTTTCTTTACCTGACCTCTGATCATTCAGCAAAACTTGTTGGTTCTACCCCAGAAAGTTTAGCTAAAGCCTTTTACTTCTCACCACTGCAAAGGCCACCACCTCCTATCTTCCCCTGCTTCCCTCAATTTTTCATACGGAAGTAGGAGTGGTGCTTAACAACACGTGAATCAGATCATGTCAATCACCCCACTAAACATTTCAATAGTTTCCTATCACACAAAAAATAAAACCAAAGTCTTTCCATGGCCAACTAACTATTTAGTTGTTTTTTTCCCTGAATTACTCCAAATTGATTACTTATCCCCCTCCTTTTCTCACCAGGCCCATACACGATGGTCTTCTTGATGTTTTGCAACATAACCAAAGGCATTCTTTTAAGATTTATTCTGCACTTCCTGGTATGCTCTTATTCCAAATATTTTCATGGCTTGCTGTCCCCTTACTTCATTTGTTCTGTGCTTGAAATACCAACTCTTCAGAGAGGACTTCCCTAACCAACCTTTTTAAAATAGCATCCTAAATCCTGCTCCATCTTTACACCTGGCTTAATTTTCCTCAAAGTACTTATCACTACCTATTTATATATATATATATATATATATATATATATATATATATATATATATATAGAGAGAGAGAGAGAGAGAGAGAGAGAGAGAGAGAGAGAGAGCATTGGTTCTTTTTTTTATTGTCTCCCATCCCTCTTGAATAAGAGTATTTAAATGCTCAAAACATTTGTTTATAAAACTAAAGAGAGGATGCTGTTTTTAAAAATGTATAATGATCAGAACCAACAAAGAAAGTATACTTAGAAAATTATCTATTCCTAGCTGTATGACTGTCACTAGGAAGCACTCAGTTTTTTAATTTATTGTTATGTCTAACATTCTAGCATAAACATATTCAGTTCTTTTCTATTTTCTTATTTCTACAAAAAGCAAATTCAAGATTGTCAAAATATTTACTCCTTTTTACTTTTAAATTCACAACTATATTTTTATAAAAAACACCAGCTCTCTGTCTGTAATTTAGGGTCATCCTTCTCCATCTCAGTCTTCAGCGCCAACTCTATTGTATCTTCATCATATCTTTCAGCTTCAGTCTACATTTTGTGTATCAATCAGGACCTAATGTAAGAAACAGAAACTACTCAAGGTGTTTCAAGGAGAAAATGATTTAATATAGGGACTTAGGTGTGAGAAATTTCTGGTGCTAGAGAGGAAGTGTGCAATTTCTGGACTTTGGTTTCAAAGGTCACTAGACCTGGCTGTGATTCAGGGACCCAAAGCTTCCGTAATACTGCCTCCACCTCTGCTTCTACCAGAGAGATGATGGAGAAATAAGAAGAAAAGATTTTAAAATAACCTATGATGGATATAATCAAAGTGTTAAGAGAAGAAATTGCAGTCACAAAGCAGAAGTAAAAGGTTTTTAAGAAAGAAAAAAAAGGGGGGATAGTGGGAAAGAAGGAAGGAAGAGATGGAGAGAGGGAGGGAGGAAGGAAGGAAGGACAGAAGGAAGCAGAGAGGAAGAAATTTTTAAAAAAGAAGTGAAAAGAAAATGAAAGAAAGCACCTGAATTTAAAACTATGAGAGTCAAAAGAAAAAAGAATTTTTTTCAGGAATAGAATAAGAGAATATATACAGAAAATGGAATATAGTAGAGAGAAAAAATAGGCTATCAAACCGGCAAGTTCACATCTGATAAAGAGGAGTTTCTGAAATAAGAATCGGAAAATAGATAACAAAAGTTATTAAAAATGCAATAAATAAACAAAACTCTGTGATAAAGGACACAATTTTCCAAAACAAAAGAGTATGAGTACCCAGACAATAATTTTTAAAAGACTCATATGAAGACACATTATCATCATGTATTAGAGCACTAGGAAAAGCACTCTCAAAACTTCCAGAGGGATAAGTCTCAAGCAGGTGATAAGGATTCAACATGGCAAAGGATTTTTCAATAGCAACTCTGGAAGCAGGAAGACAATGTTCCAGATTCTTGAGTACCTGCTTTTCAATTCTATACCTACAACATTATCAGTAAGTGTGGGTGTATTGTAAATAGGTGTATAAACAAGAACATAGAGAAAGTTAAATAATTAGAAAACAGAAAGAGCACAAACTTTAGTAGAGCCACTCTAGTGGATAAGGAAACCAGATCCCAGGGGGCTCCAGGAACTTAGCAAACGAAGTTTAAGGATGTTTAATCTGGTGCTTCACTAGTAACCTGTCTCAGCTGCTTCCTTCTTTTCCTTATATTCTCTCTCCTCTTCTATCTACTTACCTATTCACTCCTTTCTTTATACTGAAAGAAGTTATTTTTTCAATTTTTGTTTCTTATACTAAGTGCCTGTCATTTAAACATGCACTGGTTCAAATTCTTGAGAGATGAAACTTGATTTCCTCTCCTTATCTTTTCAGGCCAAGGCCCATTGTAGATCACTGAACAGCCTGTGGATTGGTCAGGTTCTGACGCCTAATTATCAACTGAGGCTGATGGGATTATTTATTTGATAAAATATATGGCCACTGTTTATTTTGTTTTTGTTTTTTGTTTTTTGTTTTTGTTAGCAAGTGCTCCGAACAAGGCATTTTTACTTTGAACAGTGGTCCTTCGTCAATATCACCTGGGAACTTACTAGACATGCCCATTTTGTGGCCCCACCCCAGATCTACTAATTCTGAAACTCTGGGTAAGTGTCAGCCAACTGTATTTTAGAAAGCCGTCTTGAGGCAGGATAGGTAGCCTAGGAAATGATCAACCCCCTCCAGGGTACCACATGACCTGCCTCACTGGTTACACAAGTCACAAGTGACGGTGTCCGGTCCCTGCAGCTGGATAAAAACAGGAATCAGTTTCATCCAGCAAGGCTAATCTCTATGCCAGGGGACCTGTCCTGTAGCTAATTTTAATGTCAGTATAATGTCATTTGCATTGTGGTTACTCTGACGCTCATCATGCATCTGACACCATGACAGTTCCAAAAGAACCAAATAAGGAAGAAAAAGTGGGATATGGAGAGTCCAGCGCAGGGGAAGGAGGTGAATAAACCAAATCAATGGGATGTCACCAATTCCCCGCCTTGGGAGGGATAAATATACCTGACAGTAATTTCCTCCGTGTGACTTGTTCTCTGAGTTTGCCCGCAATTTCCTCTCGAGTGTGTACTTTGATTTTCAATAAGTCGCTTTTGCTTTCCTGTATCTGTCTCGCTGTTGAATTCTTTCTTGTGTGGAGACAAGAACCCAGTCACCACTGCTTGGTGTTGAGTCCTCTCTTGGACATCCTGTGAGCCTCCTGTGACACTGAGTGATTTTGATAAACATTTGTGTTTGAAAACTCATGCCTTTAGGGTCTTTCATGGTATTATTGAATATTTAGTTTACATAATCTCTGTATCTAAGATTTTCCAACATGAAAAGGTGATAAAATTACCCACTCTCATTTTTTTGTTGTTTTTGTTTTTAATGTAATTGCTTTCTGTATTTTAACCCTTCTTATCTCTGGGATGGGCATGGATGGAAGGTAGGTGTATAATTAGATCAGTGTGTGTTTACTCCAATAAGACAACATTAATATACACAAAATGTCTAGCACATTCCAGAAACATTCTAGGTAGCAATAAGTGTTAGTTTCCTTGACTATTTCCAACCACAGGAAATTCATTCCTTTTGTTTTAACTTTCCTGACTCTCCCAGCCATAGGTCTATATTCTTCCCACTAGAGTAATGTAGAAGGAATTTAGATTTGACTGTCACTTACTGAGAATCTAGTATGAGCCATGTTATCTGTTTTAGATCTTCCAGTTACTCTCTGTATTAGGAATTTTTACACCCTTTCTACTTGGAAGACCTTGAAACGTTGTTAGATATCCTTATGCATCTCTTTCCAAGCAATACTATCTCTATCAATTGCTTCTCATATGTAAGGTTTTAAGGCTTTTTCAAAATTCTTGTTGCTTTCTCCAGATCCTATTCAAGCTTCCTAACATGGTGGTCAGTTATCCATATTTTAATATTTAAATACCTCATACGTAAGCATTGTTCTGACACATGTAGCATATTATCTCTTTTGTTCAGGACACAGTATTCCTAAAGAGAAACCTAAAATTGCCTCAACTCCCAGCTATATAACTGTGGTTCATATAAACTGATATCATAATATGTCTCCCTTGACATGATTTTTTTAACTGAAGTGTATTTTACATCTGTTCATATTAAATATCATTTTAGTAGTTTTAGTCATCATTCCAATCTGTCATGATTCCTTTGAACTTTGATTCTATCTTCCTTTCTTTTTATTAGCTATTCCTCCCATATGTCTATCATCTGCAAAGCTTATAATCGTGCTTTTATGTCTTTGTTCAAGTTGTTGATAAAAATGTTGGGTAGAACAGATTCTCATAATAATGCACATAATACTAATATTTTATATTTGCATGGTGCTAAAACATTCAAAAGACATATTCATATACATGATCTCATTTGATACTATAATCCTGGGTTGTAGGAAGGGCAACATTCTTTGTTCTTCTTCTCATATTATGGATATGCTAAGAGAACATAAGTCACACTGGTACTGGCAGAGAATTATTACTTTAACTTAAATGTTTGAAAAGGTTTTGTTTGTAGTTCTGACCAACTATGAATTTGAATCCACCTACCTCTATTACCATTCACCTTGTATTAATGCATCTATAATTGGTTTAATTAAGCAGGAAGGACTAACACATTTTTTTTGGGGGGGAAAATGGAGTTAAAATAAGTAGGACAGACCAAAAAGGAAAGGTCCCCCATTGACAGAAGAGATGGGGGACCCAAGAGGAAGCCAGACAGTCTTCTGACAACACAGCAAAATGGGCTTGGAGAAGGGAAGTCAGGAAAGCTAATGGGGAACCTGCTTGGGGAAGGCGAGCAAAGAGCCAGGTGAGGGATCTCCGGTGAAATATAAGGTGCCATGTATTCCTTGTTTTGGAGCCTAATCTGGAGGAATCTCCCTGAATGAAAAAGTCAACCTTGACAGTAAGTATACAAGGCCAGGATTGGGTAACATTCCCCACTGCTGTGAGCCCTGAATTAGCCCATTCCTATTCCTATAAGGTTTCATTCCCAAATGATGCTCAACAGTGAGCAACACCTGGCACTTTAATTGCCTATGTTATAGAAACCCTACTCTCCATCAAACAGGAATAGGGTGAGAAAGGGCCTGGGCATTGAAACATAACATAACTTACTAAGTTAAAATCATGGTGATAATCAAGGCACTAGAGAGAGTAGGTATCTATTAGGTCAAATTATATAAAATTATGAATATTTGACTTTTTTGACCAATGATCATTTCATATGGTTCACCCAATATCTTCTAGTTCTGTTCTGAAAGATTTTAAAAGGACCAGGTTAAGGAAATGTGCCTAAAGCATTCACCAGTTTCCTTCCTTATAAAAATCTTTTGTAAAAGAAATGATTCAGATAAACACTATATCAGTTTAAAAACAGCTTAAGAAATCTATCAAGTCATTAATTAGAGGAAAAATATCAAAAGAAATCCAATCCCAAAATATATACCGTGTTTCCCCGAAAATAAGACCTACCCGGACCATCAGCTTTAATGCATCTTTTGGAGCAAAAATTAACATAAAACCTGGTCTTATTTTACTATAATATAAGACTGAGTCTTATATAATATAATGTAATATAATGTAATGTAATGTAATTATAATATAATATAATATAATATAACATAATACTGGGTCTTATATAAGACCGGTCTTATATTAATTTTTGCTCTAAAGGACACATTAGAGTTGATTATCTGGCTAGGTCTTATTTTCGGGGAAACACGGTATATATATTGAGGATTTTCTATGTTCTGGGCACTACTGGTAGGTGCTATGGGTAGAGAAATGACTCACATAAAGTTGTTAACTTCAAGAGTTCCTAACCAAATTGAGGGGTCAGACCCAAACAAATAATAATATAGTAAAATTAATTTAAGATACAAATACAGAAAAACAGAATAATTTTCTGGGCCAGTCAATGTTAAGGGATATAAGATGACAACAGATCTGAAGTTTGAAGGACAAGTTAGCCTGAAAGACAAGCGGAATAAAGGGCATTCCAGGCCAGCAGTCGCTGTACAAAGGCCAGAGGTATGGGGATAGGGGAAGTGTCAGAAGATGATGGAAAATTAGATAGAGACATGCAATTTGGAAATGTTTTATTTTACTGATGGTATCACCTGCTTGTAATGTTAATTAACCTTGTCCTGATGAAAATCTTAAATGTCTTTAATTTTTTGAAGAGGTAACATCAACCCTTCAATTATTTCCTTTTGACTTTTATTTTTATTTTGCATTTAATTCCTCTGTTTGAGGTTAAAGAAACTAAGATAGTAATTTTTTTTAAAGGAGTTGTGCCTTTATTGAGTTACCTAACTTTATTTGCATAGCTATGTACATTTTAAAATAGAGCACAATATAAAAACAAACAATAATATCCCTGCCATGTTACGCGGAGATATGATTACACAATTTAAAACTCAATTTTATTGTGTATATATGAAGACTGGTTTTTGATTGCTCAGTTTTTTCCCCCAAACTCATAACAATTTCACTCTTCATCTTTAAGTTCTAAGGTTCAACTATATTCGAATTATCTATAAAAAATCATAAGTATTTTCTCTGTATGAAATTTTACCCCATACTTCAAAACTTGAAAATGACTAAAGCAATTTGTGCACTAAAAAAGTCAGGGAGGGAAACCTCTTTGTTCTCAGGCAAGGGCAAGGGAGTTTGAGAATCAAAGGATAATATCTTGAAAGAAAATTTGTACAGGTCAAAACAGAAGGTGATACTGGATGTTGTTTTGAAATGCTAACAATAGGATCTCTTCTTACTCACCTTTCTGGTGACATGGTCTGAAATAAAACTTCCAGGGACTAGCCTCCCAGGGTCTCTCTGCACACCCTCTTTAAGATCCATAAAAACCCAGCGTTCTCCATCTCCTCTCTAGTACTACTTTGGAGTGAGAAAAACACAAATGATTGAAAGGAAGGTTAAAATCTAAGTCAGACAACCAGGAGGCAGCTGAAAGGGCTTGCTCACCCTGCAGTGTAATGAAAGATGCTAGTTTTGAGGTGGAAGTTATGCTTTGTTGGAGACTCTTGTTGCCTAGAAGTGTGCAATCAAAGATGAGTCGGAGTCTGATGTGGTTGGTTGCGAGCAAGTGGTGGTACCTCTGTTGCGTTGCTGTCCTGTGAGGCAGAGGCCAGATGAGGGCATAGGTATTGATCTGGGAATCTCTGGGTAGTCCCCAGCAGAAGGCTTCCAGTCATGTTCTGCTGAAGCAGTCAACTCCAAAGGGACCAAAGGTTTCTACTACGAAAACAGTGTGACTGAGACTCGTGGCCTTTTCCTGCCGCCTCTGTTGTCTCTACCCCTAGTGTCCTTGTCAGACAGCACCTGACAAGCCATGTCAGTGTACACAGTGTTTTTCTACCTTGTGAGGAAAGCTCATTCTAAACTCTTGATGGAATGGGTTTGGTTAAATGTATGTGGACTGCCTAATCATAATATATGAATCAGTCTCTTCTGGAAAAGGGATGTGGATTTAAACAGGGCCTTATGTAGGTATTAATAATTGTGTCTGTATCAAAAACCAATAATAAATTTGAAATGAAAATGGTGTGGTAAGAAAATACAGTGTTATGAAGATATGGGCAGAGCTCAACATTAAATGCTTTGCACAAAAATATTAATAGACTCCAAGTGGAGGTGGTAAGAGGTATCACACAGTGAAAGCTGAAAATAAGGCCAGAAGAGGACCTGGCAAAGAAGAACCAGAGCTCATATAATCCTTGATTCAAGGCTTGGCACAGCCTGGTTGGAGAATTGCTACAGAGTCAGCTTAAGGACATCTAGAGAAATGAAACGGTAATTGAGTAATGTGGCTGATATGTTGTAAATTTGATGATTTATCGCTAGTAAACTGACTGAACTAAATTAAATTGTCATGTGTAGTGCAGTAGTCTCTCTCATACTGGAGGGAGAGTTGTTGTGCATTAAACCATGTACCCTATGCTAAGCTTGGGGCTTGGGGGGAATCTTAGGACTGAGGGGGAAGATAAAAATATTACATGAATTAATTAGGCTGAGAAAATGTTGAGAGCAGGGAGAGTCTGTTGGAGCAGCTTGTCTTAAGTGAGAAACTCCCTTGTCCCACCAGCCTTTGCTTGCTCTTTGAATTGAGACACTGGAGGAAGAAAACTAGGATTTATCATAGATGAGGTAACAGTGTGGGCAAAACTGAATAGTGACTCCCTGTCCATCAAGGACCTCCATGCAGGAATAGAGTAATCAAAGAACACCAGAGGAGCCCCAAGAACACCTTTACCTGAGCCCACCTAGTGCTGACACTTTGCTCTCTTTGCTTTTTCTCTAAAGATATGAATGAAATTCAGATGTTCCTGGGTGCTTGAGTGACCTTCCCCAAAGCTCGAAAGAGATGCTTGTCTACCCTCTCCCATTTCTCTGCTTCCTTATATTATCCCCAAGCCCAGGGAAGCCTTCTCTCTTTGCTGGACTGGCAAGGCCTTTTCCTTTCTGGCCTTCTAATGGAAACTACTCTCCCCACAGCTCTCAGTGTACCAACTTTATCCAAGCCTATTTCCTGAATTTGCCTCCCTCTTTTCACACCCCGGTGCATCATTATTGAGCTCTCTGGAATCTGAGTCCTGCTTCCACATCTCTGCCTCCTTCGAGCCTTTTTTCTTTCCCATACAGTTCCATATGCTTACTTAATTTTAACCCCCGGCCCCCACAAACCTCTCTCCACCGGCTGCCCCTCCCATCTGGAAGCAGTCCTCCCCCAGTTATGTTAGTATTAAAAAATATCCCAATTCAGTTCACACTTCTGACCTAGTACTGTATCACTGTCTCTCCCACTGGAGGCTGTACATTTGCATTTTATCACATCCACCCCGGCCCATATGGGGTCACCCTTCAATCCTCTGATATTTTTAGAGAAGATTTTGCTACAATTGTTAGTCTGATATTCGTGGGTTTTCAGCTGAAAGTTTGGCTTTCTAGTGACAGGCTGCAGCAGAATTCGAGAAGTGGATTATAGTTATTGTCGATGAGAAAAAGTATTGCTTGAGGTTCTAGAAATCTATAGCCTCCGCTTTCCTCCTATGTATTAGACAGTGAGGTAGAATGTGAATTAGTGATGAACATGGCTGAGAAGAAGCAATGCACCAACAAAAGAGGGCACCAGGTGCAGTTTAGGTTAGAATCTTCCAAATTCTACTAGCACTTTCACCAATTAAAATTCCTGCGGACAATTATAGGTCTTAGCATACTAATAACTTTCTCAGCCAGGACATATTCAAGGTTTTACTTTAGACCTTTCACCCCAGATACTTCAATGATGAACTGAAGATATGGAGTGGAGTGATAAGTGTATGTCAATTTGAGTTATTTGTTCACCTTTTTGAATCACTGTTTAAATTTAGGTCCTGCTGGCCTTCGGTTTACTTGCCGGTGAAATGAGGATGTTGGATTTGATCATCCCAAATCTTCTTGTATGCTTTAATATTACTGTTCCCTCTTTCCCCTCACTAGCTACTACTTACACTGTTCCCTAATTCCCTGCCTCACTGTGAGACTCCAGACATTGAGCATGTTTGGTGTCAGCACGTATAGGGTGTAATCCACTCAAATGTTGAATTTTATTTAGGCCATCACTGTCCTAGAGGGTCTCATCATGACACAACAGCTTGGGGTAAATACCTTCACCACCACAACTTGCTTTCCTGTCTGTGGAAGGAACTCAATGATCTCCACCACCTGGTATCCCTTCAGGGTGGGATGGACCTAGTGACTTGCTTCTAGCAGGTAGAATCTGACTAATGTGATAGTACGTCACTTCTATGATTACATTACAAAATATTTGACTTCCCTCTTGCTGGACTCTCTCCCCATTGACTTCTCCATTTGCACTTCCATGAGGCAAGCTGCCATGTTGGAGAGGTCCACCCAGCCAGGGACTGAAGGCAGCCTCCAGCCAAAAGCCCACGAGGAATTGCGGCCCTCGTTCTAACACCCAAGATGAGTGGAATCCTGCCAATAATCATTGATCTTGGAGTGGCTCCATCTCCAGTTGAAACTTAAATACTACAGACATAGCCTGTCTTGGATCTCAGCCCATAGGAGACCATGAAGGAAAAGAAACAGCTAAATGGGCCTAAATTCCTGACCTACAAAAACTGCGAGTAAATAAATGCTGTTGTTTTAAGCTACTAGTTTGGGAGTAACCTGTTACACCACAGTAGATAACTAATACTCTATCTTGATAACATAGACTTTAAAAAGCTACCATGTGGACCTTGTCTGTACCCATGGTTGTATTTTACTCAATTAGGAAGAATTTGTTGTCGACTATGTTTTACTGACTTTTAACTTCCTCCAAGATACTCCCCATTTCTAATGCCGCCTTACCCAATCCCTAGTTATTTCTGGTAGATATCTTGTGTGTGTTTTCTCTCACATTTACTTATAAATAAGTTCTACCAGTTACAATGAGGTCTCTGTCTTTTCCTTCTCTTTGTCCATAGCCCTTCTGCTGAGCCATCTGTTATCTATAAAGCTAGGGAGAAATTTCTCAGCATTGCCCCTGGTAAGGAACAATTTAGCTGCTCCACTTCAGAAATGTCTACTTTTCTGGGCACTGACATAGAGGTTCTGGAGCCTTCGACATTAGCAGAACAATATAGGAAAGTATGTGGAGTCCTTGATTAGCTGCAAACAGCTCCAACTCCTGCCGTGAGGAGGAAAGAAAGCCTATTTCCCTCATTTTAACTTTAAACTTTTCTTCCTTCATTATATAAGCATTTAAATCTATAAATATTCTTTAAGCACTATCTTTACTGCATCTCACAAATTGTGAGGAGCTACTCTTCTCTTTTTTGCTATCAATTTTCTCTTTGTCATTCAGTTTGGGTAGTTTCTATTGCTGTGTTTTTGAGTTCACTGATTTTTTTTTTTCTTCTGCTCTGTCTAATTTTGTGTTTAACCCACTCAGTGAATTTTTAATGTCAGATATTGTATTGTTTTAACTTTGGCTATTTGATTTTTTCATACACCTTCCATTTTTCTCCTCATATGTTCATGTTTTCCTTCAAATCCTTGAACATATTTATAATGGCTCTTTTAAAGTTCTTATCTACTAATTCCAATGTCTCTATTGTTCCTGACTGTCTCCATTGACTGATTTTTCCTGATTATGGGTGAATTTTCTTCCTACTTTCACCCAAGTAACTTTTGAATGCCTACTAGGTAATAAAAAATTAAATTGCTGAGTTTGGGGATTTTGTTGTATCCTTTTAAAGAGTGTTGATATTTATTTAGACAGGCAGTTAAAAATCACTTACAAATCAGCTTGTTCATTTTAAGGCCTGCTTTAAGCTTAAACCATGCTAATTAGCTTAGGCCTAGAGTATCCTTTATTGTAGGATGCATTTACCTCTCCTACTAAAGCAGGAACATTCTGGGATCTCCACTGAATGCTCTAATAAGGACTCTCCACTATGGTTGGTTGGAAATCAAATGGATCCCAAGCCTTTGTGATATTTGGGAATTGTTCAGATTACAACTCCTTAGTAGCTGTTCTTTTTCTAGTGTTTGTTCTTTGCCCAATGTTAGGAAGAAGCACCCATGGAGATTGCTTATAATCAGCCAAAGCCTCAAGGAACTCTTGGGCAATTTCTGGAGGTCTTTATTTGAGTCGGTTCCTCTTTGGTCCTCTTCTGCAAAGTCCATCCACCCCCGTCTCCTCAACTCTCATTTCTGGTACCCCAAATCAGCAAAATCATTGTGTTCTCTTTGAATTCCTCTTGCCTGTGCTTGGCTATCCTATGGCAACCATTATTTGTTTACCTTTTCTCAAGGGTTAAAGTCAAGCCTGTTGCACAATGTCTGAAAATAATTGTTTTCTATTTTGTACAGTTTTTAGTTTGAATGTTGTTTCCACAGGAGGGCAAGATAATATTTGTCCTGTTGGTTCCTAAACAGAGCTTCCTTGTGTCCTTAGAAGAATATCTTCGAAGAAATGAACATTAATTGGTTTATCCATTTGTACTTCACTTCTCCTTAGAATAAGATATAAGTTCATTGAGATTCAGCTGGAAGACAACTCCAGGTAACAGACACCAAGCTACACTCAGAATCACTCCTCCCTTTTACAACAATCCTTGATTTGTTCAAGCATTCTGCCTACACTTTCCTTCCTTTAAAATGAGTCTTCACCAAAGAGTCTTTGAATACTCATGCCAATAGATGCCTTTCAGGCCAAATCTACAAGACTGCCAGACAAACCCAAACATACCTGCATCTAAGTACAGGCTATGGCTCAAGCTTAGGAGTTCCAACTTTACCCCCAACACTTTATGCAGTTAGGAAATTTCCTTACTCTTGGTCATGTCATGTGTGTAACAACAAGCTGGCTCATTCTTTCTCCCATTGCGTATTTGAGATAGGCAAAAGAACAGCTTGTTTTCAATTCTTTTCTTTAGAATTTGCCCATAAGAGATGACCAGTTTTCGTGTTAACCTCCTGTTTGTTTCTTAGGGAAAATATCCTGCCTAAAGCAAGGGTTCTTAAATTTTAGCAGGCTGAAAAATAACATGGGTAGCTATTAAAGATTCATATGCAGGTAGCCTTTATTTTTCTAATATCAAATAAAATCTGACACCAAATCCCTCCATCTCCTAAGGCTAATGAGAAATTGATTTTCTGTCATTAATTGGGATTCTTCCCTTCAGGACATGAAATGATTCTAAGGGTCTTACTTAAAGCATAACTTTCAGAGAGATAACTGGTTTTTTGGTCCACATATGGTGTTTTCATTTCCTAAGCCTGCATGTTTCCTAAAGGGAAATGGCCCTGTGGTTTTTGTGTCAGACTTGGGCAGAAGGTACTTTGTCAGGCCTGAAAGAAGCTGTACTCACATGGTTAGCCCTCTGGGAGTGTACCATACAAACAATCCTCTCTCAAGATTTTCTACCTACTTAGGTGTTGCCAAGGAGTAGTGCAAGAACTCCTAATTTTTGCTTGTACTACTGGTCTTGAGGAAACTCTTCTGCATTTGTCCTGTCTTTTGTTTCACCAAGAATTTGCCTTAATACTCAAAGGCATTATGTTATTTCCCATCTTCCTCAGGAACGGGTGCTGAGGTGAAGGTAGCAGACTCACTACACAGCCATTAGTCCTGACTTTAGAGAATACTAACATCTATCCCCTTAAAATAGAGAAATGAGAATTGCAAAAAGAAACACACAGACTCACACATGAATTACTATCTCAATAATTTACCATGCCATACATCATTTTTTTTGCTCTAAATTCAGTCAGTTTCTGATGGTTCTTGTGCTGTATTTTCTAAATAATTTTAACTACAATATCTATTATTTTGAAGTTTTTATTATTTTAACTTTAAAATATATATGTTTACAGCTTGCTGCACTTCTCAATGAAAATGAATTCCATTTGCTCAATGGGGATAGAGCCTGAAGGAGAAAGACAGACAAGAGTAATTTTGTAAGAAATTGAAATGTATCCCTCTGATGATTTTAGCAAAAGAGTCAAAAAATCTCCTAATGTGGCAAGTTTTTTTTTCAGCAAATGTGAATTTAATGTCTACTATGAGTACAATACATAGCTCAACATTTTAAATATTGTAGGTGGACTCGAACATGGTCTCAACCCTTCAGATGCTTGCATTTTGACAGACTTTTATACTGCATTATGCCTGCTTCCTACTCTTCAATGCAGCACTCTTCTCTTTGTCTTCTCTCTCTCTCTCTCTCTCTCTCTCTCTCTCTCTCTCTCTCTCTCTCTCTCTCTCTCTCTCTCCCCTCTTTTCTCCATCACTCTGTACCTCCCTTCACGGCTCCTCTCCTGGCATCTCTGCTTCATTCTTCCTGTCTGCCCAATTCTTTTCTCTGCTAACAGTTTTTCTCATCTTAATTAAAGTTTCTTTTCATTCTATCTTTGCCCATCAGTGGCCACATCACCACATCCTAGCTACTTTTAACTTTAACTCTCATTCTTAACTGGTTCTATCATTCATATTTATAATTTGAAACTCACATCAAAGTACACAAACTCATGTGTACTTCTCAATAATGTCCTACAACAGGCAGGGCAACTGTTGTTATTTACATGTTACAGATATATTCATCACAACATGAATAGATAATGTTATGTCTATAGTTTAGTAAGAGAAAGTAAAGAATAGAACAAAGAACTTCCAACTCTAAATAGCAAGTTCTTTGCAATTCATCAAAATGTCTTTCAAGATGCTTGTAGTTACAATGGAGCCCTTCGCAATATGCAAGTTTGTGTTGTTCAGGGCTACCAGATGGTTTTAACCATTTGCCATCTTGAGGTCAGGGATTATGTCTTACTCATCTCTCCTCTGCCAGGATAGCACATTCTGAGGACTTAACTAGCTGCTCGACAGATAGTCGATGATCTCATCCCATACAATGCAGTGACGAAAAAAAAAGGGCACTGGAGTTGGGCAGGCAAGGATCGCTTAGTGAGGTGGCAACACAATGAAAGGTGAGTTTCTCTTTGCGATCCTGTCAGTTGGGTTGGCATATTTTGTACATTTCACGCTGAGGAAATGTGAGGGACACTGCAAACGAAAAGCCAGTGTGGCATCTTTTTTCTTATCTGCATGGAATTTTAGGTTGTGAACTTCATTTAATGAAGATGGAAATAAAGTTCCAGCTGTAGGAGGGAAAATTACTCTTTCCCCCAGAAACAGATTGATTTGACCTTTAACACAGGTGTTTAAAAACATGAAGCTTCTTCCCCAACATACATAGCTGCCCTTTGATTCTGGAAAGGTTATCACTTTTTCTTTAGTGACTCTCCCCTGCCTCTCTGCTTTATTGATGTATCTCTTAGTGGTGTGCGACAGGGAACTTTAGCTTGAAGGGAATGCCGTGCCTCATTCTGTAGATCACGTGCCCGTGGGCTTCATGCCTGGGGAATGATTCTTAGTTTGCCTTGGCTACGTTTTCACTTCAGAAGGAATTCATGTATCACAGTTTTCCTCTGCAGTCTCATGAAAATTAACACCTGCCTTCTCCTTACTGAAAAGAGATGTGTGGAAGATTGATGTTTGTAAGAAGGATTGAACTCTTTTGAGTTAGTTGCCTCCAATGGAAATGTTATTACACCCAATTTATGTATAGAATAAGGAAAATGGATTGATTGTGTTTTGTTCAAGGTTATACATTTAACAAATGTAATTATCAAAACAAGAGGGGAAAAATGAGTGCACAGAAACTGTCTCCTAACCAATCAGGGTTTTTTCACTATTCCAAAAGAATTCTTACAAAAGAGGGGGATGGGTTTCTGCATTGTATGGAGAGTTTCTGATTTGTTTGGTGTAAGATTAACAGTACACCTGGAATAGTGTCTCCATTTCTCTCTGCTATTTCACATAATTTTAGTTCCGATAAAGCCCCATTCTATACTCACTCTCTTCCCAGATTAATCTCACCTCTTTCGATTCTGAAGGTGGAATGTTGTGAAAGAAAGAACATGGGCTCAGCACTTCAGTGTGACCATAGTAATGACAAACTCTGAGTCCTAATTTCTTCATCAACAAGATAGGGATAATATAAAGTTAGTTCTTTATTTGACAGGCTTGTAGCCAATGAGGTAAGGTAATAGAGATGTTTGTAAATTAGAAAATACTATATAATTCTAGTTATTATTTTCATTATCCTTCCTTTGCTCTGTAAATAATACTCTGTTTGCATTATGTTAATGTGTCTATTTGCAAATTGCTTTCTAAGCCTTCCCAAGTCCTCTTCATGACTTTTAAATTCGCCAAGGATAGGACTATATCTTCTGTTTCTATATTCAGTGCCTCTTGCTCCCAAACTGGTTCATTGTCAATTGATACCACCTTAAGTATAAAGTGCCCTGAGAAACAAGTCTCAAGAAATGACTTTGGATCATCTACAGACTATGGCGTCAGTCATTTAGACAGTGTGCTGCAGTCAGAAGAGTGAGAGCAGGAACTGGACAATGGGATTATAAACTACAGTCGCCTTGACATGAAGATACCAAGCAAATAGTTATGAGTTTATCAACAGACTTTAAGGGGTAAAAGGTGAAAGAGGTGAAAAAAAATTTTACTGCTTTATGGATAAAAGCATTTTACCCTTATTAAGCCAAAGTGTGCAGACTTCCTGGCTTAGCAAGTGGAGAGCTGTGGCCCCAGGAATGGTAGGGGTGTGTGCCCATATCTCTTCTGTATGAAGCTTATCTTTCTCTTGGACACTTCACTGGAAAATCCATTGCCACTGGCTCTTCCCCAAGGACAGCTCTCTCTTTCTTAAAAGCTCAGGCCCAAATGCAGACAAAATCCTTTTAGTATAGTTAAGATTGGCAGGACATGTTAAGGAGTTTACTAAAAGATAAATGTAAAAACAAAAAACAAACAAACAAACAAAAAAACAAAAAAAGAATCTCAAGCCAGTAAACCAGTTCATTGGGTTCCTAGCCCATGAGAAAAAGCATAGGTTCTTAGCCCATGAGAAAATCAACTTGTTTCCAAGGTTCACAGCTTTGTTGAATTCTGAACAGTATCTTTACAACTTCCACCAAGAACTGCTACAACTTTATGAGCATCTTGCATTGCTTTCCTGCTTCCAAAATACCTATGTAAGTCTAATGAGGTTTGCCATCTTACCGCCCTTTTTATCCCTGCTACTAGGTTACAAACTGTGCTGTAAAGACTAAAGGGAACCTTCTGACTCTCCACTCTGCCCCCAGGACTCTTTTTATTAAGTTGTTAATTTCACAAGAGAAAACTCTTCCACTAGTCATTGCCATAGCTTGGGCTTGTGATTCCACTTATCTCACAAATGAGAAATGGTTTGCTCTTTTGCATCAGGGCATCTCATTCTTTTGCAATAAAAATTACTTCCATGCCACATGAAATATGTACATGAAATAGTAAGGGCTCCTTTCTTCACACTGGAGAAAATTGAGTCTTACCTTTTTAAGATTCTTACATTAATTTTCAGGAAAACCCATGGATTTGAGGATTTGGGTACCCATGTTTTCAATTTCAATCCGTAAAACCCACAATAAGGTAATTACTAGTTATTGTGTGATTGTTGCTGTAGCTGGAACCTGCCCATGCTGCTATTGCTAGAAAATTAAATGAGAAATCATTTGCTTTCTTTCTTGTAGTTTATTATTAGAAATTTCAAAGTGTCAAAAAATGAGCCCCTATTCAAAATATCCAAGGACTGAAAGAAAAATCAAGGAAAGCTCTTGAAAACAACTTTTGGACAGTTTCCCTCAATGACAATTTTCAAAATTATAGTATCACCACTACGATATATACTCATCTTATTCATATTTCTCCAGTTTTATCTGGACTCGTGTGAGTGTGTGTGTGTGTTAAGTACTATATGATTTTGTCATCATTGAGGGCTTGTGTATCCACAACCACAGTTGTGTTACTGAACAATTCCAGCCCCTCAAGGATCCTTTATATTGTCTTTTTATAACCACACTTATCTCTCTTCTGCACCCTGCTCCTGTCCCTAAACCCTTTTAAAACAGTTCACTTAGTATAGGCAACCAGTCTTCTAGTCTTCATTTCTAAAATTCTGTAATTTCAAAATATAAAATGGAATCATACAGTCAGAAACTTTTTCAGATGGGCTGCTTTTCACTCAGCTTAATTTCCTATAGCTACATCCAACTTGTTGCTTTCATCAATAGTTCATTCCTTTACATTGATGAGTACGATTCCATGGTATGTATGTCCCATGGTTTGTTTCACCATACCTGTTGGAGAATATATGAACAGGTTCAGTTTTGGGCTATTATAAATAAAGCTGTTATGAATATTTGTTTTTGTGGGGGTTTTGGTGAAAAGAAATCTTTTATTTCTCTGGGATAGACACCCAAGCGTGCAATTGCTGGATCATGTACATGATAATTTTATGATTAGCTTTCTATGAAACTGTCAATCTGTTTTCCAGAGTTGGTGTTCCATTTTAAATTCCCATCAGTGTTGTATAAGTGATCTAGTTTCTCGGAATCCTCACCAGCACTTGGAATTGTCACTATTTTTATTTTAGCCATCCTGATGGGTGTGTGGTAATATCTCATTATGGTTTTAATTTCTGTTTTTTTTTTTTTTTTTTTTTTTTTTTTTTGCAATGGCTACTGATGTTGAACATCTTTTCAGCTTCTTTGCTATCTGTATATCTTCGTCAGTGAAATGCCTGTTCATGTCTTTTGCCCATTGTCTAATTGGGTTATTGATTGATTGATTGATTGATTCATTCATTCATTCATTTAATTTTTACAGTTCAGTATTGAGAGTTATTTATATATATTCTATATACTAGTCCTTTGTCAGATATGTGGTTTGCAAATATTTTCTTACAATCTGTAGCTTGTCTTTTCATCCTTGTCACATAGGCTTTCATAGAACAAAAGTTTATAATTTTTATGAGGTCCAACTTATAGATGTTTTTTCTTTTCTGGATACTGCTTTTGTGTCAAGCATAACAATCTTAGATTAGGTCTAGATTCCAAAGATTTTTCTCCTATTTTTTAATAAAATTTTTGTTGTTTTATGTTTTACAATTAAGTCCATTGTTTATTTTAATTAATGTTTGAGGTTTAAGTAAAGGTTCATTATTTTGCCTATGGATAATCCATTGCTTCAGCAGTTTCTGTTGAAAAGGCTATCCTTCCACTGAATTGATTTTACCTTGAAAACAATTTGAGCATATTTCTGTGGGTCTATTTCTGGGTTCATTATCTGTTCAACTGACCTATGAGTCTATTCCTCTGTCAATACCATATTGTTTTGAATATTATACCTGTATAGTAAACCTTAAGATTGGGTAGAGTGATTCTTTTACTTTATTCTTTGTTTTAGTTGCTCTATGACCTGTGCCCAAGCTTATTTATGTCTACAAAAATAACTTGCCAGGATTTTCATAGGAATTACATTAAACTTATAACACAGTTTGAGGACAATGACAATTTAACCACATTGAGTTTTCTAATCCATTCACATGACGTATTTATCTATTTATTTAGGTTGTCTTTGATTTCTTTCATCAACGTTTTGCAATTTTTAGCATATAAATTCTATACATATTTTATTAAGTGTATCCCTAAATATTTAATTTTATTTGAAGCAATTATGATTGGTATTGTGTTTTTTTTTTTAATTTCAGTTCCTATATGTTTAGTCCCTGTGTGAAATGTAATTGATTTTTGTTCTGTTGAACTTGTATCCTATAACTTTATTGAACTCATTTATTAGTTCTAAGTGTTTTTGTAAACTCTTTTGAATTTTCTGTGTTGGTAATTTTTTTTTCTGCAAATGGAGATAGTTTTATTCCTCCCTTTCCAATCTGCATGCTTGGTTAGAACTTCCACTTCTATGTTGAATAAGACTGGTGAGAATAGACACTGTTGCCTAACTAATATGCTTTAAAGCACACTGAAAAATGGGATATAGTCAAAGGAACAAAACTGGGCTTGGTCTAGCTCATTGGAGGAGCCTGATTGTTTAATGTGGGTAACCATAACAAATATTAAAAACCTATCTTTCTATATTTGACAGATCAACTTGGAAAAACTAGCAAAATGGAAGATTTGGGCTTAGAAAAAAGAGCAGTATAGTAGCAATACTCTGGCATTGGTGAAAGATGTCTCATGGAAGATCAGTTCTGTTTTCTAAAGGTGTTCAGAGGCAAGATTACCTTCTCTGTGGAAAGACCATGTAGATAGTGCTCCCCACTGAGTCCTGGGTGACCTCCAAGGAGCTGTACCATTCTCCATGCTGGGACTTGGAGAATCTATGATTGTTCTTTTAAAAACACATTCAGTTGCAGTTTTCTTTTATGTAATTACTGAATCATGCTTTTCTGTGCTCATATGACTTTGGACTCAGAAAAAGTTCATAGCTCATAAAGCTCATTAATAATGGGTGGTCATGGTGATGATAACCCAAGAGTCACCATAACATGGAGAAAACAGAATCCTAAATAGACTTGGCAGATGATAAGTACAGCAATTTAAGGTTGGTCACTTTTGTAATAAATGGCTTCTTTTTGTTGTTCTCTTTTAACCACATAGTTGCCATTTTTTTCTATTCAATTTTTGCATTTTCTCCCTAAAGCCATGTGAGTGATCTTTTGCACTCTGCACAAAACATAGATGCTGCCTTAGACTTATATTTCTTGATTTTAATTGCCTGCTTAGTATGGTTTGTGTATAAAATTAACAAAAGCAGAATAAAAAGAAGACAGGAGAAACAGTGATAAAATGTGAAGCCAGGAGCAGGGTTAGCAAAAGCGGCACCAGGGTGCAAATGTAAGAAGGAACTTACTCTCAAACTCATGCAAGTATTGGGTCAGCACCTGAGAGCGATACCTCCTGAAATGTTGCACCCTGTTGTGCCTCGCTTGTCTCACCCAGGCCCAGGCCGCAGACTTCTGATTCATTAAGTAACACAAGCAGACAGATGTCAGCTAAGCCAGAAATTTCCCAGTGATAGTGGATAGGATATTTCATATCTAGTTTTATCAAAATGTAATTCACTTAAAGAAAAAGAATAATTTGTAAAACATAATGTTCATATAGCTTTATTTCTTTACAGTGATTCCTTATACACTACTTTGTCTTCTTTCGTGACTTTAAACTTATTATATTAAATGATACGAAATCATCTTTTGCAGGTTAAAAAATTGAATATTGGCTATTTCATGTGATTGGTTTAACCTATCACTATAGGGTGTAGTGGAAAGAACATGAGCTAAAGAGTCATAGCTGTGTGTAAATTTTAAATGTGTCATTTAGCAGTTATGGTTGCTAGAAAATTACTCATCTTTTTGGTTTTCTTATCTGTAAAATGAAATCATAATTATCTTTCAGGATTGTTTTGATTATTATATAAGATCATGTAGCTATACTACCGCTATTAATTAGTATTATGCACGACACGTGATTACTGAAGAAACTCCAGGGTACAAGTCCAAAAGAGTTATGGTTGTGCCAGTATTAGAGCTGAAGGAAGGTGAGTATTTTATGATGCTTGAGATTAGAGATTTCCAAACCTGTCTGAGTATAGATTCCAACACAATTATTTTAGCATGGAGCTTGATTAAACTGTGTTTTTAATGAGCTCCTCTGATGATTGAAATGTGTTGCTGCATCTGACAGAGTTCCCTAGATAGCAACAGAGATCCCTTCTGACTTTACGTCTTGTAATTGTTTATCAAATTCTGTTCTGAACATTTTTTTCCTTCTCTAATATACACTCATGATTCCTTTACTTGACTCTGTGATGTCTTCCCAAAGAAGGCTCCAGGCTAACTTGATGTGTGTTATCCTTGATGTGTACACAAGAAACACCTTTTGTTCTAGCATCGCCTTCTGAATCTGTGAGCTTCGCTGTGCATTTCTAGGAGAACAATTTTTAGTGGAAAAAAAAAGTCTCACAAGTTTAGTTTTCCTCTTTAAAAGGCATCATTGTCAGTTTCCATGAAATCCTTTTCTCTTTACCTCTCTTTCCTTAAGATATTTGAGTTCAGCAACATCCTTTGTGTCAACTACTGGGTAAAAAAAGATGTTTCTTGGCCTGCTGCTATTGTCTATGGCTGCCACAGTAAAACAATCCATGCCAATTGCCCAGCCTGCCAGGCTGCCGCTGATAAGACCCCCCTTTCCTGGGTCTGGCATCTTGTTCAGATACTATAGCGAAAGCTCTATTACTCTCTGGGGAGCAACTTGAGTGTCATCTTAGTGGCTTGCAGCCAGCATTCTGCACTAGGAAGGGATCCTTGGGCACAATTCAGAATAAAGGTGGTACAGTGTTGTCCAGAGGATCTTCCCCTTGTATAGACAAACCTGTATTTTTGACCTTCAATTCTGACAGCCTGAATTTTATTCAAGCAAATATATTCATCTGGATTAAATCTAGCTCTTTCTAGAAAAAAAAAAAAAAGCTTTCAAGGAAGTTGTCATTACTTTAGGACTAAACATGAAAGACCTTTGGAGTTTCCACATGGGGTATAGCAGAAATATAACTTTCAAATAATTGAGGTTGTTGCTTTATTCCTATAATGTTGTCATTCAAACAATAGACTCTCAGCAGCTGAGATGTACAGGAGCCTTGGAGGTCATTAATTCTAACATCCATCCCATCGGAAATCCTTTACTAAAACTACATGATAAACTGTCATCAAAGCCTCTGATTGAAACTTCCGTTGATTGGCAGCTCAATGCATTATGAAGCAACCCGTTTGGATTTGAAGTTTCCTATTTTGTACAGACTGTATCTAAATATTATTCAGCTGTTCTAATAGCCAACCATTTATTTTATTTATGCTCTGGAAAACCACAGAGAAGATATTTAATTTCTCTTCTCTATGAAGGTTCTTCAAATATTTGATTATAGTTATATCTTCCCGTGTCTTTCCTTCTCTAATTGAAATAAACCTAATTCTCTATACTTTATATGTAATCGCATTAAAATCCATATAATTTTGGTCACTTTCTGTATAACTTACCTGGGCTCTTTCAGGTACTCAAATGCATAAATATGGTCCAATCGGGGCAGACTTCAGTGAATTATAATCTTTTTTATACAAGATGCCATACTTTGTTAATATAGCTTCTTATCACATTAGCATTTTTGACAGCCTTTTAACCTTTTTGCATCGTGGTAAATTTTAATTCAACTGAAACCCCCTATGTTTTTTTTTTCCCCATAAACTATTATTAAGTAAAGAATAAGGAGTTCTGAAAAGAAAGGAAATTAGACTGGATTGTACTTTATAGTTTCAGCTTTGCTACTACTTTATTTTGTGATCTTAGACAAGTATCTGATTCTGTTTCTTCAACAGTAAACTGGAAAGTTTGGAATAAATGATTTCTAGGGTTGCTGTCAGCTCTGATATTCTATTATTCATGGAAACCCTATGTGTTTCTCATACAATTGGTTGCTTTTTTAACTGAAATATAAGACTTTATTGATCTCAACAAATATTCACTATAGTGGTGGTGTTTATGTTTCTTTTTATTTTGTTGATATTCACCTTTTAAATAGATACACAGATATGTAATTCAGTTATTCTCTGAGAAATTCCTAAGTGTGGAGGGAGATTAAATATCTTTCACTCCAATATGGAGTCAAGAGAAAATACTTGTGTCGTTTAGGGTTGAATCAAAAACTATGTCACCACTATGAGTTATATGAAACAAGGGATCAGAATGGATGCAATTGTGGGTATTTGTGAAGATTTTTATGCAAGGTGGTTTATGGAAGGCTGTGAATCTGTTGGTTGGCCTATCATCTCTGTATTTCAATAGGGGTTGGGGAAAAATAGTGAACATGAAGTGGGAAGAATAAGGACAGACTAGAATTTGTGAAGATATATTGGAAGCCATGTGGACAAACTGGAACCCACATGTCTGTGTCACCACCTCTAACCTTGAACGTGTGGGTAACCCGCAGAAAGAGCTAGAGCCCTCTTCAAGGAATTACAGTTGACCCTCAAAGAACACAGATTTTGAACTGCACAGTTCCACTTATACACAGATTTAAAAATCCACTTATAAGTGGACCTACAGAGTTCAAATCTGTTTTTTAAGGGTCAGCTGTATATGTGCAACTGGCCCAGCCCTTGGAGAGATTGAGGTGGAGCTATGATGGGAAGTAGAGAAGCTGCAGGCCCACACCAACAAGGGGAACTAGTAATAGAATATTAGCAACAATTGAGCACAGTTAAGGTGGTGACTGAATGCTACCCAACCTTCACTTCACTGCCTTCCAGATCTCATGCAAATTTCCCTGTGGTCAAGCCTAATCCAAAAACACACAGGAAAGGAATTCTGAGAAATGTGCTTCTTGGAGATTAGGAAGGTTAACAGTATAAAAAAGCAGCAACAATAGCATTTCTTGACTACCTTAAGTAGTAGTATTTGAAGGTCTAGAAAATATGAACATAGGCAATTCAAAACAAATGTAAAAGTAAAAATGGCTGGTAATGATTGGTTTGAGTACATAAAAAAAAGAGACTAGTATAATAATTGAAGAATTTAAAACAACATTCTATATATGAAATATATATGCTGCATATTATTCTATATATAATATTAAGTTTAGCCACATAAACTTTAATAAGCTTTCTGTTTAATAGAATAAAATGCATCAACAAATATAAAATGTTACAGTTTAATATAAATATGAACTTGAAATCATACAAGTGTGACCCACGCATTCAGTACATTTGAAATATTTGTATGTGTGTAGCTGTCTGTGTGTGTGTGTGTGTGTTTGGTTGGGTTTGGAGATTTGATGACCTTATCCTGTGTCAAGAATTAACCTTTTGTTAGTCAAGGGTCCTAGCAGTCTTCCTTCTGGAATTTCTCTCTTGATCCTTCCCTCCTTTATCTGAGTGACTCTTTTCCCACTTCCAGCATTTACTTGAATAGTTTCCCACTAGTGTTCATTCCACCAATTCTCTTGATCCATAGTTTAGAATTTATTTTGTAAGTGGCATTATTTTAATTTGTATTTATTATTATTATTATTATTATTATTATTATTATTTTTACCTTGGAAAGCAGTCTGCTATAGTCTGTCATTGTGATTTCAAACAAAGGGGTATTGAGTTGCAAGTTATCTTCATCCTGAATAGCTATAATTACATGTAGTATAAAAAAACAACACTAGTATTTTGAATATTAAGAGTATTCTGTGGTCTCTGAATGGTTCTAAGTAATTTTGAGCATGCTTTTAAAAACATTGAAGATCAAGGCATTTTGTGTTCATTAAAGGTCAAGGTGGGGTTTAAAATAGTGTAAATTAAACTTGATGTGTTTTTCAGCCTTAGTTATTCTACATTTACCTTCAAACAGCCCAATCAACCTTAACAAAATAATTCTTTTAAACTCCACAAAGTGATCTGGGGATAATGTGGAAGAATAGTGGTTGATACCTTTTTATTTGATCTACTGAAGGCAAAACACACATTTTCACTTTCAAAAAACTAACTTTTATGTCAGGTATATACCCTGAAATCTTATCTTGATACCTTATCATCTCCAGCTTATTGCTGAGTTTTTCCCTGACTATTTACACCACATGTTACTTCTGGAATACTAATTGTGATTAGTTCTGGTGATTCCAGACACCCCAGAACTTTTTGTGTATATAGTCAGGCAAGATACTGAACAAATAAGAATTGCTTGCATTGCTGCTATGCCAGATAAGGATAGTTTAAAAGGATTCAAAAGTTCAGGAGGTTATTAAGAGAAACTTGAATTTGGAGGATGGTGATAAATGAGATTTAGATGCAGGTGACCTATTTAAGGTTTCAGGAAGGAACTCTTTGAGCATACTTATGTAAATGTCAGGAAATGGTGGTATTTACCTATTCATCAACTTATAGTAGTAGTAGGCTTATGCTTTGCAGACATTTACCAAAATAAAAAAATCAAGTAGTTTTTGACAGCCAAATGTATTACATACCATTTGCATTTTTATTTAAACCTCAGTATTCTGGATAAACTTTTAGAAGAAGAGAGAAATTTTCCCTGCCCAATTAAGACCACTTAAATTTCTCCCATTAATTAAACATTAAAGTTTCCCTATAGTACAGCTAATTAATTCTTGAAATATGAAAATCATCATGAAGAAGAAAATTTGTGTAATAATTTACATAAATTCAAACCTATGCTATGGTGATCAAGGTAGGAGATACATCAAAATTAAATAACAGTGGGAGGAGAGAGTGAATGTGTATTTTCATATACATTTAGCACAAAATGATGGACAATCAGACTGATCATATGTTTTCCTCTTAACTATTTAAATCCTTAACTTGTATGTGTTTAAACTTGTACTAAATTTAAATTATAGTAATTTTATAGATGTAATAAATTGAATTCTTCTTGAAGGAAATTATATTCAATATGAAGTCAAGCTCTATAGATTTTCAAAATTTTAGACACTTTAAAAAGAATAATGACACATTAACTTATTTTAATTTTCACCAAGTTCCCTGACTACCATTTTTCAAATAACAAGGGAAAGAAGTTAAGGAAGGGCTCAGTCTCTCTACCGTGTTTCCCCGAAAATAAGACCTAGCCATACAATCAGCTCCAATGCATCTTTTGTAGCAAAACTTAATATAAGACCTGCTATTATATTATATTATATATTATTATATTATATTGTATTGTATTATATTATATTATATTATTATATTTTACTGGGGCTTATATTATATTATATTATATTAAAGTGTGAGTATCATATTATATTATACCGGTCTTATAGTAAAATAAGACCGGGTCTTACATTAAGTTTTGTCCCAAAAGACGCATTAGAGCTGATTGTCCGGCTAGGTCTTATTTTCAAGGATTCTTCATGGGTTTCTTCATTGGTACTTGAGCCCAAAACCTAAAATGAGTGCTGAAGTAGGTTGCCAAGGTGCTATCCATCTGGGGCCATTTAGGAAGATAAATCATACACACTTTATACTTTTTTCTGCCTTAAATACTAGTGTTATATAGGTGGAATCAGCCTGACATACACTTTGTAAGTAATATTCAAGGGGCAAATATTTTATAAAGAAGATTGAATGGAAGATGGAGATTAATTCTATCTACTTTGCCTTAGGGATGGTGCCTCCAGTTGCCAGGTCAACACTTCTCCTTGTTCACCTATCAGCACAGGTTCTTGAAAGTTGGTGATGGGACTACTGGCCTGAGGTGACCAACTGAAAGATGATTTGTGGCTGTTGCAAGGCCTAGGAAGAGATAGCATTGCTGTCGTTGGCTCATGTGATTTATCATCAGCAATCTGACTGAACATTTGAGGCACAGATGTGGAAGAATGCTAATCTGAAATCTGTTTGGTTAGAACTAGAAGCCTAACTGGAAGATGGACATGGATGGAGGTAGTATAGAAAGCAACATAAATTATTTCTTACCCTTGAGCATATCCTGGCCAACAAGAGTATCCTTTGTGCATTCAACTAAGGATGGGATGAATTGGGCAAAATATCATAGATCTTTATGGATGGTGTAAAAAAAGAGAAAAAGCAAGTGAAGTTCCAGCCATGGTTAGGTATTTAGACCATTCTGAGATGTTACTTGCCTGCCAACTTGTGAAGCAGACCAGAATTAGAATTAGTTCTTATTGTTTATATATAATTGGTTCATGAGAAATCTGAGAATTGTGGACCTGTTTTGCTTTTAATATAGACACAGGAAAAAGGCTTCCCTGTTACAAAGCGTGGTTACGATCAGAAAGAATACAGGGGCCAAGTAGGCAGGCAAAAGGGGAAATTGGGAGAGAAGAGTGAAAGTAGTAGTTGGGCTCAGAGAATCTGGGTTAAGGAGTCTTAAGTCTGATATAATGGCAGCAACTAGGGCAAGAAAGGCAGATAAAAAAGAGTGATGTATAGGAAATACGTGGAAAGAATTTAAGTCCATTTTGTCCTTTGGTCTGGAACAATGAAGGCAGAGAGGTGATAGGACAAAAGTAGATACAATAACTGAGAATGTGAATATCTCTAAGGGGCCTTCATTGAGGACTGAAGAGCAAATTTAGTGTAAGAAACATGTTGTTTTCTATAGTCTGTGTCAATCCAAGGCATTTGTACTGCCTCCTATATATAAAGTCTCTGGAAGACCCTAGATACAATAATGAATAATAGATTCTCAAGGTGCTATCATTGCTAATAATGCTACCTTACATTTGCATAACACTTAGTGGCTTTCAAAGTACTTTCATATGAAATAACATATGATTTTACAGTCTCTGTGAGATATGTAGGACAGGTATAATATTCCTAACCTTATAAATATGGAAAATGAAATGAGATTTAAAAATGCTAATTGTCTTATTTTCTATCACCACAATCTGTAAAAAGCTAAACTGGCACTCAGACCCTGATTTTCTGAGTTGGAAACCAGATCTCTTATTGGTAAATATTTACCTGGGGTGCCAAAAAAATGTATGCACATGACTTGTAGTCATCTTTTGTTATTGGTGTATATTGAGCATTACAATTTTAATCGTTTTTCCTTTCTTAAATAAAACATGTATACATTTTTGGGGCACACTCTGTGTATGTGTAAATATATATATTTAGTAAATATATAAACACATATATAAACATTTTGTGAAAGCTAAATATGTTTGATGGTATACTTAGATTTTCAAAATGATATAGGGGTAGTAATGTTATGTTTGGGTATTATTCTGTCAGTGCTAGAATCTTTGGAGAAAATTTTGGTCTAATTCAATGTGATTTCTGGTTTTCCCATGAAGAGTTTGGAAAGAGAAATAAAAGGATGGATAGGCCAACCTGGGAACCCAGGAAGGAAAGATTTTAGTCGAGCAGGCAGGGCTTGGTGCTCTGAACCATTTGAAACCACATCCTGGCATGGGATGGCGTTTTCATCCTTCAAAATCACTAAAGTCTTTGAAACTGTAATGGCAGAATTAAATAAGCTTGTTCCAAGAAATGAAACTTTGGGATATCTGTAGGACTTCTGAACACATTTCGCAACTGAGACTGTATGACCTTTTCCAGCCACGGCCAGGTCAACGTAGGCTGCTAGGTGAATATGGCAAGCCAGCACTCAAGACCTTGCATGCCACTGAATTATGTTAATGCTCAAGTTTACTTGTCCATATAAAGGCAATAACAACATCACATCTGTTCCATGGTGTGTTTGGAAGATGAAATGATTAAAGGTAAGTAAATGTATTTTGTAAGTAAATGTATTTTGCAAACATCAATTGTTGGAAATATCATCCCTATTGAGAAGATGACCCCTTTGAAGCATTTCTCTTTCAAGACATTTGAAGTCATTTATACAATTTCTAGAACTATATCACACTGAGGCAAGGACAGAAACTTTAGAAAAATTTTGCGTGTAATACTATCAGATCTTTATGTTCCTTTTCTGTAGGCCTGCAGGATAGATTTTCAGAGCTGGACAAGAGGCAGCCACTAGTGAGGAGAGGAAGCAGCAGCTGCTTTTGCAGCTGCAGAAAGTTGCTGACACAGAATTCAGTTGGGAAAGCACTGAGTGGAGTGCAGTTATTTGGTGTAGAAAGGCAAAGGGAAGGCAGACCAGCACAGTGAAGAATGACTCAGAGTTTTCCCTACCCAGAACTTGATTCTGCTGGAGTTCTCTTCAGCGTTTTTTGCCATTGTAAATTGGAGGGTTGGAATCAGCAAGAGACAGGAAAGAGTCTCTGATGAACCTCCACCTGGAGGTGCTTTGTTTTAAAAAGAGTAAAAATAGAAAGAGAGGTATACTTGCATACTGAAAAGAGGCACAAAGAGTGGAATAGCATCTGTAGATGAAAGAGGTTGTTAAATGACTGCAGAGGGAATAGCACCCCTCAGTATTCCTCTGGATGATCTTAAGAAATGGTTCAGAAAAAGAAAAAGAAAAAAAATAAACAGCAAAGAGAGATAAGAAACTTTTAGAGGTGATGGATATGTTTATTACTTTAATTGTGATGATGATATCATGGATGCATGCATATGTTTAAATTCATCAAATTCATTAAATACATTAAATATGTGCAGTGTTTTGTGTATCAATTATACCTCAATAAAGCTGGAAAGGAAGGGAGGGAGGGAAGGAGGGAGGGAGGGAGGGAGGGAGGGAGGGAGGGAAGAAAGAAAGAAAGGAAGAAAGAAAGAAAGGAGAAAACAAAAGGGAGGGAGGGAGGGAAGAAAGGAAGGAAGGAAGGAAGGAAGGAAGGAAGGAAGGAAGGAAGGAAGGAAGGAAGGAAGGAAGGAAGGAAGGAAGGAAAGAAGGAAAGAAGGAAAGAGGGAAGGGAGGAAGAGAAAAGTGGTTTCATCCTGTCTTGTTCCTATCCTTTGAGGAAGGGGCTATAATTTAGTCCTAAAATACTGCAAAATAAAAGAAAACTGACTTCATTCAACATCTGAACTTATTCTTGGCTCAATAGATTTGAAGAATTTACAGCTGGCTTAGAAACATGCCTACTGGTTGGTAAAGTTCAAAGAACATGTTTATAGAATTTAGTGCTAAAATAGGTATTCATATTTTTTAAACAGCTTTACTGAGATATAATTTCCATAAAATAAAATTTGATGAGTGAAAGTGTACAGTTTTATGAGTTTTTCAAATGTTTACAGTCATGTAAGTACCATCATAATCCCAAAGTAGAACACTTCCATTATGACAAAAATGTTCCCTTACAACCCTTTGCAGTCAATCCCCTCTTTCTGTACCTGGCCCCTAGATAACAATGAGGATCTGTTTCTAACACTACAGTTTGCCCTTTTCAAGAATTGCTTATTAAGTATATCATACAATATATAGTCTTTTATTTTGAGATTTATGCATTCTGATTTCGATATCAGTTTCTTTTTATTGCTAAGTAATACATTTTGAGATGGATATACTGTATGTTTACCCCTTCAACAGATGATGGACATGTGTGTTGATAAAGCTCCTATGCATGCTCATATACAAATTTTGGTATGGATATGTGCTTTCTTTTCTCTTGGTTCACTATTTATAAGTGGGATTGTTAGGTCATAGGGTAGAATATGTTTATATGAAACTACCAAATAGTTTTCAACATGAATGTACTATTTTGGTTTCCTACTAGTAATGTATGAGAGATCAAGTTCAATTTCTTGTCAACATTTGGAATTATCGTTCTTTTACTCTGCATACATCCAACAAGGAATGATGCTGAATATTACCATTCATATATCATATTTGGTGAAGTGTCTATTCCAACATTTTGCCCACTCTTTCTTTGGTTTTTGTCTTGCCCACTCTTTATTTGGTTTTACCACTATGGTCAAGTGGTAAGATATCCTATATATTCCAGACATAAATCTTTAATCACATATCAGTTTTGCCAATATTTTCCCCAGAGTGTTGCATGCTTTTTATTGTCTTTTTTGAAAAACGAAAGTTACCAAACCTGATGAAGTCCAATTTATCAGTTTTTATTTAATGGTTCATCTTTTTTCTGTCTTATTTAGGAATTTTTTTTTGCCTATCCCAAGGTCATAAAGATTTTCTCCCATATTTTCTTCTATAAGTTTTACGGATTTTAGCTCTCACATTTCATTTTATGATCCATTTAAAATTTTTCTGTGTATGGTATGAGGTAAAGGACAGGCTTATTTATTTATTTAATAATCTTGCATATATTCGGTTGGTGTAAATGTATTTGCAGTTTAAAAGGTTAAAAACAATTGCACAAACCACAATTACTTTTGCTCCAACCTAATAGATATTCTATTGTTCCATTTGTTGAGAAGACTAACCTTTCACAACAAAACACCTTGGCACCTTTGTTGAAAATCAACTGACCGTTTATGTGTGTTTCTACTTCTGGACTTTGTTTTCTCTTCATTCACCTGTATGTCTGTGGTTGTCAGATGCCACTGAGGTGGCTCTGATTCCTGGTGACTCTGTGAAGGAATGATATCCACAGTGTCCTGTCCTCAGTATATGTGAATACTACACTGCCTTGATTACTGTGCTTTATACTAATCTTGAAATCAGGTATATCATGCTCTCTAATTTTGTCTTCTTTTCAGAATTGTTTTGACTGACTACCCTAGGTCCTATGCATTTCTGTACTAATATTAAAAACAGCTAGTAAATTTTTGCAAATGACCTACTGGAATGTTGTTTCATATTTTTTTGAATCTATAAATAAATTTGGGGAGAATTGACACTAAAATGTTATTGAATCCATGAACATGATATACCTTGCTTCATTTTTTAGGTATTTAATTTATTTTGGCAATTGTTTGTAGACACTGCACATATTTTGTTAATTTTATCTCCACATATTTCAGATTTTTGATGCTATTGTAAATTACGTATTTTAAAAGTTAATGTACAATTGTAACTAGTATATAGAAATTAAATTGATTTTAGTATATTGACTTTATACATGAAATTTGATAATTAATTTATTAGTTCCTGTAAGTTTTTGGAGATTTTAGGAAGAATTATCCATATTTGTCTAAAAGAAGATAATTTTGCTTCTTTCTGTCCAGTGTCTACTTTATCTATTTCTATTTCTTGCCTTTTTGCCTGACTAGGACCTGCAGTACAGTGTTAAATACAAGCTGCCTTTTTACTGACCCTTGGGGAAAAAGAATTAGTTTTTTACTATTAAGTATGATGCTAATTGTAGGTGTTTTATAGATGTTCTTTATGAGATTGCTATTACTAACAGGCTGAAAGTTTTTCTCATGAATAGTTGTATATCTATTGAAATAATCATTTAATTTTTCTTTTTTAATAGTGAGAATATACTTTAGTATTTTAGAATACACTTTTTTATTTTTTGAGTAGTAAAGCAACATAACATATATAAGATAGACTCCATTTGGTTGTGGTGTATTATCTTTTTATATATTGTTGAATTTGATTTGCTAAGGATGGATTTTTTTAGTCATTGATTGTGAAAGGTATTAGTCTGTAGGGTTTCTTTTTAACCTTTGTTTTTATGTTTTTGGTATGAGAATGATGTCGGATTTTACATGAGTAATTTACTAGGAAGTAATTTATACTATTTTCTCAAAGTGTTTGTATAGAGTTGGTTTTATGTCTACCTTCAAAGTTTAATAAAACCATCAGTGAAGCCATTTGAGCCTGGAGTTTTTTTGTGGCAAGATTTTTAAATATAAATTCAATTTTTTAAATGTTATCAGATTACTCAGGTTATTTGTTTTTGAAGGAGATTTGGTAATTTGTATTTGATCTGTTTAATATAGCTTGTAGATTTAACTGACAAATTTTCTCACAATATTTCCTTATTATCCATATTATGTCTTTGGGATCTGTAATGATGTTCCGTTTTAATTCTTAATATTCATAATTTGAATGTTTCGTCTCTTTCACTAGATAAATCTAGCCATATGTATATTTTTTTCTTAGTATTAGGAAAGCTTTCTTTTGTTTCCATGGATTTTATCCATTTTTCAAATTTCATTAATTTTTGCCATCATGTTTATGATTTCCTTCCATGCATTTACATTGCTTCTATTTTTTCTAGTTTTAAAGGTAAAGGCATATATCATTAATTTAAAACAATTCTTTTTCTATTATAAGCCTTTAATGCTGTCAATTTCACTCTAAGCTGTGCTTTGGCAGCATTGCACACATTTTTATAAGTTGCATTTTTTTTTATCAGATCAAGAGATTTTCTGATTTTTCTTGTGATTTTTTTCTTTTCTCCATAAATCATTAGAGACATGTTATTTAATATCCACATATTTGGGAATTTTTCAGATCTCCTTGTTATCAATTTGTAGTTTATTTCATTCTGGTTAAAAAAAAAACACACTGTAAATTATTTCAATTTTTAAAAATGTTAAGACTTGTTTTATGTCCAGAATGTGTTCTATCTTGGTGACTTTTTCATGGGCACTTGAAAAGTAGTTTGTTCTGCTTTTGGGGGAATAGTGTTCTTTGGATATCAGGTAAGTTTCTTAATAGTGGTGTGCAAATATTCTATGTACTTACTGATATTTTTATCTATTTTCTCTATTAAATCCTGAGAGAGGGATATTGAAATCTTGAGCTGTAATGAATTGTGAATTTATTTTTTCTCCTTTCAGTGTTAACATTTCTATGTATCTTTGGTTCAGGTGTTTTGAAGCTCTATCATTTGTCATATATATATTTAGGACTATAATGGCTTCCTGATAGTGGGTCCTTTTAACATTTAAAAATATCTCTCTTTGTCTTTGCTGATATCTATTGTTTTTAATATACTTTTCTGAAATTAATACACCCGTTTCAGCTATATTGTCTTTTAATTTAGTTGACAGAGGTATAGTTTACATATAATAAAATTCAAATTTTATATTCTTATGAGTTTTGAGAAATATATACATTTGTGTAACCGGCAGCATAATCAAGTTAAAAAAAAACAAATAAGAAAACTTTTTCGTTATCACAAAAATCTTCTCACGCTTCATTGAAGTGCATCCCCTCACTCTATACCTTGCCCCTGAGAACCACTCATCTACTTTCTATCCCTATAAATTTGCATTTTCTGGAGTGCAATATAAATGGAATTAAATAGTATGTAGTCTTTTGTGCCAGTAATATTAGTAATTTGTTCCTTCTTATTACCGAGCGATATTGCATGGCATTGATATACTGCTCTTTATTTATCCATTCTCTAGTCAAAAGATATTTGGGTTTTCCTAACTAAGACCTATATGAATTAAGCTATATAAGCATTTACATATAGGTCTTCTTGTGGACGTGTATTTTCATAAAGCTCCAGGCCTTAAGATGTAAACAACATGAACCTTCACAAAGCACACAAAAATTAAAAAATTGAGATAACCAGAGGATTTGAAAACAGGGTATAAGAAACTGAAGACATCTTCCGTGAACGTGATCCTAGAGCAAGTTCTTCCTTCTGTGAACACAACCTAACAGTGGCTTATTGAACTTAAAAAATAGTTGAATAGAGCCATGTTAGGCAGCTACCAGGATTTTGGAAGGGCCGGATAAAGAGACACCAGACAAACTTCTAGGAATAATAATGCACCCAAACCAACTGAAGGGTAGCATAGTATAAAAATGCTGAGCGTTTGTCTCTTACATCATGAAGCTTTAAGAAATACAGCCATAATCACACCAATGCCATTTTTATTCCAGAAACTAAACCTTGCAACTATTGTCAAACCCAAAGTGAGACATCTCTGCCACGTGTGCAATCAAAATGGATTCTCCCTTTTTCTCCTCTGAGCTCACTTCCGCAAGCTGTTCACTCTGTCATAATGGTTAAGACTGATAGGTGGAGCCTGGATAATCTGCCTTTTCTTTAACTACAAAGGAAGCTGGGGAGGTAAGTTTTCTTTTTTTCTTTTCTTTTTTTTAAATTGAAGTTTATTGGGGTAACAATTGTTAGTAAAGTTACATAGATTTCAGGTATACAATTCTGTAATACATCATCTATATGTCACAGTGTGTTTTTACCACCCAGAATCAGTTCTCCTCCCATCACCATATATTTGATCCCTTTTACACTCATCTACAACCCCCCTAATCCCCTTACCATCTGGTAACCACTAAACTATTGTCTGTGTCTATGACTTTTTGTTTCTTCATTTGTTTGTCTCGTTCTCTTGTTCTTTTGTTGTTTTCAGTTTTATATACCACATATCAGTGAAATCATATGGTTTCTACTTTTCTGTCTGACTTATTTCGCTTAGCATAATAATCTCAAGATCCGTCCATACTGTCGCAAATGGCATTATTTCATCTTTTCTTATGGCAGAATACTATTCCATTGTGTATATATACCACATCTAAGTTTTCCAACCCTATTTTGGAGAGGGAAAATTTGTAGTATTAGGAGTTCCCCAAACATATTAATATTTTATAAAATATTTTGATCAGTCAGAAAATATGGCAAATGTATTTTATACTCTCTTTAATATTTCTTATTTAGATAAGATATGAGCTCAAGGTAGAGTTTCATGCTAATGGTGACAGGAATAAATAAAGAAGCAGAGGGTAGTAACCGCAGATGTGGTCCTAATAGATTTAGATTAGTGGGCAAAATGGACATAAACCAAAAGAAAACAGGCCATATGCCCTTTGAAGACTGTTTTTGTTTGATTTTTTTTGTATTTTATCATTATCTTCTTAACCCAATGAAACAAAGTACCTGGCACATAATAGGTATTCAATTGAATTTTTTTTCTCAAAATCAGTAAAACTTATTGGCACATAGAGAGAACAATGTAACTAAATGCAACTTCTGATTGTGAACAAAAGTGTGGTGGGAAAGTGCTTATGTTATTAAAAAGAGTTCTTACTTTATAAAATAAATTTTGTCTGTTCTATTTAAATAATGCTTTTAATGTGTTTTAATTTAAAACTATTTACACATTTCCAGATATAAAATTATTCCTTGAATAAAGCAATATCTACTTTATCTTATTACTACTACTACTTGTGTCTATTACCTTTGATTTTGCCATATGAATTTAAGAAAGCTAAAAGTCATAAGATATTTGGAAGAGCCAGGATGACATAGCTCTAATCATGCCTGGCAGAAATGTAGGGTGGAGTTAAAGAGCAAAAGGGAAAATTAAAGATAATTGAAAAGATAGATAATGATGTCTAAAATAGTATGTATTTGTATTGCTATAATTATATGTTTTGTATAAATATACTGTTTGGAACTTTTTTCTGAGTTACTATTGTAATCATAAAGGTACCCCACTCAGATATCCCTTCAAGTGAATCTGTTATGGGGTCACATAGCTGATTGATAGCCACTAGCTGCGGACTCTTCAGATCAATGGTGGACCGTGGGCACTTCCTCAGCGCTGCTCGCAGCCAAATGACTATGCATGGCTAAGCAGGTAGGATCAGGCTATTCCTGCTCCATATGAGATTCCTTTAACTAGCAAATTTGTCTTGGAGATTTCCTGTCAACCTGACTGCAACTTTCTGAGAACTACATTGTGATCTAAGGACTCACAATCATTCCTTCCCTCTCTTTTTCCACAGTGTCAGACATGTTTCATGGTCTGAACTCTCTTCCAACCTGCACTTTCTCCCTTTTCCATTTTTCCTTTCTATGCATTCTGTTTCCTGCAAAAAAAAAAAAAAATCTCTTGCTTGCCTAATCCCATTTTAGTGTCCTGTCTTCTGCACTCAGAACACCTAAAATGGCACAGTTAAATAGAAAGAAGGAAAGAAAGGAAGGAAGGAAGGAAGGAAGGAAGGAAGGAAGGAAGGAAGGAAGGAAGGAAGGAAGGAAAAAAAATAAATTAAAATTAGAAAATATATAAAAACAAAAACAATACCACAGGAAGTTTGTTGGGTTAATAGTTTTAACTTAATTCACCACAGCTTTAAAAAAGCCTAGCATTTCAGCCTACCAGAGCCAGAGTCGATGTAGCACTATCTCATTTGGTTTATCACAAATCTTGATGGTACAAATAGGAAGAAGTAACCAATATGAAGAGCTGTTACTAGCCGTACAAGCTCATAAATACAGTAAAATATCATACACCCTTCCAGCAAGACAAAGGTAAATGATTTATTTTATGAAAATTAGTGCCTTACTTACTGTAGGTAGTTTTTATAAGATGTTGATGTGCGCTTGAATTCTTTTAAGAGAAAAGAATAAGGAGTGATGAGGATGGTCTAAGCCAGAGGTTACAATCTGGATACTGGAGTCCTAAATCAGGCCAGCAGTTATGAAGTGGTATATAGAGACTCCCTTGGCTCAATTTTTCTATAAAACTAAATCTGCTTTAAAAATAAAGACCATTAATTTAAAAAAAAGAAGAAAAGCTAATGATTATATTCTTAGACTATCCTTAGAACCAGCTCAGTTAGACAGACTGAACCCATGCTTTCCCTGGTACTTTACATAAGCTTTTTCAAATGTTTACTGCCTGACTGAAGATAATACAATGTTTCTTAAAATAGGCTGTCAATGAATGAAGCAAATTGGTTGAAGCAGAAGATTTTGGAGGAAGATGGTTCTTTGAAGCCTTGATGAAGAAGTTGGGTCCAAATTTTGGAAGGCCATGAAAGGTAGACCAAAAAGAAAATATTTTTTGGTTTGTCTTTGTTTATTTGTTTGTTGTGGTTAACAGTGGACAGTCAAATATTTGGAACAAGAAAATGATATTTAAATGCCAATAGCAAACACACAAAAAACAATTTAAGATTACCAGAATGAGAAGCAAAGTTGTAAAGGAATTTTAAAATGGCTTTTAGATTTGTTTTGTAAAAATATTACTAGGAAAATGGTATCCCCCAAAAGATGGATTTCACAGTATGCTTGGCTGTATCGGGGTCATTACATTCATGACTGATGCAATGTAATAATTATCAAATAAGAAAGCTAAATTATCTGGTTAGTTTTAAGTTGTCTAGGAATTACTGGACAACTAGAAATTAACATCTCTCTACTGAAAACCAAACTTCCTGTTTAAAGAGAAACATATGAGATCTATGAATCACAAAGATTTCACATTTCAGCTCTGTGATCAGTCTTCTGTCTTCAAGTGTTGAAAACATCATTAAACCTGTGCTCTGCTGAAAATTAAGAAAGCAGAGGCTGTTCTGAGACTGTCAAGAAGGCAGCATGGGGGTGACTTTTAGACAGACTTCAGTTGTCTCGGTCACATTTACACAAGCTGACATTGAATCTCTCAGGGATGACCCACAGGACAGCAATGTCCACTGTAGTTCCGGGTACTATTTCTTGCTCCTTTAAAGTTGATTAAAGATAGAGGAATGTGAAACCCACCAAATGAACAGGAAGAGGAGAAAAGCAGTGCAAAATCTGTGGGAAAAGTGCATATGGAAGATCCTCACAAAGATGAATTTGTTATAAGAATCAGATTTATGTGTGAAGCCAGTAAAAGCCCACAAAGGGAGTATGTAGTAAGAACATTGGTAATAAACTCATTAGGAATGTCTCCAAAGAATATCTGAGTAGCGATTCAAATTCTAAGAATGCATAAGTATGATATTAGGTTTAGATGTGGGGCAATATGTAGGCATTTGGGGAGTTACCAAGGGAAATTAGAAGACAGCTATTGAAAGGAAATTGCTGTAGATAAGTAAACTGAGGATTGAGAATATGCACATGGAGTTTTGAGATTAAAAGCAGTACAGTGCCTTATATATGGTATGATGCAGTCTCTGTAAAACAATTTCCTTTATCCCAATACCTAAATCAAGTTTCTTATCTAAGAAACGGATAACACTGTGCTGGTCACAGGTATTTGTAGAATAGCTCCAGATTTCAAGCATTTTTTTTTTTTAATTTTTTTTTTGAGGCTTTTGTCTTATGCTTTTTTTTTTTTTTATTAGTTTCAGGTGTACAAGACAAGGTAATACTTAGACGTCCATCATTCACATCCCTCACACTGTGAACCCCCGCACCCCACCCATCACCCCCCAGACCCCACACTGAGCCTAAAATTTATATGGGACCATAAAAGACCCCGGATAGCCTCAGCAATCTTGAGAAATAAGAACAAAGTGGGAGGTATAATGATACGTGATTTCAAACTACACTACAAGCCTACAGTAATCAAAACAGCATGGTACTGGCATAAAAATAGACACATAGATCAATGGAACAGAATAAAGAGTCCAGAAGTAAATCCATGCCTATATGCCCATCTAATCTACGACAATGGAAGCAAGAATGTACGATGGGGTAAAGACAGTCTGTTCAATAAGTGCTGTTGGGAAACCTGGACAGACACATGCAAGAAAATGAAGCTGGACCACCTCCTTACACCATATACAAAAATAATTTCAAGCATTTATGATAATGTTTCTTTTTATTGATAAGAGAGTTAATTGTATAAAGTATGAAACTGGAGGAAAACAGACATATTAATAATACCAGGATATGGTTATCATTATTCTAGTCTATACATTTTAATGGACAGGACTGTAAAATAGAGAAAAAGAATTCTTCACCTAGAAAAAAAAAACTCATTCTTTTCAGTATTGTAATTTCTCTTAAGTCTCTGCCTAGTTCAATCTTGTTTGCTTAACTTCCTTTTTTCATCATACATTTTTTCTAGTTTTTGCTCCTATGTTAAACTCTGTTCTTTTTCATTCTTTCTTGAGCATTACACTCCACCCCACTACCAAGCATTTTTTATCTCACTGCCTTGCCTCTGTTTTCTTAGTGCAACTTCTCTTCCAACCAGGAGATGTTCATTTAATTTGGAATTATTGGTAAAAATAAGCAGAACAAGGAATAATGGAAATGCAATTCCAGGATCATACATATATTTTTCCCACTTTAATTTAATAATTTACATAATAATTTTTAAATTATTTTAATTATTTACTTAATAATTTTCTGTTGTCACTAGGATCTCAGTTGCACCTGCTCTAGAATATGGTAACCATTTCAATAACATTTCCGTTAAGCCAAGCTACTCAAGGCAACGTGCCAAAACTCACCCTAAAATGTTTGGATAAAGAATGCATGAGGAAATAACTCCCTGCCAGCTCCCACTTTCATGCCCATAACAAGGCAATGTTTATGTGTGTTAATAATCACAACTACTGTTTATACTGTCTTCTCTCCACTAAGTCACGCACTTTGAGTGTTTTGTATACATTCTTACAGTTTTAGGACTGTGGAAAACACAATTCTAAAGAAGTGCCTCAAGTATTCTCATCCCGTAGTTATTTGAAAAATATAAATCTAAGTACTGCTGTGAAGTGTTTGGGAAACAGACTTAAGGTCTGACCTTAAAACAGGAAGATTATCCTGATGGAGCTGATGTAGTCACATGGGCCTTTAAAGCAGACAAGACAGGCTGAAGAGTCGGTCAGAGATGTGTCAGAAAAAGAAAACGGGAGATATGAGGCAAAAGGGGAAATCAGAGATTCAGAAAGAAAGATTCTACTCACTGTTGTTGGCTTTGAAGATAGAGAAAGGTGACCATGAGCTAAGGAATGTGGGCAGCCTGTAGCTGCTGAAAATGACCCCTGGCCAAGATCTCAAGGACATGGGGACCTCCATGCTACAATACATGGAACTGAAGTCAACCAACAATCTGAATGAGCTTGTATGGGGATCCATCCCCAGAATCCCCAGAACACCTTGATTTTGGCCTTAGGAAGCCTGGAGCAGCCACATTGTGTCTAGATTTCAGACCTATTGACACTTTGAAACAATAAATGTGTGTGGTTTTTGTTTATTTGATTTATTTATTTTTTTTTTCAAATGAGCCTCTAACTTCAAAAGTGGTAAGATCTTATCTGAAATCTCTTGATCTAACCCTTCCAATATGAGGCAGTGTAAACTTTCTTCAACTATACTCTTCTTCTAAAATTAGCTCCTACGGATATCTTCTTGCATTATAGATCTAGTCACCACTAGCACCTTTACTAGCTATGTGAATACTTCAACAACTTTGGTATTATAACACCCTCAGTTAGGAATAGTGCTCTGAAAAAAAAAGAGTAAGATGATTTGAAAACATGCAATACAGAACATCTTAAAACAAATTCCTCAACCAACCATCAAGACTGAAAACTTTAAACCTTAACATCACTCTATTTGTGTGGCTTGGGGTAAAGTTGATGACACTATTAATTAAAATACAGATATATCATATAGCTAGGATAAACTTAACTCACTATAAACAATGATTCATCATCTTTGATTAATTCGTAGGATTATTTACGAAACTTGAACAGGTAAGTTTTCAAAACAAAGTAAATCAGACAGAAAAACAAGAATCATATGATTTCACTCATGTGGGATATAAAACAAAAAGCAACAAATGAACAAACAAAACAATAACTCATAGATAAAGATAACAGTATGGTTGTTACCAGAGGGGAAAACGGGTGGGGGAGGTTGAAGAGGGTAAAGGGGGTCAAATATATGGTGACTGAAGGAGACTTGATGTTGGGTGGTGAACACACAATATACAGTTGATATATTATAGAATTGTACACATGAAACTTATATAATCTTATGAACCAATGTCATCCCAATAAATTTAATAAAATAAAAACAATCAACTATAATTACATACATTGCACAAATCTGAGATGGAGAACTCAGTTAATTATTACATTTATATGCATTCATGTAACAACAAGCAGGAAAGACACAGGACATTTCGAGCACCCCAGGAAACCCCCTATCTTCTCCCACTCAGTCCCCCCTCTCCAAAGTTAACCACGTTTGTAATTTCAAAAAGGAGTGCTGCTTCAGAACAGATGTTTAAATTTAAGTTGTGAGGAGGTGGTTAATAAAAATGAGGAAAGCAGGCTTGTGCAGAGGTTTCTGGGTGCTCAGGTGTGAATCTCAGATGGAGAAAGAACAGAAGACAGTTGTTGTCTGCTTCCCTGCTCTAGAGTTTATGAAAAGGCTCAAATAACAGAGGTAGAAACATTTTGTGATGATCATAGTATGTTACTGAATCATAGTATGTTACTGAAAGATATAACATCCCAACTTGCAAATAGGTTGTATCCCAAAAATTCATTCATCGCGGGGAACTTGGAACCTACTTCCCCATAGAACCATTGTTGTAAATGTCATAAATTATGGGTAAGATTCCAGGTTATTATTTAAGCCTGTGTATAGTAAGCATATTGTATCTGAAATATTGTACCTTTAAAATGAAAATATAGGTTCAAATCCACAACACACATAATTAAACAAAACAGGAAGATAAAGAATAATTATTCCTATTTATCTTGATGTTGGTACTTTACAAAAGACAGGTTTAATTAGAGGATTTATGTGACAACTGAGGTTTTGAAAAGATTTTAAAAATGTTTTCAAATACTTTAAACAATGTTTTCCTTTATTTTTCTATTTTCACTCTGAAAATATCACTCTTGTTAACCTGACACAGGTGAGTCACTTATCCTAGGCCTATATTCATCTACCATTTATGAACAACGAGTGGGTCAGGCAAAAGGCTTTAGCAAAAGGAGGAATGGTAGCAACACTTTCTTCCCCCTTATTCAAAACCTCTTTTTTATTTTCGAAAATAATTTGCAAGGTGGGATTGGGATTTTGCCTTGAAGTCCTCAAGTCTCCATTGATCAAGGACCCCAGTGCTGTGCTCATAAATACACCACTGCATTTGTGCTGAAGCTATGGGTCCCAGCCAATGACTGCACCCAGTTAAGGTACTCATGGTCTCATGGAAGACAAGGAACAGCTCTGCGCTGAAAGCTGCTTTTGGCTAAAGGATGCCCTGATAGCATTGCAGAAACTGCTATTTTGCAGGGCAGAAGAAGAGCTTCCACTCACGTTTCTCTCTCTCTCCTTCACTCAGACTTAGACTTGCATTCCATTCTGGAAGCTCTCTTGACCTTCCCCAGCTTCTTTCCTATTTTTCTCTCACATTGTTTCCCCTTAAAAAAAAAAAAAAAAAAAAAAAATCTTTCTGTGTTTCATCCCATCTTGGTATCTGCTTGTCAGAGAACACAGACTAACATAAAAATACTCTCTATTTGGGAGTTGCTCTACATCTAGAAGGGAGTGGGGGTTGTATTAAGTGAAAACAAGTTGGGAATAGAGTAATGGAAAGAAGTATATATTCTATAACGCTTTAAGAAGAAAATACGTGAGGAATCCTTAGACATTCTCTTTTGCCCTATCTAAGGAGTTAGGAAATAGTCGAGGATGTGAGTGGAAGAACAAATCAGAAGTAAAGAATGTGAAGCTGAGATGCCCATTGTATTGTCTGCCAGGAAATTAAGCAAGGCAACAGGTGGGTGGTATGTGGCCTGCATGGAAATGATCATAACTTGGAGATATATATAGGGGATGGAAAATAAAAAGAAAGATAATCAATTACATTTGGAATTTTAGGGAGTGGAGAACTTCAGAACGCACCTTTCCATTTTTAGGATTGAGTCTCAAATGAACAAAATGAGGCTTACATTCTGCAAAAAACGATCCTAGTTCATGTGTTTTGTATTATTAGGGGGGTGTATATTCATTCATCTTCTATTGGGCATTTTCTTTTAATATTTATTTAGGACACAAAGTAATTAATCAAAAGCAATCTTCACAAGGGAAAGTAAAAAAAATAACAAACATTTTTAATACCAGAAATGATACTTCTGTCACTTTCTGAGTTCCTAACTCAGTAATGTTGAATGGCATGCGAGATTAGGCCAAGGAAAGAACCTGCATTTTCTTGTGAAAAAGGACATCCAGCGTCTTAAATTTCTAGCAGTCTTACTTTCCCTTTCTTCTCTATTTCTGCCAGATAGAACTCTAATGTTCCAGTCTCCATTGTCTTCACAGTTTCCTCAGGACTGTAAAGCATAGATGGAGGTGCGGTGGGGACACATCAGTTGCTATTTCCAGAGAATTATCTGGCCACACACAGTTTCCCTGGGGGCACTTACCAAATCTATGCTTTGAGGACAGTTATAGGAATCAAATCAGTACCCCTTCCAGTTTTGTTTTTATTGTTATTGTGTTTTTATCTGTTTCTCCTCACGTCCTGAATTTCTTATTAACGTGTATTTCATTTGGCAGATAGTTCTTCCATTTAACAGATTTATCATAAAAAGCTGCTTCTAAGCGAGTGAAAATCAAAACTTACTCCTCCTTAAATACTGGCGGTGCCAAAAATGTATGCACGTGATTTGTATTTATCTTTTGTTGTCGGTATATATTGAGTATTGCAATTTTAACACAGTTTTTTTCCTTTCTTGAAATGTGTATACATGTTTTTGCCACCCTCTGTATTATATTTTCCTTCGGCTTTGAATTCCCTGAACTTGGCTAAGGTTTTCAACTCTGATGGGAGTACATACTATATCTCCAAGCACCATGACCTTTTTTTATGCCACTGTAAGAACTTAGCATTATAAAAAAATATTAGTAGCAAAGAGGAATAGCTAATAACTCAGTTATGTAAAAATGGAATCTAAAAACATTTATTAAATCCAAAGAAGTTAGGAAAAGAGAAAAGAAGGAACAAAGAATAGATAGGATGAAAAGAGCAAGTGGCAAGATAGTAGAATTAAACCCACCTACTTTAATTACATTAAATACCAATCATCTAAATAATGCAATCAAAAGTAGATACTATTAGAATAAATAAAAAACAAAAAGTATATGCTACCTACAGAAAATGTACTTTTACAATGAAAATTCAGATCAGTTGGAAGAAAAAATAAGAAGTATGTAATGTTGAAAAGGCTGTACATTTGCATTTTATCACATCCACCCTGGCCCATATGGGGTCACCCTTCAATCCTCTGATATTTTTGGAGAAGATTTTGCTACAATTGTTAGTCTGATATTCTTGGCTTTTCAGCTGAAAGTTTGGCTTTCTCGTGACAGTGTGTAAAAAAAAAAAAGTGTGTAATGTTGAAAAAATAAGTGTGTAATGTGTTCTTTTTCATAAGAAAAGTGGAGTGGCTATATTAATATTAAACAAAGTTGCCTTCAGCATTAGAAATGTCAACAGAGATAAAGAAGAAAATCTGATAAAAGGTTAAATTCATCAAGAAGACTTAATAATCCAAGATGTTTATGCACCTAATTACAAGAGCTTCAAGATAAAATAGAGCCAACCTGAGAGGTATAAAAGGAAAATAAGCCTACAATTATAATTTGGAATTTCTACATTCCTCTCTTAATAATTGAGAGAAGAAGTACGGTGGAAATCATTAAGGATATAGAAAATTGGAACACCTCTATCAAAGATATTGAACTAGTTGACATTTTTAGAATTACTTTAAAAAAGTCCCAAGACATTTCAAAATACTAAAATATTTTATGTTCTCTGAACACAATGACATTAAATTAGAATTTAATAAAAACAGATTACCTAGAAAATCCACCAATATTTGGAAAATAAACAATATACTTTTTAAATAGCTGATGGTTCAAAAAATTACAAAGGAAAATTAGAAAAGTTTCCTAAATAACTAATAATGAAAATGGAGCATATCAAATTTGTGAGAAACAGCAAAGTGTTTAGAAGGAAAATCATAGTTTTCAATGCTGTTCTATATTACAGAGATGGAAGTTTTAAAATTAATAATCTGCAATTTTATCTTAAAAAAGTTACAAAATAAAAAAGTAAACAAAATGTAAGTGGAAAGGAGGAACTGATAAAGATAAGAGCAGAAAACCAATTAAACAAAAACCACAAAAATAGAAAAAAAAATATGAATCCAAAAACTTTTCTTTTGAAGAGATAACTAAAATTAATGATCCCTCAGTCAGTCTTACCACACAAAAAAATCCAAGAAGACACAAAGTACCACAATTATAAATGAAAGAGAATGTATCACTAGACATGCTAAAGACATTAAACAATAATAAAGCACTATGATGAACAAGCTTAAGCCAAAAAAATATGATAGTATAGATGGAATTAAATTTTCTTGAAAGACTCATGAAATTTGAGAATCTGGCCCAAGAAAATGTAGAAAAATCTGAATAGTTCTACGTCTATTAAAGAAATTGAATTCATAATTAAAAGGCATCCCATAATTAAAATTTCAGGTTGAGATTGCTATAATGATTTATTTTATTAGACAGTTAAAGAAGCAATAAAAACAATCATATACAAATTCTTCCAGAAAGCAGAGGGGGAGGCCTTATTTCCCAACTCATATCCTGAGGCCAGTATTACAGGTATACCAAATCCAACAATATTAACAAAAGAACACAACAGATATATATCCCCCAGGTGTAAAAACACCAAACAAAAAATTTTCATAAATTGCATCAACAATGTATAAAATGGATAACACATCTAACAATACGGTTTTCCTATGGAATGCAAGGTTGATTTAACAGCCCCAAATCGATCATTGTAACGTAGCACATTAACAAAATAAAGCAGTAAAAGTATGTGATGATTTCAAAAGTATGTGATAATTTCAAATGCAGAAAGTCATTTCAAAAATTCAATACTCATTTATTTAAAAAAAAATTCAAATGCTCAGCAAATAAGAAATGGAAGGGAATTGCTTCAGCCTGATTAAGGGCATCTCTGAAAAACTTGTAGCTAACATGGTACACTCAACAGTAAAAGGCTCAATGATTTCCATCTAAGGTCAGGACCAGGTAAGGTTTTAATCCACATTCTTCTATCAGCTCTATCCAGTGAATTTGGCAAGAAAAGAAACAAAAAATCATAAATATGGGAAAACAAGAAATAAAACTCTCTGAAGAGAACAGGATTGTGTACATAGTAAAATGTAATAAATTACTAATATGCTACTGATTGTAATAAGTGAATATGTTAAGGTTGCATATGCAAGGTCAGTATAGATCTATCAGTTATATTTTATATACTTGCTATAAATAATTAGTAAAATATATTTTTAAAATCAACTCCATTTACAAAGGAACCAAAAAAAAAAAATACTTGAGTATAAATTTAGAAGTTGTTTACATGGCCTGTGTACTGACAACTATAAAACATAACAAAGGGAAAAAAAAGACAAATTTCTTAAACATTACACAGAAGCATGAACGATAAAAGAAAAAAAATGAATATCATAATTAAAAACTTTTGCTATTTTAAAGGCAATTGAAAAGTAAAAAAGACAAGCTATTGACTGAGAGAAATATTCACAAAACCTGTATCTGAGTAAGGGCTGGAATCAAGAACATATACAGAATGTGTATTCCAACTCAATAATAAGACAAACAGTACCATTTAAAATGGGCAAATAATTTAAGCAGACACTTCACAAAAGAAGATATAAGAATAGGCAACAAGTACATAAAAAGATGTGCAAATCATTATGGGAAAGCAAATTAAAGCACAATGAGATGCCAATATACATACACGGGGCTAAAGTCAAAAGGATTGACAATACAAAGTGTAAACAATGATGTGGAACAATTGGAACTATTATATGTTGTTGCTGCTGGGTATGCGAAATGATAGACCCACTGTGGAAAACAGCATGGCGGTATCTTATGAAGTTAAATATACACTTCCCATGTGACCCAGCAATCCCACTGCTGGATGTTTATCCAAGAGAAATGAATTCACACAAACATTTCTATGTAAATCTTCATGGAAGAATTATTTATAAAAGCACAGAACTAGCGTTAGCACATAATGGAAGTAAATATTTGTAATGCATAAATCTCAATGATATATCCACAATATGTAAAGAACTCCTATAAAATAACAAATAGACAAACAACCCAATAAAATTGGCCAAAAATACAAACAAACATTGCAGAAGTAAATATTTTAATGGCCAGAAAGCACATTAAAATGCTCAAGCTAATTAGTTAGCAGAAGAAATGAAAATTAAAACCACAATGAGATATCATTTCATACTCAGCAAAATGACTAAAAACAACCAGCAAATGATAAGAAATAACAAAACAAAATTTCTAAAACCAAATGTTGGCAAATATTTGAGGACCTGGAATTCTCATACTGCGTATAGAAAGCATACCTATGGAAAGCATCCAGTAATTTCATTCCACTCCTTAGTAAGCCAGAGCAAATGAAAACATGTATCCACCAAAGATGCTTATAGCACCTTTATTCATAAGAGTTCCAAAATGGAAACAACCCAAATGTTTATTAATGGGAAAATAAACAAATTAGGACATATTTACATAATGGGATACTACTAAAGAGAGAACAGAACTGAAACAATACATTACATGTAACTATATAGATGAATCCGAAAAGTATTGTCAGAAAAAGCCAGAAAGAGAATAATACAGATTTATTTTATTTATGCAAAATTCAAGAATAGGCAAAACTTATTTTTGATGATAGACATCAGAATATCATATTCCTATGAAGGGTAGGTATTGACACTAAAGGGTACAGGGAATTTTGGAGTATGATGAAAATATTCTATATCTTAATTGTGGTTCATTTGATGTATGCATTTTCAAAACTACTCAAAGGATGCACTTAAATATGGATATTTGATTATATGTAAATTTTACCTTATTAAAAATTTTTAAAGTAGTGATAAAAATGATAATAATACCTAGCATTTGAATATGTTAGTGTTGTGTATTTCCACTATTTTTTATGAGTTAAACTAATTCTTACTTCAACCCTAAGATTTGTATTATTGTTACTATTTCCCATTATTACTATTTTACAGATTAGAAAATAGAGGATCTGAGGGATGAAATAATTTGCCAAGGCCACAGAACTAGTAAATGGTGAAATCAGAAACTGAATCCAGGGGCGGCCGATGGCTCAGTTGGTTAGAGTGGGAGCTCTGAACAACAGGGTTGCCGGTTCAATTCCCACATTAGCTAGTGATCTGTGCCCTCCACAACTAGACTGAAGTCAACCAGCTGCCACTGAGCTCCCGGAGGAGCAGCCAGATGCCTCAGTTGATTAGAACGCGAGCTCTCCACAGCAAGATTGCCAGTTCAATTCTCTCCCTGGGATGGTGGGATGCTCCCCCTGCAACCAAAGATTTAAAGCGGCGACTGGACTTAGAGCTGAGCTGCGCCCTCCCCGACTAGATTGAAGAACAAGCAACTAAACTGAAGGACAATGACTTGGAGCTGATGGGCCCTGGAGAAACACACTGTCCCTCAAAATTCCCCAATAAAATTAAAAAGAAATTGAAACTGAATCCAGATTGTCCCAGTCCATAATGTACATGCTGAACCATGATTCTGTACTGCTTCTTGAAAGTAGTGTGCCTCATGGAAAAAATAAAATCAAATGCTACAGAAGAATAATCAAATGAAAAATCTCATCTCCCTATCCATCCTACTTATTAACTACTGTTAGTTTTTTTCAGCATTCTTGAAGAATATTTTTATACATTTTCAAATTTGTATTATATGATTACATTGTGTTATACATCTACATAAAATAATATAGGCCACATATCCTTTTTTTTTAACTTTTATTTTAAGTGTGTTTTTCCAGGACCCATCAGCTCAAAGTCAAGCAGTTGTTTCAATCTGGTTACGGAGGATGCAGCTCACAATGTCCCGTGAAGGGATTGAACCAGCAACCCTGGTGTTATGAGCAGCACAGTCTAACCAACTGAGCTAAATGGCCACTCCCACATATACTTTTATATAAATAAAATAACTTTACAAAAACAGTAATGTAAACATTTTTTACACTCAATATACTTGGATATTTTCTTCTGATCAGTATATATAGATATATCTCTTTTAAGATATCTTTGAAAGAATATAATACTGACGATATGTTCGTTCACACCCTCTGACGTGTCCTAGGTGAAATCAAAAGTGACCCCCATACACGGAGGGCAGGGGGAGATGGATAAAAGTGGCAGACCACTCCAGGTTGCTAGTGGCAGGTTTAATAAGCAAAGGAATTTACATATGAGCCTTGATTGGATGGCTACAGACTACATAGGTCTCCAAATCTTAAGTTTATTTAGAGGCCTGACCTAAGTTTAGTCTCCTCTTCCTTCCAGGTTGTCTCAACAGCAACTTGCTTTCTCAAGGCTACATCCTGGAAAAGGGCTTCCACGGTGGAAAAGGTGGGTAGAAGGTACATTCCAAGGATGTGGGTAGGGGATAGAGGTGGGGTGGGAAGCCTTTGATTGCCTGAGCCCAGTTGGAAAAGTCAACTCTTGGTCTCATCCTCTCTATGACCTCCTCCAACAATGTGTACCATCATATATTTAACCTTTTTTCCCCCACTCATAATCACTGAAATAATGAGCACACTTATGTAGTGTAGGGAACTTTTGCTGGCATATCTGTAGAAAACTTTGTTCTTGGAAGAGGAAATACTGAGCTAAGGTATGAGCATTTCAAATTTTGATAGACGTTACTAAACGTCCTTTCAAAAAGGCTGTTCTAATTAAGACTCTCCGCAACAGTATAGGAAAGTATTTATTTCTAGCCCAGACTTTTGCCAGCGCTATTATAATTTTTTAATCATTTCAATCTAATAAAACAATGATTGTCTAAAATGGCTTATTTAAATATGAATGAGGCTGAGCATCTTTTCATATGTGTACACTTCCATAAACCACCTCTTTGTGCTCTATGCACATTTTTATTGTTGATTATTCAGGTTTTTTTAATATTTAAAATCTTTTCTATGTTAAGGAAAGTTTGCCTTTGTCATAAGTGCTGCAAATAATTTCCTCATTAATTTACATTATGTATTTCTTTTTACAGATATTTCTTTTTATCTTTATGAAATCATGTTCAGGATTCTTCCCGACTCTATATTAAAAAAGATAAAGTCTCCCACATTTTATTTTAATATTTCATTTTATTTTTTTTACATTTAAACATGTAAACCAGTTTGTTTTAGTTTAAGTACTGAGCCAAGATTACATCTGAGCCCCATTTTGCTAGTACCAATACTGACCAGTAGAACAACAACAACAAAAAAGTGCTTTCTCCCACTAATTTGGATTACACTTTCATACATACTAAATTTCTGTACTTTTTAATGTATATCTGCAGGTCTCTGATATCTGGAGGTCATTGATTTGTCTAGTCCCACACCAGTAAGAAAAATATTTTGTTAGTATTAATTTTATTTTCAATTTTACTAATTTTAAGGGTAGTATACTCTCATTTCTCTTTTTTAGAATTTTTTTTTTCTGATTATGTATGAATGTTTTTAAATTTGGGCTGAATTTCATATCAACTTTTTTAAAGTTCCAAGAAAAACATCCTATTAATACTTGATTGAGACCACATTGAATTTCTATATAAAATTGAGAAGGATGGATAGTTTTACAATATTGGGCTTTTCTAGTTTCTTTTTTCCTGTACAAATACAGTGTATTTTTATATTTGCTTATCTCTTCCTTTATGTCCTTTGGTCATTTAATGTTTTTCTACATTATCATTACAAATGCCATACAAGTTTATTCCTGGCTGTATATTTTTGTTTCTATAATGGAATCTTGTCATACATTATATTTGGTAACAAAAAAGCCATTACCATTTATACATTAGCTTTGTGATCAAGTTACCTTACTAAATTTATATTTTTTCCTATAGATTTTTTTCAGTGACTTCTCTTTATTTTCCCAGTTGTAAGATTATGTTGACAGCATATGATAAGGCAAAATTTTTTCTGTTCAGTATTTTGCTTATTCTCCAGAGTACATATATATATATATAGATAGATAGATAGATAGATAGATAGATAGATAGATAGATAGATATAGATATAGATATATATAGATATATATTTTCCAAAGTATTGGTAAGTAACAGTACTGAGTCTAGTATCCATATAGTTACTGTACCTTCAAAGAGACTCTTTCAAGTTTTCTATGATTTGACGTAATGATGGCTGCTTCCTAATTTAATTATATTTAATATGCCAAGGGATTATCTGTTAGGTATTATTATTAATAAGTATTTTTATCATGAATACATGTTTAATTCTGTTAAATGTTCTTCTACAAGCTAGTGGGATGGTCTTATATATATATATGTTTTTTATTTAGATCTATTAATACTGGAATCAAATAAACAGATTTCCTTATTTTAAGTGATTCTTGTTCTATGACCAGTACATGGTTACAGTTGTTATTTTAACATATTGCATAGTTCTTTGTGCTAATATTTATCATGAGAGTTCTGCATACATATTCTTGGGCAATATTGAGTTTTCATTTTCTTTTTAAATGGGTTGCTTTTGTTAGGTTTGGGAGATTACTAATATATGGGTTTTATTAAACCTACTTGAAAGCGTCCCTTTATTCCTATGAAGCTGTTTTTCTAAGTGTGTTACACATGGACCATCAGTACCGCAACTGCCTAATGGTGTTTCATTTTATTTATTTTTAATTATAATGACTATTGTCTTGTCTATTTTCATTCATTTTTCTTTCAGAAAACTAACCCTTGGATTTTCTTTTCTTCTATGTACTTTTGGCATATTCTACTGTTTTCTATATTTAATATGTCAGCTGTTTTCTATACTTAATATATTTCTATATTTCATATTTTCTATATTTAACTTGTCATATTTGCCTCATTTTGCATTCCAGGTTTGTGATTTTTTTTTCACCTCCTTGAATTGAGTCCTTAGTTTCTTTTCATTTTTCTTTATATCTGTAATATGTAGATATACAAATCTTCTACTGGGCCCCAAATGAGTTTCAACCCAAGTGTTTTGATATACAATATTTTTACTACTATTATTTTCTAAATATTCCATTATTTCAGTCTTGATTTCCTCTCTGAAATGGAAGTTAAAAAATGTCATCATTTATTAGCTGGTAATTTTGTTTTTGTTGCTGTTGTTTGTATTTCTAATTGTACTATAATATGGTCAGAAAATGTTATCTGCACTGGTACAGCATTTTAGATTTGAACTTGTGGTGGTGTCTTTAGATTAATATATAGAAAACTTTTATAAATATTCTTTGAGGACATCATGTAACTAATTTATCAGAGACTTTAGATTTGTAATATCATATTAATTAATATCACATTATTTAGATTATTACATATATTTATCATGAGCTGAGAAAAGTGAGTTAAAATTTCCTATTACTATTCTCTGTCTTTGATTACTTCTTGTCCTTGCTGCAGTCTTGGCTCTGTGTTTTAATGTTATGTTAATCTATGGCTTAAAGAATGATGACAGCAATATACTAACTGTTAATTGTATTCTTTATTATTGAGAATGCTCCTCTTTGTCACATTTAATACATTAGTTTCTTGAATCAAACTTGTTTGATATGGCTGTAAAGATGTCAGCTTTCCTTGCATTAGCATTTGCCTTGTATATCTTTGTCCTCCCTTTACTTTGAATATTTTGATTCATTTATCTTAGATATATTTGTGGTATATGACCTGTTGTATATCACCTAGTTTTGTCTTTGTTTTTGGTTAATCCAAAATTAGTACACATTTTTATAAGGGAGTTTATCTCAATTACATTTACCAATATTATATTTTACATTAATTAGCAATATATTGTATTTTTAAATTTTATTTTAACACATCTTACTGTTTTTGTTCTTTTCTACATTCTGCCATGTGACTTGTTTTCCTCCTTCCACTTCTCTAAACTTAAAAATCACATACAATTTTTTTCTTATTACTTCTTTTGATGGTTATGTTTATAATTTAAATAGTATACAAATATCTTTATTTCATACATTTTAATTTTAAAAGTGAGCATTATATGTAAAATTTCTTTTTTAAAAAATGAGGAAATTAGTTCATACTCCCACCTTTTCTCCTCTCCTACCCACTGACTTGTATTGTAATGCTGGAATTCTGGTCTAATTCATTGCAGTTACATTATTATTTTCATATGGTATAATTTTCTCTCAGTATCTATTATTTTCTTTACACATAACTAACACATTTATTTTGCCATAACTCAGTAATTTCATAATCATAGTATTGAGTTTTTACTCCCAATCCTTTCCTATTATGGTATCTCCTTTCCTAAGTTTTGTTGTTTTCAGTCTGGTTAGATTCCTCCATCATGCTGATTTTTAAGGATTTATGTTTGCTATATTTCCTGATTTGTTTAAGAATGTCAATCTTTACCTTTTTATGTTCAAAATGATTTAAACGAGCCTAAAATCTTGCATTATTTTTTCCCCTTTATCCACTCAGAATTCAGACTATAGACATCATTCTTATGTCTAGTTGGAAGTAAATGTTAAGGTCCAAAAGGACATATTTTTTTACTCTTGGTAAGTGAACCATTTTTCTTTTTATAACAAAAAGGCATAGGAGTTTTTGTTTATCTTTTGGTTTATTTTTTTAATTGAAGTCTAATGTATTAATCAGTAAACTTTCAATGAAAATAACAAAAATTAAACTTGAACTGGCATGAACATAAAAAAGAGGAATTTGAAAGCTCACACAGATGAACTGGGAAGAGTAAGAATATTGTTACTTCTAAGGGTGACTGGAATAAATACTCATATGCTGTCAGGGTTTTCTTATTTGTTTTTGTTCTGTGCTTTGTGCTATGTACTGACTTTATTATTTCCAACTAAAAACTCACATTGCAGATATGATTATAAGCAGCTCTAGGCACGTATTCTCAAGATTTAGCAACAGAAAAGGAAAAACTATTCTCTACTAGCTCCACAATAAAAAAATACCTTAAAGTGTCTGATTAGTTTGAGGGTCACTTTCCATATGGACGTGTCAGGGTAGTCAGAGAGGTTATGTACTCTGAGTGAACTAGCTCTGTGATTCTCCACCAAGCTCTGAGGGTGCTATGGTGGAGAGTCTCCATTATAATTGATTTGACAAAGTATATTTTTAAAAATTAAGGGTTATTTTAATCAGAAGAAGAGGTAATTGTGCATTTCATTCAGTAAATTCACATGGAAGGATATCTCTTATTATTTGAGATTTTGTATTCTTTTTTAATTGGAAAATAGTATAGGCTTGTAACATGCAAATTCAGATGTTATTTCACTTCAGGATAACTTTCTTCTATTACGTCCCTCCATTTTTGTGTCAGCCCCTGGTCTTCCTTGGAAATATATTACATTTTCTTATGCCAAGAAATTCAACATTTTCTTCATTGATGTCCCTTTGAGACAATGCAGTAGGCATTATCTTCATTCCCAAAGGTTCATGACAGTATTTTTTTAAATAAAAGAGTATTGATTTAAATATTGCCATAATAATGTTGTTAAAAAAATTAGTTGCATACAAAAATAGGTATTTATGTCATGCTCATAGATCTAAGTTAGGTTTGGATGGGCTTGTTTAGGCTTAACTTCAAACTGCAGGATGGATTAAGGTTATCTCCAAGAATCTCTCACCCTTCTTTTTTTAAATAGTGCTAGTTCATTTTTTTTTTTTTTTTTAAGATTTTGTTGGGGAAAGGGAACAGGACTTTATTGGGGAACAGTGTGTACTTCTGAGACTTTTTTTTTCCAAGTCAAGTTGTTGTCCTTTCAATCTGAGTTGTGGAGGGTGCCATTCAGCTTCAAGTTGTGTCCTTTCAGTCTTAGTTGGGGAGGCGCAGCTCAGCTCCAGGTTCAGTTGCAATTACTAGTTGCAGGGGGTGCAGCCCACCATCCCTTGTGGGAGTTGAACCAGCAAGTTTGTGGTTGAGGGACGCGCTCCAACCAACTGAGACATTTGGGAGCTCAGCAGCAGCTCAGCTCAAGGTGCCGTGTTCAATTTTAGTTGCAGGGGGCACTGCCCACCATCCCTTGCGGGAGTCAAGGAATTGAACTGGCAACCTTGTGGTTGAGAGCCCACTGGCCCATGTGGGAATCGAACCAGCGTCCTTCAGAGTTAGGAGCATGGAGCTCTAATGGCCTAAGCCACCGGACCAGCCCCATCTCTCACCCTTCTTGAACCCCAAAGTTACTCAAGGAATGTTTTTTGCATGTGAAAGGCAGAAGTACAAGAATGCAAACTCAACTGTAAAGAACTTGTGAGCCTTTGCTGGTGTCACTTCCACTAACATCTTATGGTCAAAACAAGTCATATGTGACCAAGCCCAAAGCAAGAATTGGTTAGTTCAGTCCTTCCAACCATGACAGGGGTGTGGATGTATAATATTACTACAGAAGAGTTAAACATTGACTAACAATTAAATGTTTTAGTTTCTTTGTGGGTCAAAATTACTCACATGTAAAATAGACTCTTCCTATGCCAAGACTCCCAAAATTTTCCTCTAGTCATGGCAATAGATTCAAAGTTGAGAATAAGAGGATCTACATTATGTCCTGGTATTGTTTCTTGTGATCCAGAAAACTATGAACTGATTAAAAGTTCACCAGTCTCCAAAGTACAATGGTATAACAAGGATGAGAAAAAAAAAAAACATATAGTAAACATTCCCATTTGAAAAGAATAATAATTGAATGCACATATCAGTCAATGGTCCAGAGAAATTTCATACTCCTGCTGGACAAGTATTGCCAAACCATCTACCCTAGGGCCAGGCAGTGCTCTTTGATCAGGTTCTGTGTCTGCTCTCTGTGAATGGCTGGCTGCCTGTCTCATTGCTCTCCACAGCTACTTTTCTGTCATCTTGGAATTCATTCCTTTTTCCTGCAAAAACCTCCTCAGCCATTTCTGAAGAACACATAGGAGATTATGCTTTTCTTCAGAGCAGAGATTTTTGAAACTGCTTTCTGTATGGAGGAAGTAGGAGGCTCGAAGATCTCGTTATATCTTGAACACTTTCTGTCTCTTTTAGTCCAGACTAAAGAGATTTTGGCAATACAACTGTCTCAAAAACTGTAAAATTTCGAGAGACGTCATCAAAATGGCGGCGTGAGGTGAACCTCTGTAAAGCTCCCCTGAAATTTACAACAAATGGAACAACAATAACTCCACAAAGGACTCCCTGCACAGCAGACAGGCAAGACAAAGAGGCCCACTACTGAATTCACCTAAAGGTGGGCAAATCGCGAGAGCTGGGGAGGAAGGAAGGGAGAAGTGCGGGGACGGAGCCGCGTGGGCGCAGGACGCAGACCTAGCTGAGTGCTCCGAGCTCGCTGCATCCCAGAACTACTAAAGAGGGAAGAACTCGGACTGCTAGCTAGGGCTCCACTTATGGCCCACAGGGCTGAGGGGGCAGCATATAACACAGCTGAATCCAACGCTCACGGCAGAGACCTTGGAGAAAAGACTGAGGGAAGAAGGCTGAAACTGGTGGTTTAAGGCCACACTGCCAAGCAGAGAACAGAAGCCTTAGGCACTGAGACTAGCCGCCCCCTCCCCACCCTCCCAGAGTTCGTCCTGCCCCCACCTGCCTGGTGCTAGAAGCGAACAGTAGCAGTGTCAGATCAAAGGACAGAATATTTGCTGTTCTGAGAACTGTGGACCATAGACACAGATTCGCAGCCCAACTAGTTCCGGCAAAGGGGAGGGAGCTGTGGAAGCTGGACGGGCTGTGATGGTGGTCTCCGCCATTGCTCTGGGTCACCTCTCACAGCTCACCCCGACCCTGGCCCCACCTATTTGGCGAATCCCTGCAGGAGTAAACAGAACTGCTGGAATATACGGGCTCTGAATCTGGTGCAGAAAGAGCTTTGGAACTTCAAAAGCTCTCTGCATCCCCACAGGGATGTAGCACTCTATGACCCAGGCGAACTGTTAACAGAGGAGAAGCTCGTTTCCCTGGGAATCCCCCCATTGTGTGAGAAGCTGGAATAGTGCAGAGAAAACATAGCACTACTGTGTGAGAGAGGAAAACAAAGGCTGCAGTCGGAGAGAAAATAAAACATTCTACCAACAAGTACTGGAAAACAAAAGAAAGACCTCTTCCTATCAACCTGTTGCAGAAGCCACTCCTGTAGATGTCTAGGAAGAGAAATAATAAATCAGTAATTGCCATGAAAAACTGTAAAATTTCTATGCATTTGTTCTAGTCAATTTCATCCAATAGCTACGACCACAATTATTTCTGATACATGCCTCTCATTTTAATTGCAAGTATAGTACATAATTGCAAGCATGGGTACATAAGATGTCTGGGGGACGACAGTTTTAAGTTTTTCAGAACCCCCCCTACTTTTCTAGGTGAAGAGATCTAAATGTCCATTTAATTCTTTCAGAGGTTTTTAAAATGGCATTATAGCTATACATTTAATTTTGTCACACTCTGAAGCTATATCTTATTGGAAGTTCCAGAGAATCATTCTTTCCCCTGAGGCTATATCTTAATAACTGTATATTTCATATGGTGAAAATAGTTTAACTTTCCAATTTTACAATCCTAACATTTCTGAGCTCTTTTTTTTTCTCTTTCTCAATTTTATTTTTACCGTGCCAGGTATTTCCTATCTTATAAAACTTTATCAAATGCAGTGTGCCATGGCCACCTCTGAGTTTCATCAGTCACCTTAAAATCTCAATCAATATGACAAATTCATTAGATTTATTCTCTGTTCTCCCCATTATCATGAGTGACAGATTGCCAAATATTTATGCACTACATAGCATAGGCTGACATTTTCCCCTCTTCTTAGAACTTTCCTCACAATTTTTCTAGCCTTCTATCACTGTGCTTGCCACCTGCTGCCCCGTTCCCAAACCATGGCCATCAATTATAGCTGCTGTCCTTGGTAGAGATTGTCAGAATGATGCCGCATAACCAACCACCCTAACACTCTGTGGCTGACAACAGTAACCATATTTTCTTGTCCATGCCATTGTTATCAATAATTCTGTTAATCTAGACTGAATTTGGTTCCAAGTTTCAGATTAGAGCCAGGTCTGCACAATGCGGCTCTAATTCTTCTTGGGCCAGCAACAATCTGAGGCGTGGTTTTCTTATAATGAAAAGCAAGAGTTCAAGAAGGCAAATCCACATATGTAAACACATATCCAATTTTTGATTATGTTACATATGCTAACATCTCACTGAGAAAGCAAGACAAGTTCAAAGAAAAGAGATGAGTACTTATGCTCTGCATATGACAAAGGTAGGACAATGATATGGATGTATATCTGTATTAGAAGGGCATGAATATTTTAGACCTATAATTCAATCTACAGAGACAATTTTTTGTTGTTAAGAGAAATTCAATAGACAACTTCTAAAATCATAATATATTCTCCTAGATGCATATTAATCAGGGTTTACTTATATTCAAAATTACTGAAAATAGAGACCAGTAAGAGGAGCATTATTTAATTTTCATGTAATGCCATATAGATTTTTATACATCAATCTTCTCATAAATCATTTTGACTTATATACACCTATGGATCTGGTTTCCTGTTTCTCATGAGAGCTAATCAGAACCAGCTTAAGAGCAATTGTTGGAGTTCCGGTATTTCTTAGGCTGATAACAACAGTCTAAGCTAAGTCAACATTTCCATACATCCTCGAAAATATCCATAGAGATAAAAAAAGAAGTATAAATGAAACCATCCAGGACTTATGCCTACAGCATAACTAGGACATAGAGAACACTGTAAACCTTAAATCAGGGATAAGTAGGCCACTAAACACCCAAACGGCACAGTTATAGCTCCAGAGTTCATGCTTATGAAGAGGGATTGAGGTAGAAAGAAGACCCAAGAACAAGGAACCAAGAGTAATGGAGCACAGATAAAATTAACCTCAGAAAGAGAGTTCCTCATTTGCTAAGAAAATATTAAAGATAAGTTTGTTAACAGTAACTCAGAGACTATTCAATTATTGAAAGCAATTCTTTGTACAGGACTCAAGGTAATAGACTCAGGAAGGCACTGATTCTGGTAAAAAGGGGAAACTTTGAAAAGGGCTCCATCTTTTTGACACTTTATAGTTACAATGAAAAAAGTAAACAAGAGATAAAAATTGAACAGCATAATTAGCAAATTCAAGCAATGAAAGTATGTATCAAGGATTGTGTATTCAACCAAGCTTTTTTTTTTTAAATAGCAAGCATATATAAAAATAGCTTTACTTTGTAAACGTGAAAAACAACACCAGAAAAAATCAAACAGAAATGGAAGATCAGAAAACACAGTTACCCCCCGCACAGTTACCCCCCGCTTAAAGACTATATTTTACTATATTGAGAGAAAAGAACAAACTCAACTACAGAATTTAGTAAGCTATCTAAAGCCTTGCAGTTATGTCTGCATACAACGACTTGCTAGTCCCAGAAGATGAAGCATCACAAAATGAAGTGGTCATCCCTGTCCATAAAAGCTAAATAGAAAGAAAACAGAAAATAACAATAAAAATTTTGAGCTCATGAAAATATTCCCAAAAGAACATTAATGAAGCAAAAGGAACCTATAACATAACACATAATACCCTAATCTAAGTGTTGTTAAACAAGCATTTGCACTTAGATAAAAAAAAAATCAGGAATTTTAAAACTCAGAAATAAAATTGAAAAAAGTCATTAAGCTCTGAAATAAGACCACAATAGGGAATGAAATTGAAGGAAAATATAAAATCAATAAGAAATGAAGACAGAGTAAAAGGTACACCAATGGGAGTTGATTAAATTAATTATATATTAAAAGAATATTGAGAAAATACATGAAAATAGCCAAAATAACATAAAGACAATAAAGTGGTATAAAAATGTCAGAGTAAAAGTTATTGATAAGTAAGTTGGGGAAATTAAGACATAAGGTGCATGTAACTGAAGCCCCTGAAAATTACAAAAATAATGACAATAGGATAAAATTATTTTTAAAACTATTTTTCAGGAAAATATCTAGAGATTGAAGACCTGACTTTACTTATAATTACCCAATATTTCTGGAAACTTTGGTCATAAAAAGACAACTACAAAACATATCATAATACAATTCTTAGAAATCAGTATTAAAGGGAAAGAGAACAAATCCTAAGAGCTCTGGACAAAAAGACCAAATCATACATTAAGTGAAAAAGGTTATTACTGGCATTAGATTTCTTAACAATATGCAAAACAAAACAACAGAGTGGTATTTTTTAGAAACGCTAGAAAAGAGTAAACCCAAGGATTTTATATCCAGCCCAGCTGTCAGGAAATATTAAAGTGATAGTAAATATGGTCTAAACTGCAAGAACAAGGAGGCACTATGTTCAAAAGCCCTTCCTGAGGAATCTACTAGTAGACAAATTCCGTCCAAAATAAATGATTTCTGGAGAGATCAGCAAAATAACTAATATTGACCATTGTAATACTGAGATGTGACTGATGTGCTTCGTTTCAATTATGTCCTATCATTTTATGTATATTTCCTATGTAATATGTCATATTTAGAGTTTTTCCCCATGTATTTTTTCCCTTTAAAAGCAAAGTGGTAACAAGAAGGAAAATTATACAAATAGCATATATTAGCAAAATATTATACAAAATGTTCTGTTGAAGCAGATGTAATGTAACCAAAAACTGGAAGAATATGAGAAAAAAGGAAACATAGTATCAGCCTATTGATTATGCCACAGTAGTAGGAGTCAAATGCAAACAATTAAAAGTAAAAGTTAAATAGCTGAGTAAGTAAGAAACATTAGGCATTACAAAAGATACACATATCAAGCCAAACGTGAACAAAAATAAAAATCTTAAGTGCCAAAAAGAATAAAAAAGGGTGTAAAAAAATTAGACCATGAAAGAAAGTAAACATAAAGTGTTATACAAAATAAAATTTATTAAGATAATTTTACAGAACTGAAACCAAACATACCATTCATACCATTAAAATGTAAATGAGCTCAAATCATATTAAAACGATTTTTAAATTTTCTCTCAAAGAAAATCCAATTTTCCACTTAAAAACTGAATAAAAACAGCTATTTGAAAGCACTATATGGCAAAAGCAGACAGAAACTACTCTTGGAAGAAGAAAATAGGGGGTGAATCTGTTTTTATGGCTTTTTGCCTGGAGGGAGGCCACAGCCCTGGGCATGCTGCATTGGGTTGCATAAACTTGGCTAGAAACCTGAAGTATTACTGGTGTGACAAATCAGAGGGCAAGGTCCTGGGCTATCACCATTACTGAAAAGGAAAAGGAAAATCCTGAAAAGGAGAGAGCCTCAGATGGGAAGACCCAATTTCCGTTTATAAACTGCCCAAATCTCTGGCTGGCTTGGGAACTATGAAATACACAGGACACACTCCAAAAAATCCGATAAGTCTTCAGCAATAAGATTTTTAAAAACTGAATTGTTTTTCACTTGAGGCTCTTTTTCTGTGTTTCTATTTTTTGTCTTCCATTATTTTCTGCATTTTGTGATTTTAATTGAATATTTTATGTAATCCTGTTTTCTCTCCTTTCTTATTACATCAGTTACACTTTTGATTTTTCACTTTGTTTAGTGGGTGCACTAGAGTTTGCAATATACATTTACAACTAATGCAGGTCAACTTTTAAATAAGACTGTACCACTTGATGGGTAGTATGAGTTTTTTACAATAACAAAATAATCCTAATTTCTTTCTCTTGTTCTTTATATCATTGCTGTCATTCATTCTCTCTTATATATATAAGCATACATAAGCACAGATGATGGATAAGATGTATGTGAGCATACATAATTAAATACACTTTTGCTATTATTTTGAATGAACTTTTATGTTAGATTAAGGATAAGAAAAAGAAAAGGTTTTAATTTACCTTCATTTATTCCTTCTTTGATGCTCTTCCTTTCTTTATGTAGATCTGAGTTTCTGATCTATTTTATTTTCCTTCCGTCTAAAGAACTTCTTTTTAACATTTCTTACAAGGCAGGTTTACTGGCAACAAATTCTTCAATTTTTTGTTTATCTGAGAACGTCTTTGTCTGTCAATTTTGAAGGATAATTTCACAGGGTACAGAATTCTAGGCTGGTATTTCTTTCTCTCAACACTTTGAATATTTCACTTCATTCTCTTCTCGCTTGCATGGTTTCTGAGAAGTCACAGGTAATTTTTATCTTTGTTCCTGTATATGTAAGCTGTTATTTTCCCCCTCTGCATTCTTTCAAAATTTTTTCTGTAGCTTTGATTTTCTGTAATTGGAAAATAAGATGCTGAGGTTTAGGTTTTTTTGTTGTCATTTATCCTGCTAGGTGTTCTGTGAGCTTCCTGGGTTTGTGATTTGTTGTCTGACATTAATTTGGGAAAATTCTATAATTATTATTTGATTTTTTTTTTCTGTTTCTTACTTTCTTCTCCTTCTGATATTCCCCTTGTGTGTATGTTATCCCTTTGGTAGTTGTCCCACCGTCCTTGGATATTCTGTTCTGTTTGTTTCAGTCTTTTTCTTCTTTGCTTTTTAGTTTTCCAGGATTCTGTTGATATATCCTCTATTTCAGAGTTTCTTTCCTCAGACTTGTCCAGTCTAATAAGCCCATCAAAGTCTTCCCCACCCCTCACCCCCCCCACCCCCATTATAGTAGTTTTTGTCTGTAGTGTTTCTTTTTTGGTCCTTTTTTAGGATTTCCATCTACCTGCTTATATGACCCATCTGTTCTTGCCTATTATCTACTTTATCCATTAGAGCCCTTAGCACATTAATCATGGCTATTTCAAAATCCCAGTCTGATATTTCCAACATCTGTGCCATGTTTGGTTCTGATGTTATCTCTATCTCTTCAAATTGTGTTCTTTGTCTTTTGGTATGTCTTGTAATTTTTTTCTAGATATCCAGACAAGAGGTACTGGGTAAAAGGAATTGCTGTAAATAGGCCTTTACTAATATAATGGTGAGGTTTTGGGGAGAGGGAAGGCATTTTATAGTCCTATAATTAGGTCTCAGTCTTTTAGTGAGCCTGTGCCTGTGGACTGTGAATTTCACAAGTGGTTCTTAGTATTTTATCTGCCTCCTTGGTTGGGACAGTTTAGCTAGAGGGAGCTAGAATTGGGTATTTCCCTTCCCCAGATCCATTACTCTGATAATACCTGAGCAGGTTAGGCTCTTTAAGTAGTTTCTCCTGAGGGCAGGCCTTGTTGAGAACACTCTGGAGTAATTCAAAGTGGTTCTTTTTCCTCTTGCCCTGCTGGAAGGAAGAAGGGATTTCTCTGTAAGATTTACTGTAGGAATCTGATTGAGCTTTTGGAGGTAAAACTTACAATATCATGGGGGTCCCCATGATTGGGTCTCTTGGAGTTTTAATTCTCAGTTATCTACACGGAGCCTCCATAAATTTGTTAAGGTTTTCCTAACCCAGCACTGGTTCCTGTGGTGGTTTCAGCTAGAGAGTCTCAGATCTGGTAAGTCATATCTCCTGTATTCATGGGTCTGTGTTTCTGGGTGTTGCGAGAGCAATTTGACCTGTGTCCTCCTCTCTCTTCAGGATCAAAGAAGAGTTGTTGATTCTTCAGTCTGTTGTGTGGACAGAGCCAGGAGTGCAGTTTCCAGGCTCTCACCCTCATGTGGAAAGGTGCTCACTCGGGTAGTAAATGGCCATCAACTGTGATTGGATTGCCATCAGCTGTGGCTAGTTGGCCGTCAGCTGTAACCGGTGAGCCATTGGCCACTGGTGTAACTGCTGTGGCTACGCTAGCAGCAAAATGGGGGCTAGCAAGAAGATGGTGGCTGAGCTAGCAAGAGTGGATTGCAGTTGGCAGGGCGGATTGCAACTAGCAAGTGAGGTTGGTTGGCAGAGAGAAGTGGACAGCAGGTAGCAGGTCGTGGGTGTCCTGCTTCCTGTGTCTCCAACCCAGCCACCAGCGAGACCATAGTGGTATGACTCCCCTATCTATAGCTCCGTGGGTGTTCCTTTTTGCTCTCACCATGTTCTGCGTTCTTATGTGGGGAGTGCGACAAGAGACCCTGCATGCCACCCTGCATGACACTATTTAGCTTCTTATTTGTTTTTAGAATAGAGTGGCAACTTCTAAACTTCTTATATACATAACTGGAATCCCAAAGTCTTAATATGCTTCTTTTTAGCCTAAGAGTAGTTTTTCTAAACTATTTTACCCTGAAGGAAAGCCTTATTAAGAAGAACAGAGTGCTCTGGCATATTTCAAAATGGCTCTTTTTCTCCCCCTCTCTCTACTGGAAACAGGAGGGGATTTTTTCTCTGATCTTTAATACTGTAGGAATTTGATTGAGCTCCTGGAGCTTAATTTCACAATACTGTGGGAGCCCTCTATGACTGCATTCCCCTGGTGTTTTTAACTCTCAGAGTTGTCCACAGTGAGCTTCCAGCAATTTGTCAGGTACAGTTGAGGTTTTCCTACCCTGGTACTGATTCCAGAAGCAGTTGCTCCTTGCAGGTCTCCACTCTGATAATCCAGTAAACCACGCCTCCCTCTATTCCCCTGTCTCCCTCTCCAATCTTGGAGACAGTGGTTTGCCCTGTGCCCTCCCTTCTCTTCTGGATCCAGGGAGAATTGTTGATTTTCATTCTGTTCATCTTTTTACTTCTTGGGATGGAGTGGTGACTTCCAAGCTCCTCTCATGTGGAACTGGAAGTCCCGCCATTAAGGGTTTAATTTGCATTTTGCTGATGACTAATGATGTTTAACATTTTCGTGTACTTATGTGCTACTCACATTGTTCTATTTTGAAATGTCAGTTCAAATATTTTACCATTTTTTAAATTGCATTGTGTATATTTTTGCTTGGTATAACTCTGTGGAGAAACACTGTAAATTTAGGTAGGAGAGAAATTTTCCTAGGAAGGTGCAATTAAGTAAAAATAATCCTGCTGCACACAGAGATGAAATAGACTAATTTCACGGGAGAATAATGAAAGCTAATCAAAATTATCCCCTCCCCCCAAAAAAAACCCCACGAAACCCATGTGGTTCCAAAGGGACATTGTATGAAATGGCTAACATCTAGATGATTGTTCCATCTAGAGCTTCAAAAGTGAAGGAAAATATCCAAATTACTTTTTATGAGACAAATAGAACATTAATTGCTGAAGCTAATAGTAGCAGAAAAGAAAAAAAAAGGAAATATTACTTGTGAACACAGATGAAAGTATCTTTAAAAAAATTAGCAAATGGAATTGAACAGTTTCATAAAAGAATAATACATTGTGATCAAGTGAGGTTTATTCTTGAAAGGTAAGGATGGCTTAATATTTGGAACTCTTAACATATCTGTTCATATTGATGAAGATAATTTCTTCATATTAATTTCTGGGAAGAAAAATCAGCTACTCAGAAAGGCTTTGACGCATTGATATCCATTTCTTCTGATAACATTGAATAAAATAAGAATACATACACACGCCAACACATGATGGAAGTATTCATACTGAAATCAAAAACAAGACAAAAATGTTTACTTCCTCTCCGCTATTTGATGTTGTTTGGGAATATTGACCAAATTGGAAAAGAAGTAAAACTATATCTATTTGCAAATGATAAAACAGTATTTCCTGAAAATGCAAGAGAATAAATTATAAAACAAATTCATATAATAAGCATTCTATAATGTAATAGAATATTAAAAATTAGCATAGAAAAACCAATAGCATTCAACTGAACAAACAACAACCAGTGAAAAGACATAATGGGAAAAAATCCCATTTACACCAACAAAATACATAGGCTGCTTAGGAAAAACACTCATGAAAGACACAAAAGTAGATTTGAACAAAAGTAAAGTTCCTTGTTTTTGGATCCAACCATATGAATGTCAATTTTCTTTAAGTTAATATATGTTCCTAATGAGGTTTCAGTAAAATATCTTGCAACTATACAAGTTAATATGGAAAAATTTGTGTGGAAAAATAAACATGCAAGAATAACCTGTAAATCTTGAAGAGCCAGGGTGTGATGGGTGCTGGGTGGTGCATACTTACCGGATAGTAAAATACACTTTTGTAATACTTTTGTAAACCTTTTGTAATACAAAAGAGTTCTGTTTTGGCAGATGAATAGACAAAAAGAGCAGTACAACAGAATAGAAACTTTAGAAAAAAACACAAGTACATATAGAATTTAGTTTGGGATATAGATAACACCTTAATCACCATAGAAAACACATGCTTCTTAATAAATGCAATTGGCAAACTGCATAGCCATTTGGGAAAAATAACATTGAATTTATATTCCATAAATTATATAAAAATCAACACCAAAAGGATCAAAAATTTAAATGTAAAAAGAAAATGAAACTATACACAGAATAGTATAAAACATGGATAAATCCCCCTATTATCTGGATGTAGGCAAAGGTTTTGTAGTTAAGTCTCAAAATCCTGTTTTAATAAAAGACTGGTAAATTCAAGAACATAAAAAGAAATTGTTTTCCTAGAAAAAATAAAAAAAAAAATAGAATTCAAATTAGGAGGAAAGATTTGTGTAATATTTATCCTAAAACCTAACTTCTGAAAAATATGAAAAAAATCATAAAAAACAGAGACCTAAAAAAAAAAAAAAAGTAAAAAATAAAGACAAAAGAGCTAAAAGCATAAGATATGAAAAAATGGTCTTCAAATTCTTGAAAATACATGCAACTTATTTTGGAGAGTAGATATGCAGAAGGAGGGGTTGCTGGGTCATATGGTAATTCTATTCCTAATGTTTTGAGGAACCTCCATATTGTTTTCCATAGTGGCTGTATCCATAGTGACTGTTGGTGGGGATGTAAATTCCCCACCAACAGTGTATGAGGGTTCCTTTTTCTTCACAACTTCTCCAGCACTTGCCATTAATTGTCTTGTTGATTATTGCCATTCTAACAGGTGTTAGATGATATCTGATTGCTGTTTTGATTTGCATTTCCCTAATAGCTAGTGAAGTTGAGCATTTTATCATATCTCTGTTGGCCATTTGTATGTCTTTTTTGGAAGAAGGGTCTATTCAAGTCTTCTGCCTGTTTTGTAATTGAATGGTTGTAGTTGTTATTGAGTTATGTGAGTTATTTATATATTTTGGATATTAACCCATTATCAGAGGAATTGTTTGCAAATACCTTCTCCCATTCAGTTGGTTGCCTTTTTGTTTTGGTTTCTTTTGCTGTGAAGAAGCTTTTTAGTTTGTATACCCCAATTCATTTATTTTTGCTTTTACTTCCCTTCCTTTGAGGTCAAATTTATAAAAATATTCTCTAAGACCAAAGTACACAAGTTTAGTACCTATGTTTTTTGTATGTATTTTATTATTTCAGGTCTTATATTTAGGTCTTTGATCCATTTTTAGTTAATTTTTATGTATGGTACAAATAGCAGTCTAGTTTCATTCATTTGTAATTTTCAATTTTCCCAGTACCATTTATTGAAGAGGCTTTCCTTTTTCCATTGTATGTTTGTAGAAAATTATTTGCTCATAGATATGTGGGTTGTCTTCTGGGTTCTCAATTCTGTTCCATTGGTCTGTGTGTCTGTTTTTCTATCAATATCATACTATTTTGATTATTGTCACTTTGTAGTATAATTTGAAGTCAGGTAGTGTAAGTGGGCAGAAGACCTGAACAGATACTTCTCCCAAAAAGACATACAAGTAGCCAACAGATACATGAGAAGATGCTCAACTTCACTAGTTATTGGTGCAAATGCAAATCAAAACAACGAGATAACACCTCACAACTGTTAGAATGGCTATTATCAATGAGACAATAACGTGTTGGAAAGGTTGTGGAGAAAAAGGAACCCTCATAAGGTGGGAATGTAAATTGGTACAGCCACTATAGAAAACTGTATGGGGGTTTCTGAAAAAATTAAGAATAGAGTTACCATATGACCCAGCAATTCCTCTTCTGGGTACCTACCTGAAAAATTTGGAAACACTTATTCGTAAATATATATGTACCCTATGTTCACTGTAACACTTTTCACAGTGGCCATGATGTGGAAAAACAACTAAAGTGTCCTATAGTAGATGACTGGATTAAGCAAATGTGGTACACATGTACAATAGAATACTCCTTAGCCATAAGACAAGATGAAATACTGCCATTTGCAACAACATGGATGGATCTTGAGAACATCATGCTAAGCGAAATAAATCTGACAGAAAAAGTCAAGAACCCTATTATTTCACTCATATGTGGGATATAAAACTGAAAGCAACAAACAAACAAACAAACAAGACAAACAAAAACTCATAGACACAGATAATAATATGGTGGTTACCAGAAGGGGGTGGAAGGAGGTAGAAAAGAGTAAAGGGAATCAAATATATGGTAATGAAATTAGATTTGACTTTGGGTGGTAAACACACAATGCAATATATAGATGATATATTATAGAATTGGACACTGAAAACCTATATAATTTTATTAACCAATGTCACCCCAATAAACTCAATGAAATTTTAAAAAATAAAAGGTGAAAAAAAGATATACAACTTCATCCATACTACTATTAACATGATTAAAACCACATTGAATAAAGTTTCATTTCTTACCTATTAGTTGGCAAAAATTTACCAGTTTGATAACACACTTTGTTATTGTTCAAGCTATGGGGAAATAGACATTCTTTTATATTGATACTAGAAATGCAGAATGCTTCATATTGATACTAGAAATGGAGGAAAATTTGGCAATATATAACAAAACTACACACCCTTTGACCCAGCAATCTCAGTTGTAGTTTACCCTAAAGGTACACCTCTAGTAACACAAAACGAATAATTTATTTCCCCTTCTTTCTTATACAAAATATTCATGTATATTTGTATTCAAGGAGATGTGTGTATCTGCTTATCTTTTAAAAGAAACACAGGAAGGATAAACCACAGAGTGATTAAATGTTATCTTCAGAAGGTATATGAAAACAGATTAGAAAACATAAGAAATGAGATTTTAAGTATGTTTATATATATGTGACTTTGAACCATATTATTATTTTTCTAGTCAATAAACTATTACAAAAATACTAAAATTGAATACAAATATAAGAAAATATCTAATTGCATATCACATTAATCATAAAAACATAGAGAAGAAGAAAAGAATTAATCTAAACAACTTTTGTATAAAATACTCTGACTGTATTACCAATGGGATATATTCTAAGGCAAAAGGAAATCTTGGCCTTTAATTAACAGGTGTGTTGGTGATTAGTGGTATGGGTGTAGTCAGTCCAAAACTTTTTTGTATATTGTATGATTGAACAAATATATATTCATTCATACTGATGGAAACACATTTTGCTTCCAGCTGTGGAAGAAGGGAGTTACAAATATGGAATGGGAGGAGAGGAAGACTTGCGATCATATTGGAATTGAATTGGAGTTATCAATATGAATTAATTATTTTTGAAATACTTATTTCCTAGCTCTGTCCACTGATAAGGCTAGCAGCAGTAGTACATCAGTAGCAATGAGCATATTTAGCACCTAGATCCTGACTTTATAAGTAAAATCCTTAGAAAATGGCTGGCTCTGATTGGGGAAATAGGTGAATCTGGGACATTTTATTAGGTCAGAGAGTAAAGAGTTTTCACAAATTGACAGGGGCATTTCAAGAGGACATAAAATCAAGTAGAAGTGTAGACCATTGTCCAAATTTGGGATAATTTGAGCCTCAAAAAGAAATAACGATGGAAATGGTTTATAACACATTGAAAAGGAAATGAATCCAAGAACCGTAGTAACTCTCATTTTCAAAGGACAAGAGAGAAAGAGAGTGAAGAGAAATCTCTTTTTTACAGAAAAATTCCAACTAATAAACGTAGGAGGAATGGTAAAATTAGAAGATCATCATTTTGCAACCAACATTTTAGGAATTAATTTTGGCATGAATTTCCAATGGATGCTAAAACCATTGGGTTAAAGATTGTTGGGGAATAGGATAATCATTGGATCTCAATATATGACCTCCCAGATTATTTATTAATTATAAAAGAGAAAAGGTTAATGCTCCAGAAGAGAAATTTGGTGAATACTATTTTTTACAAAATGATTACATTTAATATAACCAGTAGCAGGACAAAGTAAAATCTTCCATCCCTTGATATGATACACTGAGAATGAAACAAAACCATCTATGTTGTATTCTTGCTAAAAATGTTAAAATCTGAATCTACTCTTGAGGAAACAGTCAAATCCAAATGGGATAATTCTGCAAAAAAAAAAAAAAAATAGGTTGCATTTTTCAAAACTATTAATGTCACACAAAACAACAACAATGAACTATTCTTGATTACAGTAGACTAGAGAGTGATAGAAATTAAATACATTGATTGAGACCTGGAGGAGATGGGGAAGTCATGTTTCCTTTATTGGGATAATAACAGAAATTAGAATATGGGAAATACAGGAGAACAAATCAATATTAAAATTCTTTAATATGGTCATTTTATTATGATTATATAACAGGACATTTCAAGTTTTAGGAGCTAAATCCTTAATTATTTAGAGGCAGTAAAATGTTAACAATTAGTGAATGTAAGTGAAGGATATAAGACTGTTGTTCCCTTGTAGCAAATTTTCTAAAATAAATTGTTGGAGGAAAACAACACTGTAAAGTCCAAACAAATTCCTGCATATATATATAGGTATATATGTGTGTGTGTGTGTGTGTGTGTATATTTCCTAACTCTGTCCACTGATAAAGCTAGCAGCAGTACTACATTAATAGCAATGAGTATACTTAGCACCTGGATCTTGAGTATATAAGTAAAATCCTTAGAGAAGGGCTGGCTCTGGTAGGGGAAATAAGGTGAGTATGGGACATTTCATGTCAGAGAGGTGCCAAAAAGTGTATACACATGACTTTTATTCATCTTTTGTTATCAATGTATATTATTACAATTTTAATACAGTTTTTTTCTTTCTTAAAATGTCTACACTTTTTTTGGCACCCTCTGTATATGTTTGGTTTGTTTAGAAATTTAGATAAAATATTAATCTGCTTTTGGAATTTAGAAAAATGAATTGTTATTCTATAACACACTAGACCCTCAATATTACTAAGAACTAGAATAAAGATAGAAAGTACATATGATGCAAACAATTCTAAGCAATACACTGGTGCTTGGAACTAACATTCTCTAAGCTGAAAATCCTGCATTTAGAATACAGTTTTGAGGTGAGCTTTTCCTGTTTCCAGCAGTGAATCCCCTTCCTTAAAGAAGATGGACACCAATAGGTCAAGAACCAAATGAAGGATATAATGTGCTTCAGTGGTGCTCAGCAGCGTTGGACTTGGTGGCAGAAATGAGATGGCACCACTACTCCCCCCTCTTTTTTGTTCTTTTTCCTGCCATTTGATAAGTAAGATGAAGAAGTCCTTATATTTCAGAGATGCCCTCGATTCTGGGGGATTTACTAAGGCAGGTAAGCCAAGACCTTACTGGAAATTAGTAGAGGAGAATTTGGCAGACATTGTAGACTGGCCCGATAATCATCACCATGTTAAGGTTGGCCATCTAGTGCTGCTCATTCTTTCTTTTTGACTTTTCTTGGCTGGATATAATGTGATGGCAAGAGCCTCTGCAACCATTTTATGACCATGATGGGAAAGCTAAGGGAAGTCATCGCAGATTGCTAAGTTACTAAGTCAACCCTGAAATCAGCTACTTCTGGACTTTTCCTTAATAAAAACAAACTTATTTGTTTAAACCCCTATATTTGGTTTATAATACAGTCCATCTCCCTGGGGTAAGACCAAGAATTTATGACAAAATCCTAACATAGAATATAAAGAATTTAATTCATCTTGAGCATCTCCTGTGTCACCTCTCTCAGGAAACTGTGTGACTAAATGTACCATACTGCCAACAGAGATACATCACACCTTTAATAGGTAAAATAAAAATTGCCCAAGGTAGAATTAATTGAGCTACGTCTGGTGAAAGGAAGAAGCAAAGTAAAGACCCTGGGTAGGGAGAAAGGAGATACTGTAATGTGGCATTTAACTTGGACCAGAATTTCTCATATCAATTACCTGGAATCAAGAAGGGCAGGAGCTGTGGTGTGAAGCACATCGATGGCGAGAAAGGGGTTTCTTAGGTGTAAAGCTGGAGAGGGGACACAGCACAGTCAGGTGTTCAGAAAGGGAGCTGTCAAGTAATTATCCCCAAATTATGCTGTTTTGAGTTGAGAATTTGAAGGAAGTAGGCTCTCTTCAGACTGGTTAATAAAATATTTAAAAGTTATTATATGATAACTTGAGAAAAATAATAAATCCTGATGAGGACAGTTGATCCTAAGACCTAGCCAATATTGGAGTTTTTGCTAAAGCAGCTCTGGCATTTGGCTTTATCACAAAGGCAATCCTGTAGATGAGGAAGCATCTGCTCTCCAGCTTACTGCTTATGTTAAAATGAAAGCTATTCAATAAAATATTTATAAGTATCGCTTCCACTGGTGGCTGGATGGAAATAAGATGGCGAGGAACCAAATTTCTAATAAATATATGAATAGCCACTCAGCTGACCACTCTTTGACATGCACATCATTCATAATTCTTGATCCTTTTTAAGTATGCTTTCTTGTCTGAAAATTAAAATTAAAACATTCGAGATCTCTTTAGTGTCCAACATAAGTGAGTTCTGTCAATATAGACGTCAGCCATCAATTGGTATATTTTTCCTCTTTAAAAATTAGATGGTTAATAATTCTTTAGTTAATCCATTAAACATGCATTTTGTGCCAGATATGGTGATAGGCTCTGTGGGTAAGCACACTTGACTTTCCTACAGCTTACCGATAGCTGATAAGAGAGAATACAAAGGGGGATTAAAAAGGAAAAAAAGTAAAACATGCTTATTTCTTTGTAGCATGCATACAGTCAGGCTGCTTGGATTTTGCCTTTAAGCTAGTGTCAGCAGAGATTCATTTTTCAAAAAAGTAATTAAAAACAATTTGGCCATTTAATACAGTGTCTTTTAAAAAGGTCAGCAGATAGATGTCAATTCTAACATATCACAAAATTTCTTTGGTTCGATATGTCAAAACCTTTTATGAGTATTTTCTTTTACTCTGTAAACTCTTAAAAGACAAACCCTCTGTTCACCCTATATATACAGGTGAATACTTTTTCTGAATATGTATCTGAATATTTTACTCTCCTTTACTACCTCAGTTCTTTATGGCATGGATCATCTTAGTCGCTCTGGCTTCCCTCTTAATTCCCTGGGTGGTGGATCAAGTGGTAAGGTATTAGACATATTTTTTGTTAGCATATATAGGCCTTTACAAAGAGGGACAAGATATGTCCCTCTTTGTAAGATATTTAAAATACTTTTTGCTTCTCTTCCTACCAATCTCTTTAATTTTCCATCTTGTTTGAATGGGATTCATGTAGGAAAATTCCAAAAATCCTTCCAAGTTCAGCTTTGTATTGCCCACCCAATTTCCATCCAGAAATTCTATGAAGTTACAGAATTTGAATTTCTCATGGGAGCGTAGCTAGGCAAAGACAAGTTGGCTTGCTCTTGCTTTGAGCGCAGCCTTAGAAAAGAATTACAGTTAAAACAAACAAAAAACTAGAATTTGGCAACACAAGTTTAATTAAGAGCAGTTTGAGTCTTGACTAGAAACTCTCCCAAAAATTTCACAAAGAGTGTTCCAATTACAATGCTTCTCAAACTTCTAGAAAGTCTGTCTTCTATTCACTTGATAATTATTTCACTTGTCTGGCAAATTGTTTACTCCCCATTGCTTCCAAGTATCATTTCCTCCTCTCCAACTTGGTAAATATCTCCATCTACCCAACCTTCATAAACTCCTTTAGGTCTTCCTCATCCTCCTATACATATACATAATATTCCCCCCCCCCCCGCCCATTTGGATTCTTCTCAATAAAGGAGGGCCTGAGCTGGCATAAGGAGGACCCTAGGAGGAGGGTAGGTAGCTAACTTGCTAACATTTATTTTATACCTGTCACAGCTGAGAAAACTCATGCTACGGGGGAGGGAAGGGGGAAAAAATTTGAGACAATTTGTTGTGTTAAGAACCATATTAGATGATTTTTGTAAATTATGTCACTAAGTGGAAGTTTGGCTTTTAGAAACGTTAAGTGCAGTGATCCCCATATTTATGAGCCAAGAATTTTGAGGGGGCTGTGGATTTACTTTGAGTCCCCCTCTCAATGTTCATACCAAACATGAAGTCAAGGAATCACTCTTTTGAAGAAAAGAGTCTTAATCTTTTATTCATTTTTTTCTTATCAAGACACACTTCATGGACAATTACATGAGCCTTCTAAGTGATAGACTTTGGTAAAGATAAGCAGAGTAGGGAATGAAATTCTATTTGCAGTGTGCTTCCATTAACTCACCCTTCTTTCTCTTACTCAGTAAGGTATATAAAGATATGAAGGAGACACACATACAAAAACAATTCTTAAATCCCTTCTTATGTATATAAAATAAATTAAACATTAACTTCACATTGTCAGCAATAAATTACTTTCATCAAAACTCAAAATGAATAAACTGGTTCAAAGGATGTAAGTAGCAAAGGACCAATATGAGTACTCTTAAAATGGTCTGTGCCACCTCAGAAGCATTACACTTTAGCCATGTCACAAATATTTGCTGAGCAAAAAGGTGCTGAGAGTTTTTACCAGTGGACCAACAGAAAACACACCTGCCTTTGTGGAGCAGGAAGTTTACAAATAAGCAGATATCCAAAACATCAGATAGTAAAAATTTGGGGGGGGGGAGAGGGAAAGAAAGAGTGAGGATGGGATTGTTGGAGGAGGTCATGGAGAAGATATGACTGCTAATTGACCTGTGAGCTGGTTTTGAGCAATCAGAGACTCCTCACCTCCCCTGTCCTTGAAATGTATATTCTGCCAAGGTTCCCAGAGAGGGAGATGTTTTCAAGGATGTAGCTTTAGGAGAGCAATGTGTTGTTGAGCCCGTCTGGACTGAATACATGACTGAGCCCAATTAAGGCCTCTATATAAACTTTTAAGTTTCTGGTGGGCAGGTGCAGATACCTACTTGCTGTCACCTAAGGCAAGGCTATGTGAGTTCCCTTGCTTGTTAAACTTGCCACCTACCATTCTGGAGTGGTCTGCCTCTTTCTTCAGTCACTCCTTTCCCTTTGTGTACCGGGGCCAGTTTACAAAATAAACAAGGGTATTGATATTTTAGAGAAGGTATTCAAGGAGGACGTCTCTGAAGAAGTAATACTTGAGTATATATTTGAAAGAGTTGGAGGAGTAAGCTACGTGGGAAGAACATTTCAGAGAGAGGAGCCCTAGCAGGAAAGTCCCTGAGGCAAGCTCATGCGCAGAGAGACAGAGATGAGTGTGAATAAATAAGAGGTAAGGAGGGACCAGATCAGGTAAAGGGCTTTGATCTTCTACTAAAGTGATGGAAAGTCATTACAGTGCTTTCAGCAACGGTGTAACATGATCAGATTAATGTTTTAAAAGGATCACTCTGGCTGCTGTGCAGAAAATAGTTGTTGGGCGCAAGAGCACAGGAGTTCAGGAAGCTATGGCAGTCATCCACAGGGAAAATGTTGTGACTAAGAGGCCTTGGAAATGAGTTTTAAAAAGTGCATTCTAAGCTGCAGCTGTGAAAAAGAATAACATCCTGATCTCTGGGAGAGGTCATTGGCGTTAGGTATGGGGCAGACCATAAACTGGTCCTTGATGTGTTGGAGAATAACTGAAAACTACAGATGGTCTTTTGAGAATGAAGACAGTGGTATGGCCAAATGTACCTTAATGCAAATGTAAACAATCACATATTTAGGGATATATATAAGTTTACTGGAATAAGCATAAATTCATTGCAAGAGGTCAGTAGCTACAGCAGAGAGGAAGAATGTATGGAAAGTAGCCCCGTAAGACCAATTTTGCATATTTTCAATACTTGTCTCTGGAATATCTCTATTCTTGTGTCTATTTTAGACAGGCTTTCTTGCTTGATCATAGCCTACCTTTTCACACTTTTTCTTTGGCATTTGCACCATAGCTCACTAAAAAACATCGGGGTTCAGCAAGCTCATGTTTCCTGTTACAGCACTATAGGACATGCTCTCTGAAAGCAGGTAGACATAATGGTATAAATGGATATGCTGAACGATTAAGAGATGTAAGTCTTTGGCCAACTATTGCAAAGAAAAGCCACAAATTTTGTAGGAATTGTTGGCTCAGGCCTCATGCGAGTCTGAGCATTTCAGAAGTGTGAAAATTTATACACAAGAATGTCTCCAATTGTAATTGCTGTTTTAAATCACATTATTTCATATGGAAGAAGTGTTGACACCTGCATGCCACTGAGGATCTCAGAGCATTAATGCTGAGCGATAGTGTCAAATGCATTGGCAAGCTGGCCTTTGATCTTCAAACCAGAACCATCTTCCTGGGTGATCATGCACAAACACTAATAACTGGACATTTCTAAGCCTCTTTTCCCTCATCTAAAAAAATAATATGGACCAAATGATTCCAAAAGACCTTTCCTGACCTAGCTTTCTGTCTTTTGGTTGAATGTACTCTTCTGGTAGGCTTAAATCTCAAATATTGATTTTTTTTTTCTTTGTGTATTTCCACCCTTTTCACTCTAACAGCCATTGTCTTTCTCTCAGCCAACACCAAAGTTGAAACAAACAGCTACAAGAGAAATTTCTTAGAGGTTTTCAGATTGGGCTTTCCACTCCAAAGATTAAGTGCTAAATGTTTATGTGCCCCTCAAAATTTGTATGTTAAAATCCTGGTGATAATATTGGAAGGTGGGGCTTTTGGGAGGTGATTAGGTAAAAAAAAGGCGAAGCATCATAAATGAGATTAATGTCCATAAAAAAGAGGCCAAGAGAACACTTTTGCCTCTTCTACCATATTAGGATAGGAGTAGAAGTCAAGAATCTTCAACCTGGAAGAGGTTCCTCACCTAATTATGCTGGAACCCTGATCTCAGACTTCCGGCCTCCAGAACTGTGAGATATAAATTTCTGCTGTTTTGAAACCACCCAGTGTGTGGTATTTTGTTATAGAAGCCTGAATGGACTGAGATGTTGAGGTTGGAAGATGGGAAAGAGGAGTAAAGAGTTGCAAATTGTATGGGAGGTCTGATAGGAGGAGTAAGAGGAACTCAACTTGGGCTGTGTGGGGTGAGAGGGAAAAGGATAATTTTCCAAGTTGCGACTGCAAGTGGAGTGGTAGGGACTTCAAATTTGAAATGTCTTCTAGTGTGGGCTCTTGCTTCTTCCACTGAGTTCATCCATCACTTTAGACAGTCCGCCATTCAACTGTTCCAAACACAAGTGAAACTGAACAGAACAGCTGGGAATATCTATTTGTCAAGGCAGCAGTGGACACAATATATGTTACAATCCCATTGTTGCAGGAAGAGAAACGTACTAGTAGAAAGACTAGGAAAAGAACAACTTGATATAAGATATTCATACACAAATAATTTGAAGTTTGTTTTAATAGACAAAAACCCCAGAGTAAAGCTGGTGGCACTGGGCTGCTTTGAAAATGGCATGAGTATAAGTGAACCACTCAATAATTGTATGACCTCTGCGAGTCACTTCACCTCTTTTGGATGTCAGTTTCCTCATTTATAAAATGAGGGGGTTGGACTTGACAATTTCTGGGATCCCTTTCAGTTGTAACAATCTCTGGTGCTATGAATGGAATATGATAATATATGGTCTATAAAGATGGGGGATGATTTATTTAAATGTATTGCACTTGGACTGAACTCTCTCTTCTGAGTATTTCTTTTCTTCTAAATTGAATTAAGGGTGAGTCAAAATCTCAGGAATGTAAAATGTTGCTTAAACATATTCAGAGGGTTAAAAGTGAGAGAGAGAGAAAATATGCCAAAATAGCATAAAGGTTGTATTTGAGAGGTGTATATGTGGGATAATCTTTTTCATTCTTTTTATTTCTCAGTATTTTCCATTTTTATTTTTATTTAACTTGTAATTATTCCAAAAATATTTTTAACTAAAATTTTCAACAATAGACAGTTATAGTTTGTCTTGTCTCTCTCTGTCTCTATCTCTGTCTGTTTCTCTCTCTCTCTCTCTCTCTCTCTGTGTGTGTGTGTGTGTGTGTGTGTGTGTGTGTGTGTGTGTGTGTGTGTATGTAATGACGAATAGCTAAAACATTTTCTATAAGAATCTAGCTTTTACATTTAGAGGTCAGGGAGCCTGCTGTGAAGGTTCAGTATCTCTTTCAGACTTAGCCTTGGGCTTAATGATGTTCACGTTGAATTTTCTTGCCTCCACTGTGCAGGAACACATTTTGTAATGTTTTATGTAGTTGGTCCTAGATATATTTTTAACAATTTGGTAATAGATTAGCCTTCTTTTGGATCTACTCATAGGTTTATTTCTAGGAAGAAGGAAAATGACTAGAATACATATTTTACAAGACTCCTTTCTCCAATAGCAAAATCCTAAATCCTTACATGGATGCATTTACCAGTACAGTAACTTTCTTTTACATCAGAGTAGGCAAAAAGTCTGCCCTAGCAATTAACAACTTGCCTTTGTAGAGATTAAATATTATTGGAATTCCTCGTTTTTTTTGTAATTCCTTGTTTTACTTTCTTGCTTTAGGTGGTCACTCTTGGCACCAAGACCTCTACAAGATGTAATATAAACTCAGGTATATTGTTTCCATAGCAGCATGACTCTCTAGTGCACTCATATCAACAATTGCTTCCAGTTCTGCCAACTTAAGTTTGATACCTTCAGATAACAACAGATGCTTAAGTAGTTTACTTCAACTATCAGAATGATCCAGTCAAATCATCTTTCTTCTCTCCTTCAAAACTATCCTTGAATTCCAACTCTGCTAAGACATTTTTGATTAAGTGGGAGTGAGATGTGTTTAAATAGCTGGTCCTTACACATCCATACAAATACCTTTCTGACCCTTATCCTTGCCATAGATGTAAACAAATACTAGAAAATGAATGAAGCAGAGAGATGTGTCATTAACAAACACTCCAAAAACAATTTGCTCTCTTCCTCTCTTCTAAAGCTGATGTGACCTCCTTGAGAGCAGGACTCTGACCAGTTATGCCTAATATATGAAGTGCTTCAAAAAGTTTAACTTAGAAAAACTACTTTAAAGTCAAATGACTTTTCTGCTCTGTATTTGAGTATTATAACTCCCTCTTATATTAACAATGCATCTCCATTGTGTTCTGAAACTGTTTGGGTAAATTAGATGCCAAAATTTGGATAACTAATGCCACCAGCATTTACAATATGGGGCCTATTTGGGGAGGAGGGTAGAAAGGGAACCATTTAATTAATATTTATTCATTATTATGACCACCTGCTTTTCTTTAGCCAGAGTCCCCTCAAAAGACCCAGACCTGAATGTTACCAGTGAGGAAATAGACAGCCATAAATTCATAAATATTTTGGACTGTTTTGTCGAGTTGACTCTTGAGGCATGTGTGAATTATTGAAAGGAAGCTTTAACCTAGCAAAAAGCTATAGGTTTTCTGACAGAGGAAACTTTTAACAATTTTAAAATAACTTTCTTCAATTAGTCAATCAGTCGATTCCTTTTTAGCAATTTTTGGTATTTTATTGGAGTTGACTCAGATTCAAACAGGTATCATCCCAAAACTGATTTCTATCAAAAAGACAAAGGAGCACACTCTCTGAATTTAAAGGAAGATTTTTACAAGATGGTCACAGCTCCCCAACCTTAGCTGACATACACTTTCTGGTGATTTTCCAAGAAATACTAGAATGGGTCTAGTTTAGATTAACGGTAATCTGTAATAGTTGGGGAACAGTTTTTAAAATGTTTTCGCTGTTTCAGTTGCTTTGCCATGTGTTGATCTAATAGCAGCTCAATGCCAATGGTCTTATAATCAGTTTATAATTTTGCAGTGAGAGTAACGCAGAGGATTGCTCAACAACACATTATAAGCAAGTGAAATAGGATCTAACAGTTATGTTTTTTTCTTGCCTCTAGTTATCCACTTAACATTTTGTTAATTGACTCTCCCAGAAAAGGGAAAATCAAAGACAGTGATAACTGGCAGAGACTAAAAACTGGTGTCTTGAGCAGGCAATTTGGCTTATTGTTATTAATGTTGTTACACATAATAAATAATACCTTTAAATTCCTATAAAACACATATTCCCAATCTGAGGTCCTAGACCCCTTGGGAGTTCATGAAATTAGTGATTGTGAATTATTTAAAATATTTTAAAATAATCTGGTAAGAATAATGTGGCTCTTGATTATTTTACTGTACAGTAAGTTATATATTTATTTGATTAATGAAGGTGAGGAAATACGTTACTTATTAATATATACAGTTTTGTTTGGCAGAGAAGCCAGCTATTCAAATGACGAAAGTGAGTGATAGTAAGAGGCACCTTCAGAGGTGTAAAAGTCATTAGAATAATTTATAGTTAAATAATTCATTTGATTCCCATTCTACTCTGTAAAGTTGGCTGATGGATATAGTTAGCTTCATTTATTAGACCAGGGAACTGAAATTTGTTACTCCTATCTGTATTATCTGTCCTTTCACATTTCACACACTATTTCACATACTCTTTCATGGTTTCTTCATTTCATAAGTATTTTATTGAAGTCAGAACTTGTTTGTGAATAACACAATGCCAAATCACTAAAAGATTATTGTACATAATGCTTAATTTTAGCTCAACATGGAGCTCATAGTACATATAGTGGTAAAAGGTAACCCACATGAAAAGTCACAATACATAAATAAATAAATAAATAAATAAAGGAGGTGGGGACAAAGTATGACTTGCTCATTTCTCTACCTCATTATCACTTCAATGATATCTGATTCAAAACTAGAGAGGTCCTATACAAATACTCAGAGTGAAAACAATGCAAAGAAAATATATAACAAAAAGCATAGTGTAAAAGCACTGTATGATTATGAGACAAATGAATGATGCAGACAGTATGAATTGGCAGAGAAGAGCGGTGACCATTAGTGTACTTAGTGTTAAGGAAAACAAAATACGGACATAAGCTCTGCCTTGAGTAATTGGTCTACAGTAAGGAAAAAGAAATAGAGAAAAAGACATTTGAGACAGGATATAGACTCTGTCATGTGGCATGTTCTTTCCATGTAGGATACTATGTTTCAATATCATATTTTTAATGTTCTACTGCCATATTTATGCCATTTTTTTAAACTTTTTTAAAAAAAGAATACAAAGGAAATAGTAAACTGGAAAGAAATGCATGAGGAATAAGAAATTAAAACAGATTAAGAAGGATTCAATCTTATTGTCATAATCTCTACTCTCTCCCTACTGATGGAAAGCAAAGGAAGAATTAGACTACCTGTGTCACATACGTTTTAAAATGAAATTGCGTTCAGGTCTTTAGACACCACACTAGAGACAACAAAGAGAGTGAGCACAGGCTAGACAGAGCTGTTAAACAACGGGCAGTAAAGAACATAAGGGTGGGGCAGAGGAGATAGAAATCTAGTGAAATGGATTAGGAAAATAATGGTGACCCTAAGCTAAATTTGGAAGAAAATGTCTGCTCTGCAAAGGTCAGAAGCCAAAATTGGGGTGGGTTCTGCATTCACCAGGTAACAGGTGAGTAAGGAATCTGAATTCAGTTTGCTCAGTCTATTAGCCTGACCAGGTGTGAGAACATTCATCAAGCTCTTGATAGACTATGGCACCCATCCATGAGAAATCTCATTTCTGGACATTCGGCAGTCCTTGACCTTGAAAGCAGTTCCGGACTGATAGTCAGTCTAACTTGATAAATGATGATTTCTCAAAGAGAAATGCAATTTTCCTACTCCACTATGGCCACAAACACACACACACACACACACACACACACACACACACACACACAGGGCATAAAAATATATAGCTACATACATGGAAATGCCCATGAATGTGTGTCATACTCATTCCACCAGCAAGTCACTGATAACAATGGTGCACTTCATGCATTCAACATAATTACAGATGACTAACACTTGTGCCCACCCTGCTCTAAAAGCTACCAGAAAAATCTTGGCTGTCTGACAGCAAGATGTACAAGGAAGTGCTTGCCAACGAATAAGAACACAAATGTTTATTACAAATAATTCTGGGGGTTATGGTTGTGTCCTATGCAGAACTACAATGGACCAACCAGAGCACTTGGACAAGGAATACCAAAATGTGTTGCAATTTTATTTAAATTGGTAACTTTTTAGTCTAAACAGGCATAATAATATTTTGTCTCCTCTTTTTTATATTACTATAACTGATTTATTATATTTTTGTTCTTTCCACTAAATTGTAAGTCCCTATGAGGACAGTAGTCATGTCTTGGCTATCTCTATTTCATGGGCATCTATTACAATTCTCTCTCTCTCTCTCTCTCTCTCTCTCTCTCTCTCTTTCTCTCTCTCTCTCTCTCTCTCTCTATATATATATATATATATATATATATATATATATATCTTTTTGACTGATATGTAATCAATGATTTCCTGTGATATGATGTATTCATAGTATATCTTCATTCCTGAAATAATGAAAGTAAAATGAATATGTACGACACTTAATGTTAGCAATAATTAATTGTTTCTACAATCAACAATAAGCTTAGGTATATTTTATAGATGGGTAAATATAGGCACTTGTTTGTTAACAAAATATCAAATTTGGAAATACATCTGAGGACCATGCATGGGTTCCCTTTTTGTTGTTATAAACATTCTTTGTTCTGATATATTAAGATTATACATTTTGCTACTACAGAAAGAGTGACAACTATCTCTAGATGTATTTGTGTTATAGGAAACACAACTTTATTTACTCAACTCATCCATTAACCACCACCCTGTTGCTCTATCTTATGGAGACCCACTGATTACTAGACCCCCTTAGCACATGATGCTCTTCTCTGATCAGCTAAATTACATGTTGGTCAAGTGTCAAGTATTTTTCCAAACATATTTATGCCAGCTTCATATGCTATTGCTGTTACATAATTTAACTAATTACTATTGAAAACAAACAAATAATGGGAGCAAAAAGAAAAAGCTGGTGTTTAAATGAAAACTATGTTGAATGCTTTGGACATATTTGTTACAGATGAGCCGAAAAAATGCTGTTGAAGTAGGTGGTATTGGGGTTGGGGGGTGAGACAACTGAAAGACGCAGAGACAATTGTAAAAATCTGGAAAAATTTCCATACTCAGATTTTTCACACGTATCATAAGATTTTGAAAGAAAGATAATGGGCCTATTCGAAGAAAGGACTTTGGACTTACACTAAAATTGTGGTAAATACGTGTACATTTGTAAGCTTTAAGTCAAACTAAAATGTTGAAGGTATGTACACATTTTTAGAAAAATAATGATCCTCCTTAACAGACTTAAAAATTGACTTACTCTAAGATAGCTATGGGTTATAGAGCTGCTACTCTTTATAGGCCCTTGAATTTATTCAGTTTCAAATAACACTTATTTTTTGTTCCTATAGTTCAGGAAATTTACTTAAAACCTCAACTTTAATGCATTCATTCATTTATTTATTCATTCACTTTATGAGATTACATGCTTAAAGCAATACTTAGTTATGCCATGGCTACATTCAGTAGAATGGCCTTTCCCCTCAGAGCGCTTACAATTCAATAGGGAAGGTATGCTACCTATACATACAACTGTAGTCAATTACTTATAAGTTATACAAAGCAAAACAGGGGCTCTCTTCCAAAAGTATAGATGAAAGACTCATTTCTTTATTCAAAAGACATTTTTGGACATATTTCTTAGGTACCAGAAACTCTGCTTTGGTCTAAGGACATAGTGGTGAATAAAACGGACAAGTCCTTGCCTCATGGTTGTATTTAGATGCTCCTTGAATATAAGGTAGGGTTGACACGGGTAAACACAGGGTTTGAAGAAAATAAATGATGAGGTAGTTGGGTGGCTTGAGCCAAAGCAGAAAAAAGCTCCAATTTTGTTGAGGGATTAGTGAATAATTTGGCCAGTGGATGAGATATCTGTGGAAGTGTAGTGAGAGATAAGGATGATCACATATGCAATCTTCACTTTTCATGTAAGCAGCATTTTTTTGAACATTATCCCTGTGTCTTTCTGAGCCTGTTTCCTCATCAGTAAAGTATGGGCAATGGTCAGGCTCCATGATCATCAGAGTGCTTTTACAGGTCGTAGTGTTTTTTCATTCTGAATTCAAATCCCTCTTTGTGGTCTTTGGAACACAATCAAAAGCCAAAAACCTTCCTTTCAAGTTTGTTTTATTCTTAGGCTCTCATCAGGGGCTGGAATTAACATAGGGAGTGAGGATGAACAATTGAAATTTCTAATCCACATTGCTCAGGGCAGATTGTCAGGTCCTGGTATGGCACTCTATTAATTGCTAAAAGCACAATATAAAAAAGTACAGAAGTAACAAGGGAGAAGAAACCAGAAGCCTTTTTTAGTTTCATTTGATTTCTATAATTCCCTGTTCTTAAGAGTGTGTTTTGCCCCCTTGAGCTTTACATACAAAAGTATCATCTAGATTTGGAATTTATAGCTTCTTCTCCTTTTATGTTATTTGCTTTTATAGTTTAGGCTTTACAAATTCTAAGACTATGTCTATATAATGCCCCAAAAGATTTATTGGGCAACAAATTTGCTTGGCTATTTGCATCCTAATGGCAAAAGCAATTTCTTCAGCCAGAATAGTTTATTTTCTTTTCAGTTGCAAATGGGGATATTTTAAGGGAAAATAAGTTATTTTGGTTCAAAGGGGGATATTATACCTCTCATTTCTGACACCTGTCAACTTCCTGCCTCAGCACAAGTTCTTTATGGGTCAGAAATTAATATACTGACTCAAATGACCCCAGGCTGTATTATCTAGTCCTTATCTAAAATACAATAAATTTTGGAGTTTTTATTTTAGGTTTATGTAAATAGTTTAAAAATTATACCATATACAGGAAAGAAAGTGTTATTTTATTGAAGAGGGTTGGTGGGAAACTTTACCTTTAGTTGTGTACTTAGAGCCTACATTAGGAATCAGAAGGCATAACTTCTATGTTTTTTTGTTTAGCTGTATAACTTTAGACACATTGCTTGAGTTTTAGAAGTTTAGTCTTTCTCATAAAATAGGAGGGGGGAGTGGGTTTAGGGACAGGCAGAGGGTGGGCAGTTGTGTTTATGGTAGTATCATGAATCAGCCTTCACTGAGAGCTGAAACTTATATATCTTATTTCAATAGATATACACAATACCCTTAAGGGAAGTAGAGCTCAGACAAGTTGGATTATTGGCCCAGGTATTAGAGGAGGTCATCAAAGCACGTGGCCGCTGGTTGACCCACGAGCTGTAACCCAGTAATCAGAGGCTTCCCCGCTTCCCCTTCCTTGGATTGTACATTACACCCACAACTGGAGCCATTTTCAAGGATACAGCCTTGAAAGAGCAAAGTGTTGTTGAAACCATCTGGGCTGAATACATGACTGAACCCAGTTTTATGGCCTCTATATAAACTTTTTAGATTCTGACATGCGGGTGGCGAGATCTACTCATCTTGCTGCTGCCGAAGATGACGCTCTCATGTTAAGTGCCCTTGCTTATTAAAATTTTCGTCTACCAATCTGGAATTGTCTGCTTCTTTCTGCACTCTCTCATTGCCCTTTGTGTCCAGGGGCCAGTTTGCAAACCTACACCAGGGTCACATACTCAGTCAGTGGAAAACCCTATATATATTTGAGATTACAGCTACATGTTTCTTCTATATCACACCACACTTTCTCATCGAAAGTCCCTTTACGTGCTTAAGTTCTTTGCCATGAAGCTCTACTCTTTGGGTCTTTGACAAATCAAGTTCCTGTTTTTCTTTTTTTAGTTGTAAACTTCTAGGGTGAAATACGGCGAAGGCAAGAAAACAAACTCCCACCTTCTGAAATTTTCTCCATTGCAATGTTAATGAGCTCATGCCTGGGAAGTAGCTTCACAGCCTTAATATATTATTGTTAGGTGAGCAAAATTACCCACTGTAGGCATTTTTGACTGGAGCTGGATTTGTTTTATTTCAAATGCCCACAAAAATCTGAATTCCTGTTCTTCATTCTCTGATTCCACATAAATTATGTAACCATTTCCAAGATCTTTGAAAATTGCTCTGGCAGGTATTCAGACAGTCAAAAGCAACCCACAGGCCAGACTGCAATGTCTGTTAAGGAAGATATTGTGCATATCACCTTCTCTTGCCTGAAGTCAATTAGTGGGAGTACAACACAGGAAGGAATGCATGGCCGTTGTATACCACTACAGGATGAGGGTTTTTTTGGTTTAAATAGGGGGATAAAGAGCTCTGATGTAGGAAAGGTAAAAATAGGCAGTCTTTTTTTTTTTTTAACTTTTTTGACTCATTTTTTCAATATAACATATTAAGGGGTCAGTGGGTCTGTGCACATAAACCTAATTGTACTGCGATGAACGTTTTTCTTTTCTTCTTTTTTTTAAAGGATTTGCCAACACCATAGAAACCTTTGAAAAGTATTCAATTTAGAGATGGTTTTGCTGACTCAGTATGTTATGCATTTAGTACTCCTTTCCTCTCTTGAATTTATTTTGGGGACATTAATATAAAACCTGTTGCTTTATTTAATCTTTCTTATGATTATTCTGATTGTTCTGGAGGAATAATCCATAATAATAGTAGTTTAGACACCAATATTGCAACCTAAATATTCTCACTCATTGGGGGAGGTGGCTGGCAGTCTATTGAAATAAAATATGAGAAGCCAGCTCAGGTATCCCCCGGGTTCTTTTGAGTGAGAGAGGACTCTTTTTTTCTGGTAAGTGAATTTTGAATCTAAATGAAAGGAATATAATTGATAAAGGCATCATCCAGTGCTACTAGCTTTTTAAATGTTTTTTAACCTGCTTTTTTTTTTTTTTCTACTCAAAAAGGGAGAGTCCAACTGAAGGATGGGGGGGGGGGCAATTTCTAGGAATTCCCGGACACAGCAGAACACAAATCTTTTGATGGAATGCAAATGATTTAACAGTGATACCAGGAAGCTTCTCAGAGCAAATTACAATCCCATCACTGAGAATTAGCAATGGAAGTTGACAGCCTTTATAAACTTGGAGATTTTGTTGGAGTGGAAGGCAGCTGCAGGGAAGGGAATTAAAATGCCCTTAGGTAAAATGGTAGGAAGGCTCCTATGTCTATGAATAATTTTTCTTATGCTATGTGTGGCTTGTAACCAAAATTAGCTTTTTAGGATCATAGTGATGATGCAGAAACATATAATTTCTACCTATTTACACAACAATGTGCATATATATAAGCATGTCTTCCACCATGATATTAGGAATGATTTCATCCACATTGTTACATAAGCTGAAGTTTACAGAATGTGTGTACATTTTTGTATTCAGGAAATACACAAGTCTTCAAGTTCAATGTTCCTGAACTCTGGCAGTGCATCAGATTGACCTGTGGCCTTATCCACACCTGAATTAAAGCTTCTGGGGTTAGGGCCTGAATATCAGCTATTTATAAAATTTCTACTAGTGACTTTAGCCAGCCAATCTGAGAATCACTTTTCTATGTTGTAAGCAGTGTCCCTGAACTAAAGTGAAGGATATGGTCAGAAATAGAATAGGATACTTTCTTTCCCCAAGAACAGAATATGTGTGAGAAACAAAACAAAACAAAACAAACAAACAAAAAACAAACAAACAAAAAAACAAGTGTCAAAGCATATGTTACAATTTAAGAAATCTCTGATAAAAATATTTGGACAATTGATATATGAATACGTAAAAGCTCTGTGGCCCCAGCACAAACAAGTAATTATTCAATTGCTAGCTGTATTTAAGTATTTAAGAAATATCTGCCCTGCATCTTGCACTCTGCTAGGCTCTGTCAGGGATACAAGATAATTAGAGGTGTGTTTACAATCAATTTGGAAAAATATGACCCTAACATAGAAATTAGAGATTGATTCTTTAAAGCAATATAGAAGCAAATAGAAAGATATTATAGCTGACACAGTATAGAGCTCAGACAATTAAGTTTGCAAACTCATGATAGAAAAAGAGCTACGTACCTCATTGCTGAATATCACTACAGCCACCTTTCAAGTGCTCCCCCTGGGAAGCTTTGCACTGACACCAGTGCCTAGTCCACCCTCCAAAACAATTTTGAAACTCTTTTTCTGGAATGGCCATCAGAGCTGTAGTCATATTACCCTTGATGTCCTGAATGTCATCAAAATGTCTTCCTTTCCATATTTCCTTTATCTTCAGGTAAAGAAAGAAGTCACTGGGGGCCAGATCAGGTGAGTAGGGAGGGTGTTCCAATACAGTTATTTGTTTACTGGCTACAAACTCTCTCAGCGACAGTGCCTTGTGAGCTGGTGCATTGTCGTGGTGCAGGAGCTATGAATTGTTGGCAAAAAGTTCAGGTCGTCTAAGTTTTTCAGCATTTCCAGATAGTAAACTTGGTTAACTATCCAGTTGGTACAAATTCATAATGAATAATCCCTCTGATATCAAAAAAGATTAGCAACATCATTGCAACAAGTTCATGAACTTGATTGCCAGACCTTGTATGTATCAGTCAAATGGCTAGGCATCAAGAAAAATTTTGAGATAACTTCTAAATAATTGTTGGAATCCATTCTTAGCATAACATAGGGAGATCTCAAAGTCTGATGTAACACACTTCTTGGATCTGGCAAATCCAAATCTAAACTGTATTATAATAACTTATGAAGTCATGTGACTTTCCTTGGACTTAATTTCTTTATCTAACAAAGGTTTGGACTAGATAAGTGGTCTCCACAGCGGTGGGAGAGTGGCAGTGGGGACATTATTTTCCTAGGGGACATTTGGAATATCTGGAGATATTTTTGGTTATCACAACTGGATGGGGGGTTGCTAATGGCATCTAGTGGGTAGAGGCCAGAAAAGATGCTAAACACTCTACAATTCTCAGGACAGTCTCACATGACAAAGACTTATCTGGCTCAAAATGCCAATAGGGCTGAAATTGAACCTAAAGATTTCTCACATCTCTTAACATTGTGTTGCTCTTTGATGATACTTCTCAATCATTAGAAGGCACAAGAATCACCTAGAGAAATTAGTTAAATGCAGTTGATTAGACTCCAACATCCCAATATGTTGATATATTAGGTCTGGCGTGTGATTTAGTAATCTGGATTTTTAGCATTTAGCACACGAAATGATCGTGTTGCATCTGAGTCCTCAGATTACATTTTGAGAAACCTTACTAGTATAATATATACATTAATGCTGAAAAAATCTAGGTGAATTCTTGAAAAATAATACTGCTAGACATTATTAAGCACATCATGAGTCATACTCACAACAACCTATGGAGACCTATACAAGGTCTCACAATTTGTTAGAGGCAAAGTAGACCTGAGTCCACCTAGTTCTAGCTGCGAAGTCTAGGCTCTGGCCGCCTGCCTCCTGAGAATATCAGTCTTGGCAAGACAAACAAGCAGAACATGGGACTAAAAGAAGATTCGGCAATCTGGAAGACAGGCTCTCTCCATTGGTGATGGAGAAAAGAGAATCTGAATTGTTAAAGGTAAGAGTTTCAGAGGACTTGAATTAGGAAGTGAGAAATCTGAAATTCATCTGGTAGTCCAGATGTTTCTCAGGCCTAGCTAGAGATTAGAATTACCTGGGATCTTTTAAAGCCATCTACTTGGTCTGGGGTGGGATCATGTATCAGCAGGTTTTTAAAAGCTCCCAGTGGTTCTAACCTGTACCCAGAAGACCACAAGGAGCCACTGTAACTCATAAATATGTAAGAGTCTTAAAGAAAGTGTTAAAGAGGATTATCCTGTGGGTACTGTGTAGTCTTGACTAGAGCATGGAGAATGGAGGAAGGGGATCAACAGGGAGGCTGCTGTAGGAACCCAGGTGTGTGTGGAGATAAAGACCTACACTCAGGACATGGCTTAGAAACAGCACTGAAGTCAGGAGGCTTTCCTCAGCTCTGCTGACGTTGCTGGTATCGGCCTGTTGCAGGCCATAGGAAAAGTCACTTAATTTTCTGTCTCCATTTGTCACTAACACAAAACAGCAAATATTTTCCCTGACCGTACCACAGCATTGTTAAGAGGTTCAAATTAGATAATTAAAAATTAGATATTTTGTAAAGTAACAATACGTGTTTGTCATGCGGGGTCTCTGTTCCCGCTCCCCACATAAGAACGCGGGATAAGGTGAGGCCAAAAAGAAACACCCACGGAGCCATAGGTAGGGGAGTCACACCACTATGGTCTCTGGAGGCTGGGTTTACACGATGTGCGACCTGCTGTCCACTTTGCTGTCAACCAACCGACTCTCCTCGATTCTCCTTCACTCTCTTCCAGGTGGGTCTGTAGCTTTTCAATCTTCTTGCTAGCCCCCATTTTCCTGCTAGCACAGCCACGGCAGTTATATTAATGGCCAATGGCTCACTGGTTACAGCTGACGGCCAACTAGCCACAGCTGATGGCCATCCAATCACAGCTGATGGCTATTTACTAGCTGAGCCAGCACCTTTCCATGAGGGCGAGAGCCTGGAAACTGCTCTTTGGGGCTCTGTCCCCACAGTGTTCAATATATTATGAAAATTGTGGCAGTGGAGCTGGAAAAAGATGACCAGCTGAGATTGGAGAAGGAAAGAGTGAAAGATACATTTAAAGTTCTGAGCCTGTGGAATTTGGTGATCCTTTCCACAGAAACTGGGAATGGGGAATAATTCCTGAAGGAAAATGACAGTAGGCATAGATCACAGGTTCTTAGCTGGGGACAATTTTGCTCCTTAGGAGATATTTGGGAATACCTGGAGACATTTTTGGTTGTCATGATGTGTGTGGGTGTAGGCACTACTGTTATCTAGTGGGTAGAGGCCACTAGACGTAATATAGTGCACAAGACAGCCTCCACAGCAAAAAATTATTTGGTATGATATGTCAGTAATCTAAAAAAGAAAAAAAAAATAGTTGCCAAAGTTGAGAAACCTGATATAGACATTACAGAGTTGGAAGAGGCCAAAGACATCATGGTTGTATAATACAATTCTTTCATTTCACTGTTGAGTAAAATAGGGTTCAGAGATTAAATGACTGGTTGAGGTCCCCAACAAGTGGAGTCCACAGTGACACAACTGAAATACAGCTCACCAGACTGCCAAACAGTGCTCTTTATAGGGGAACCCATCTGATCTCTCACTCAATTCAGACCTGGCCTGGGGAATTCAATTACAAATGCCTGATATCCATCCTAGCTGGGAAGTCTGATTTGAGAGCTAAGTGGGAGGTTAGCGGGGAGGTGTCCATCTTGGAGTCACCAGCAGAGTTGTATTTGATTTCCAAATAAGTTAAATTTAGGGAGGAAACAAGAAAACATAAAAGAAAATATGAACAAAGAAGAGCAGAGCACCCAGGGGGCTCTTGGAGGGAAGGTCAGAAACACCAGGGGGAGTTTTGATTCCCCCTGTGACTTTGAAATCAAGTAAACAGGAACGGTTAACACAGTGAAATGAAGCATAAAAGTCAGGTAGGATGGAGCTTCAAATAGCCATTAGACTGCTGGGGTAGAGGTCATGATGACATTTGGAGAAGCGTTTCCATTGAGTTGTTGGGGAAAGAAGGGAAATTTCAAAAGACAGGGAATGAGTAATGGGATCATGGAAGACATGTAGGTAGTAAGTTCCAAGCGTTTCCTCTTGAAAAAGAGATAATCAGGACCCAGGGGATAACAAGGTCAAGTCAAGGACTCCTGAGGGCAGGAGCTTCACCTATGTTTGCGGAGAGCAAAGGGGAATTGGCAGCAGCTGGACGGGCCTCTCACACACCAGTAAACGCAGACCTGCGGCGACGCCGGGATGTGCGCACTAGATGGCAGTAGCGGGGCCTTTTCGGCTCGGTTCGCGGTCCTATAAAACGCTGCTTGTTTAAGTACAGTCGCATTTAGTTGGAGCTGCAGGGGAGTGAGGGAGAGGAGGGCAGGAAGGAGGAGAGCGGGAGAGCTGGAGGGGAAAGGGGGCTCGCTGTGTTTACACCAGGCACAGGCTTCGAGCGTCTTCCCCAGCCCCTGGCTCTAGCTCTTGCAGAGGAGACGAGACTGCTGTGGGTCCGGCCGTCGTGCGGCAGGAGCCTGCTCTGTCCGGGTTGCCGGAGCCGGGAGAGCCCAGAGGGAAACCGAGGGCAACGAACGGCGCGTTTTTCTAGCGAGAGCGCGAGCGGAAGGGGCGACAGCCGGAGCGCGTGAAGGAGCCTCGAGCGCGGCGGAGACATGAGGACCTACTGGCTGCACAGCGTCTGGGTGCTGGGCTTCTTCCTGTCCCTCTTCTCGCTGCAAGGTAAGGGGGCATTCCTCGGCCCCTCGCTCCCCCTCCTTCCCGCCGCGGGGCTCTGGGGTGGTCGGTGGAGTAAGGAGCGCTCGGAAGATGGACGGAACGCGGCGTAGGTACAAGTCCTGCGATGCGCTCCTTGCCCTCCTGGTTCTGCGCCCAGACTGGGTCCTGGGGTGTGCAGGAGTGTGCGGACAGACTTGCTGCAATATCAGTGTTGGGGGGAGATCGGGAACCGGTGTGTGTGTGTGTGTGTTGTTGGGGTGGGTGGCTAGTAGAGGGGTGTGTGTGTGTGTGTGTGTGTGTGTGTTGGCAGCGGTAGGGGTGGGTTAGAGGGGTGGTGGCGGAGGAGCTGGGGTTGCTGCTCCGTAAACTCCAAGCTCCACCGTGGTGTTCGCTGTCCCCGCGTCCCCGGTGCTGATACCACTGCATTCCTGCTCTTTCAGGAGGGAATTGGCATTAAGTTTAGGAGGAGGTTGGGTATCAGCTGGGCACCTGGTACTTGTATCTCTATGCAAAATAACCCCTTACAGATTCTGCCCCGAGGTGGGGGAGTGGAAGTGGGGGCGGGGGAGAGAAATGAATTCATGGGTTAATAGCTCTGCTGACTTGGAATGGTCAATAGCTTTCATGCTTGGAGGACTAAATAGCTGGTGCTGGGTGTTTACTTTGAAGAGGTTTTTTAGGTCTCGATGTTTTGGGAGGTTGTGAAATGAATTCATGAAGGTTAAAAATGAAAACACATGCACAGTGTGTGCATTTCACTTACAAGCTGGCCTCCAGAGCCCACATATATGTTGAACATGCCTACAATCCACGAAGTCATTCTATCATAACAATATACTATCTTTTTAATCCACCTGTCTCACACTCTTCCCACCCACGAGAGGAGCCTGGCACAATTAGCCCTAGAGAGTCTGTGCTGTATTGCTCTATCCCTGGTGGTTCCACTTCATCTTCGTGTTCGGGGTATTCTGCCACCATTAGGACCAGAACCCCCTCACATTTCTCATGTTATTGCACATGCGAGTCTATTCATTTACACACGTGTGCATGCATGCACACACACACACACACACACACACACACAGAGTCTCTCTTGAGAACGTACTGGCATGAAATGGCCAGACTGGCAATCCTACTCCTGATTTTCTTCTGACAGCTGGTTGCTGATGTTACATTTGTGGGTTTCATTTTTCATTGCTGGGGGATATTTTGTGTAGCTATAGAACCCTCTTGCCAAATGAAAAGAATTGACTCCCTGGCTGTCTACTAGTTGAAGCATTGCAAGTGAGTGAATACTGTGTCGAAGTTACATTTGAAATAAGCCTAGGGGAACAGCTAGAACTCACCCTCAACACAATTACAAGTTACAGGTCCTAAAAACTTCCTCATAGAACTCACTGACCCATTTTTCCACCATCTAAGTTGTGGGGTCTTGTAATACATAATTTCTCTACTCACTATGCCTGCATGAAAAATAGAATCCCACACCGGCTTTAGCTTTTAATATTTTATTCCTTTGCATTTATTTTCCTCCAAAGCTCTCAGGACTTTCTCTGTGATTTCAGATATTGCTGCAATTCAGCTTTTTCATACAGACACATTAACATCGTGACTGTACTATGCCAGCAGCAGAGGTTAATCCCTTTCCTTCCTATTCCATTTAACTCTAGGAACTTAGCTCTTCAGATAAAATGCTAAGAATGAAATCACTAATAAATGCTTCTCTTAACTTTGAATAAAACTGGAATATTCGTTACACAATCATGGGACCACATGAGTGAAGGGCAAATCAGAGTGCTGGGCTGATGTTCGATAGCACTTGTGAAGGATGGGGAATGTCTAATGAAGCACAAAACCAGATACTTGTATTTCAGAAGATCTTTTGCTTAAAAAAATAAAGCTCTGCTGTCTTCTTTAGTAACGCCAAAGTTATCTATAGTGGCAGTTCTCTGAAATTGACTATTTGGTATTATTTGGGCAAAGTAGGTAGTTTTCCTTCCTAGAGAATATTGTTCTCTCCAGAGATGAATTTTCAAAGGTTTGCTTCATGGAGTTCAGGGAAATCATGGGAAGTGGTTCCAATTCTCATGCTTTGGAGTTTCCAGATGTATAGCACAGACCAGTAACTGGGGTAGCCAGAGAGGGCAGTGTGGCCAGAGGAGGCTAGGAAACATAGGGGTCATTCAGAAACATTTCCCATACACCCTTTCCTTCTGCCATTGTCATGGCAGATCTGGGACTGCCTGCCTTACAGCGTGCTCTCCTCTCTTACACACACACATAGACACACACACACACACACACACACACACACACGCACCCCTCAATATCAGAGTGTCTGGCCCTTTTGAATCAGCCCTATCCCTTGGTGACTATCTCCCTCCTGTAGCCCAGTTGCTTCTGCTGTTTCTCTTGGATATGTTCATGGATCCACAGATGAGTGCTGTTCTTGGTGTTCATTTTCAGTTAGACTCCAAATGTTCAAAAACGTCTAATGAGAGTATTTGGGGCTGTGTGGATGGATATTTACCAAATAAGTTGGGCTGGCCTTGTGAGACAAAGGTTGTGCAGTATGTCATACTTTGTGGCTATGACTAAGTCAGACATACATTGATGTGTTTTCAGTAATAATTATGTTTGTTTCTCCATGATGATGTAAGGATCTGTTGTACTTTTTATCCAAATACCCTAAAGTACTTTGCTATAGCTGATTATATTCATCCATGCAACATCTAGGTAATATTGGGAGAGATAACGTCTAACTTTGAATAATGAAGAAATGGTGAGAAGTTTACATGTTTACTGATCCAGCTGGGTTTTATCCTTGGTATACTAGTAAATGTACTTTGTATTAAGGACAGCTCTGTTGATAAAAGTGTATAAGGTTCTCAGAAGAAGGTTTTTTAGTTTGTGATTACACTGTTATCGTCATTACGTTTACTTGTAACCCTGAGCAAGCAAAGAGAAAAGAGTTCAATTGGAATTTTTTAAAAGGTAAAGGGAAGCAAGCAAACAAATAAACAGCAAACACTTCTCAGCACTCTCCATTGTGTGCTTGGTTTAGTTTGAGGCCCCTGGTCCATTGGCTCAGATCTGGCTGCATCTCCTGTCCCTCCTGGCATCTGGCGTCTGTCCCTTGTTATGCACCAGAGCCAGAGTACAGCTACTGCTTTCCACTGAGGTTGGCTCTATTCTGTCCTTTTGGCATCTGGGATGCCAGTAGCTTTTTGCCCTTTGGGGATTACAGAAGAGATGGATTCCACTTGGCCCACTCCACCCCCATTTCTGGTTTATCTGGGCATGAAGGTCGCCTTGGCTTCTGCCTGCAGCCAGATTGGAGCTGCTGAGTGTCCAGGAGGAGTGCAGTTCTAGTGCATCAGAAGCAGTAAGGCCAACCCCTGAGGGGAGCCCTGCAGCAACTGCTCAGTAAGGAAGCAGCAGAAATACTTAGGAAATGAGCAAGTGGTATTCTAGCCCATTGTTATGAGGCTCCCTTGAAAACACATCTTTCAAGAGCTGAGCCTAAATTGCCCACAGGGACACTCTCCACCTCCTCCCCAAACAATTCCAACGCAGGTATTTTGGGGAAGCCTCTTCAGTGGTAGTTGACAGCTCCCTCTGACAAAGGCTAAAAACAAGACCCTTCAAGAAATACCTTTTTTGAGTCCAAGTTACATGTTGTTTTAATATCAGGTAGTAGCAAGTCATTAGGAAGTGAAAATATGAAGTTTCTAATTTTACCCAAGTAACTTATAAAAGAGTCCCTAAGTTCTGGTTTTCTGCTAGATGTTTATGTTGATATTTTCATCATCACCACCGTAAGTAACCTAGTAAGATTCAACGAGCAGTGACTGCAGTGAGGTCCCTCTCTTTGAGATACAGGAGAAACATAGTTCCCTTTTCCTGAAACACTTGGCATTTCAAGAAAATGTCTGACATCACTTATTTAAAAATAATACTATCATTAACATTCTGAGGAACCTAGACTTTACCCTTTGTTGAGTGTTGTGTTCTTTCTATATTTTATAGGTGGTTGAACAGAACTTGTCACAAGCTTTCAGTGACAATTATTAATTATAATACAAACTTCTGGCTCAAATTACCATGACGGCTACTGAAAAATGTATAAGCTATCTTTTTTGTAGGAGTTCTCTACAAGTAGCTTATTAACCTACAAAGGCATAGTACAGCCCAGAAGTAAAGCAATTGACCGGATGGCCTCAGTATTTCTTATCTTATTTCATGTGATAGCTGTCTACAGGTCAATCTGGAAGACTATAATTCATTTTACAGAATTGTGGTCAGATCCTGAGCCAACAGTGTCTTCTAGTATAACAATGTTTGTGCTGTGAAGATCTTGTTTATCATATTTTCCTACATAGTACATCTTCACTGTATACCTATCTCTCCTGCCAGACATATTTGAAATAAATAAAAATATTTTCCTTACTTGATTCTTCTTTTTGTACCATTACTCTCCCACTACCCGTGATTTCCTTGCATTCTCTGCCATCTTTACTATTTAAAAATATCAGTGCTACCTACATAAGCAGTGCTAGGCTGAGCCTGAAGGTAGGGAAGGTGGTCAATTGAAAGAATACTTCAATTGAAAAGAACACATTAGAAAACCTAGATACTGATTTTGAATTTGCTAACAATTTCCTGATAAAATATAGACCACAATCTCACGTAAGTCTCAGCCCCCCCCCCCCTTACTGGGTTGGGATAATGGTGCCTGTCAAATGTCAGTTGTATGCTTTGAAAGTTATAAGGCTCTAAGCAAATGCATTGTTTGTTTTGCTAGAGAAGATAAAGAGTTAAATTAAAAGGGTTATCTGGTTGATTGCCACTGACTGAACAGAATTTGCCAGTGTTCATCGCTGTCTTTCTCCCTGCCTCCATCCTTTCTTTCTTTCTCTGGACTTGGGTGAGAGCCATACTGAGCTACCAGTGCTCATTTAAAGTGGAGGGGAGATACTAGTATTGATATGGGGTTGCATAAGCTGCTTCTGCCTTCTCACTTTGCTCTGAGGGCTTAAGCCAAAACACAAAACAACGAAAATAAATAAATACAATTGAAGGAAAACACGTGTCCACTTTTAATTTTATGCCAACAACTCTCTGTTTCTCTTTTTCATAAGCCTACAACAATCTCACCTAATATTTTAACTTGCGGTACTGAGGAATTGCTGAAGGAAGGAAGAAATGTTAGGGGATCTAGATTCCAATTAACTTTGCTACTGTGGCTGTGTAACTCTGTGTGAATCACTGTTGTTTAGTAAATGAGAGTGAGAATCTCAAAGATTAATGAATCTTGCTGAGGGTGTCAGCAGACCAGAACTCTGCTGCTCAAATAATCTCCATCCCTTCTCTTCTTCTATGTTCCTCCTTTCTTATTTCAGTACGAAAAAACTCAGGAAAAAATGTTGAACAGGGAAATATCCTGGCATTGTTGATGAGTATATCTGCTATTTGTCTTCCATTAACGTATCAATGATATTAAGGGATTCTCTATAAGCACCGTATAAATGTGGTGCTTTTTATAGTCTTATGGAATGTTTTTGTAGTCTTATTTCAAGTGCCAGATTAGGTATATTTAAACCAACAATATAACTTAGTTTTAAAATTGAATGAATGCCAAGTGTTTTAAGGGGAAGTAAGATGAATTTATATAAATATCTCCCCTGACTCAGGAACCTGCTCCCTTTTCTCTCCTTGAGAAGGCAATTGTGTACTCCCATGGCTGGGCAGGAAGAGAGACTCCCCTCTTCTTTCTCCAACCTGACAGCCCCAGAAGCTGTATCCTGCTCCCAGGAGAGGAGATACATGACTTTATCACCTAAGGAGAGAGCGGCAAGCTGCTGGGAGGAAACCCAGTGAACTGTCCCTAAGGAATTCACAGGGGGACTCTGGCTGGGTCAGTCTGGTCCAGGCACCCTGCAACCAGACCTGCTGTTCAATGGGGACCCTCTATCCGAACAGGAATAGAGAGAAACTGATTTCTGCCTCATGTGTCGGAGATAAGACTAATTCCACTGACCTGACCCAAACCTATGCTGGCATATAAGATGCAGGCTTGAAACTGCTCCTAGTAACAACTATGGTTTTGTTACTGAAATTTTAATTTCCTATCTTTCCCATTAGGTAATAATGTGGTTTGAGCTGAGGAGGAAGGAGAAGAGTGGGCATTCTGTGGGTTTAAAGTTATTTTTGTTTGTATGATGTATACAGCATGAAGAATGGGTCGTTATGTCTGCTAGTTAGGGTATATATACGGGGCAGGGCATAAGAAAGTGGGTGGATTTGCAAGAAACAACTAATATTCCCCTCCCTCCCTTCCTTTCTTTCCTCCTTCCTTTCATAAATATTTATTAAGCACCTAAGCAAACACTCTTATAAACCTTATAGCAAAGGAGAGAGACACTTAAAAGATAACAAATTAATTACCATTGTAATGAAATATAATGAAGGAGAATTTAGGGTACCATGAGAATATATTTTAGGGAGACTTAGCTTAGTCTGGGGAGCTAAGGAGGGCTTCCCTTAAGGAATTGACATGTAATTGGATTTGAGTGATGAGTAGGAGCTAGCTGTGTGCAGGGAGGTGTAGAGAGAGCTTTCATAGCAATGCGATATCTTGCCAAGGTCTTGAGGTACAAAGGAAACTAACATATTCTAGGAATTGAAATGAAAGAAGGGGTGCAGAAACCAATGACAGGAGGTAATTCTGGATGGGTAAACTAAACCTAACACTGGGTTCTTGAAGAGCATTCAATACAGGATGTGGCATTTAGTCTAAGGGGCAACAACGAAGGAAGGCATTGAAGGGTGTGAGGGTAGGAAAGTGCCATGTGAGGTGTGAATTTTTGGAAGACGACTCTGGTTACAGTTATGAAAAATGGAAAAGAGTGACGGGAGAAGCCAGTTCAGAGGCCCTTAGTAGAAAAGAATTGAGATAATGGTGGTTTGGACTAAGGTTGTGGCATTGGAGAGAGACTGAATGCATTGAGGAGAGATTTCGCGGCACAGTCCTCAGGGCTTCGTTGTACAAGGTTCTCTGGCATGTAAGTGTGTAAACAACCATTGCAGTTGAAGCCAAAGATACAAAGTTGACAATTTAAAAAGTCCATGCTTATATGTCGTTATCACCTATCTACGAGGTGTGATAAAAAAATACAGTGGCATCCCATATTTAAAAAAAGAAATTACAGTAAAAGACACATTGCTATTAATCCCCCTCAAAATACTCTCCCTTGCTTCGAACACATGTATCCCATTATCCTTGACACTTTCTGAAGCAGTTCTGGAAGTCCTCTTTCATATCTTTAGGTGTGCTGTCATGGCTGCCTCGATGTCCTGAACCGATTCAAAACATTAACCTTTCATGGTCATTTTGACTTTGATGAGGAACCAGAAGTCACATGGTGCTAGATCCAGTGAATAAGGTGGATGAGGACTCGCTGTAATGTTTTTATTTGACAGAAATTGCCATACCAGAAACGACGTGTGACATGAAGCCTTTCTGTTGTGATCACAAAATAAGATGACTGCTGCTGCCGAGTGCCATCCAATGGCGAGGGAGGGATCTTCAATACAAGAAGTGGTGCCTCGAACCTTAGTAACAGTGTGTGACTAGTTTCAACTTGCAGGTTGTGAGCTACAGTTGAGAGAAGGTGTGTTTTAAAGTGCGCTGTCAATCATCCCCCATTGTGACAAAGCTCCGTGTCACACATCACTTCTGGTATGGCAACTTCTGTCAAAATAAAAACATTACGGTGTGTCCTCATCTACCTTGTTCACTGGATCTGGCAGAGTGCGACTTCTGGCTCTTCCCCAAAGTCAAAACGATTCAGGACATGGAGGCAGCCACGACAGTGCTAGTAAAGGCACTCATGAAAGAGGACTTCCAGAACTGCTTCAGAAAGTGGCAAGAATGATGGGTAAGTGTGTTAGAAGCAAAGGGGAGTGTTTTGAGGGGGATTAATGGCAATGTGTTTTTTCCTGTAATAATTTTTTTATTATTTAAATATTCACCATATTGTTTGATCACACCTCATATTACCCACAACCTTGTAAAGGCATATACTATTATTTCCACTCTATAGCTGAGGAAAGCAACTTATAGCAAGTAAAACTGGGCTTGATTCAGAAACCTGGCCTTCTCTCTCCAAATCCAGACCTTTTTCCTTACACTGCACTACCCCAAGAGGTGGTGTAATGGGAATTACTTATAGAATTAAAAAAAAAAATCATTTTTGACTAACAATTTATGTGGCCTTGGGCAGCTACTCTCTGATTTTGAAAATAATCTCTAAGGTCTCATTGAGCTCAAAAAATTAGATGAGTCTATGATTTTATTCTGATTGAGAAGTCTAGTCTTAATTAGCAAAACGGCTGAATTAAATACTATTTTTAAAGAATGCAGTTTTATTACATTCAGGTAGATACAGAAAAAGCTACTTTCCAACAAAGTCTTTTCAAGGAGAGGGTCTTGCTGACCTAATTTTATGGCCATATTTAAAAAAAAACCACACAAACTCTTTTGTAATTGGTGGAAGCACCATTATTTACAATTAAGTCACTAAAATCATAACACCAACTCTTTTTGATACATATCATACCGTATTTCTATAAAAGATTATACCACTGGACATTTGAGCTGTATTTATTGGGAGTCTAGTATTCTTAAGAAATAATTTCCTGAAGAGTAATGGACAGTATATGATAAAGTATAAAACAGAATAGTTCAGGAAATAAGTTTAAGAAAATAGGATAGGAATGTATCGTTGGCATGGCCTTAATCCTAAAACTGAAGGATAGATTGGTTTATAGGGTTAAGGAAAAAAGATGAAGGATACTTCCTTTGGGGAAAATAACACAAACAAAGGAATAGAGAAAAAAAATGTTCATTCTGTGTTAGGGTTGTAGTGTGGACTCCAGTCTGAGTGGAGTTAAGGGTTCATGTTAGGAAGTATTGACAAAGGAGCTTGGAGACTCAGGGTGACCCTTCGATGCTCGGCTGAGCCATTTGTACTTGATCCTGAAAGAAACAAAGGACCATTGATTGGTCCAGGAAGAAAATGACAGAAAGGAAATGTTGCTTCTGGAAGACTAATTTGATTCCATTCGCATATATAATACAGAGTCAAATTCAAGCCTGGCCTTTGTTTACTGTGGATTCCAACCTATTTATTTATTTATTCATTTATTTGCTTATTTATTGTATAAAATCTACAAATATGTGAGGCAAAGATGTGATTTCTAAAGTCAGTAGGGTCATATGTGTGTGAATAGCTCTATCATGTCATCTTCTGATAACACACACATATACACATCTATATGTGTACATAGATGTGTGTATGTGTGTGTCCTGTAGTATGACTTTGACATATGGCATCTATGTAAGACTTAGGCACGTATGTTATTATGAAGGCAATAAGGAGTTGTGTGTGTGATATATAGTATATAATACATGATGAGTAGGTGAGAGTAAGGATAGCTTTTCCTAGATTGCTGGGTTTCCGATGTAGACCATCTGTTTAGTTCTGTTCTTGTATAATATATAGTGAGAAAATATTGTTAAATAAACCTTGGCAACACTAAAGGAACTTTGAAGTACTTCCCATTTTATTCCACAGCAAAGCTTGCTTTTTAGTAATCTTAGAATGAGTAAAGCTACAGTTTTCCCTGATATGGCTTAAAGAAGCATTTATATTTTTAAGAATTTCTCTTTACAAATTAATATGTTCATTGTAGAAAAATGAGAAAATGCAGAAAAGCACAGGAAGAAAATGAAAAATTAATCATATGGTCAGTACCAGAGAAACCTCTATTAACTTTTTTGTTGTATACCATTCTAGACTCCCTCTCACCCCCAGGTGTAATATATATATATATATATACATATATATATATATATATGAATGTATATATATTCATAAGTTACAAAATTAGGTTCATGGTTTACATATACCTTGCAATTTAGTCTTTTAATAGCATATTGTGAAGTGTTTTTCTTTATTAAATATTCACCTATGACATCCTCATTAATGGCTGCATAGAATTCCATACCATAATTTGTTCATCAATGCCCTGTTGAATATAATTTTGGGTGAGTGTTTTTATTTTTAAAATAGGAAGATATGACATGGTGCCATCCACAATTAATTAATTCTTACTTCATGACTATACTGGTTTTTAGCCACCTTAGGAAATTGGCTAGTGAGTCAATTCAGTGTTATGTCATGTTTTGGAAAAACATGTTGGTTTTCCCCCAATAGCTTATGTTTGGCTGCCTGTTCCGTGATACATCCTTGTGAATGGATCCCATGATCTCTTCATAAGTACCTATGGGCTCACAATGATTTAACAGTTTCTGAAATGCTTTCACATACATACTTAACTTGTTTGGGCCCCAAGAATACTCTGTGGAGAAGTAAGAGAGCTAAAGGTGTGGAGCACCTGTACTGTGAGCATTGCGTGTAAAGCCTCTAGGCCAGTGCCTGGCAATGTTGTGAAAGCTCTGACAATATCAGTTGCTGCTGTGATTAGACAGTCACGATCGTGGTATCTCCTTGAATCCTTACTTTTTGTTGTTTGTTTAGGGATTATTATACCCCATTTAAAGGACAAGGAAACTGAGACCTTGGAAGGCTCCATATAGGTGGAACAAATGCTAGTCAATAATATAGCAAGCTATTATTTTCTCCTTCCTGGCTCAGTATTCCTTCCTCTCCACAGTGCCACCTCTGGTAGGGGCGGGGCATCAATGGGTTTATGCTTTTTACCAGGATTTGACTTCATTATGAAAGGGAATTTCACCCGGCTCCTCTTCCATGACTGGTTGTGGGAAAACCTCTCTGACAAATCTCAAATTGTTTAGAATGTGGTAGTTTAAAAGCATATCTACATTGATTTAAAGTTTCAAGGTCCCACCTTTGAGTTACTTTTAGAATTTGTAGATGGATACCGTCCAGCCAGGATGACTCATCTACATTGGGTTGTCATTTTGTTTTCAAGTCACATGTATCTAACATCCATTGATGTGACTGTCCCTTTAAAATATGAAACAGGTAACGACCTTGAGATAGACTGAGGCAAAAGATCTATTTGGCATGCTTTTACCTTATTACTTTGGGCATGCTTTCCCATTCCTGTGGTCAGGTGGTTTGCATAATTCTCCACCTATCCCTTCCTTTTGCTACACTTAAAAACTTATATTAGGCTCTATAGATTGTCTTGCATGCTATTCTTTAATTTCTTTTTTTGGAGTTCTATAATTTCTAAGTTGTACTTGAAGCACCACATTTTGTGGCCTTCCTTGTTTTGTTTAATTTTAAAATCTATTCATATTTTGTACATATTTATTTTTATTTTTCTTCTGCTTTTTAATATCTCCCATACTTACCAGTTAGTAATAAAGGATTTTTTCAAGCTCACTCTTTTTTTTTTTCTTTCTTTTTTTCTCCCCCGGACCTATATTTACTCCAGGCTTTAAAATGTTTCTAAAGAGCTTTAAGACATCTTGTGGGTTATTTATTTGTATTTGTAGTTTTTCTTTACTAATGATGTCATCTTTTTCACTGTTTCCTTTTCTAAAATTAAATAACAGTGTGATTGATTTCTTTGGATTTCCCTCTACCACTAGAATGTGAGGTTGAGTTTTGTTATAATGACTTAGCCTCAGCTGATTTCTGTAGCTAATTTGTATAGAGTCCTTCTCTCCCACTCTGTTCTCCTCCTTCGTATTCATTCTAGAACTACCTGTCATAGGGAGCAGCTGTATGGCCTATCAAACACACCCACACATACACACATGTACACATGTGTATATATATTTAATCCTGTTTTTTTTTCTTCTAGTTTGCATTAAATAGTCAAAAAGTCTTATTGTTAATATCTGGCTTTGGTTTTAATTTTCCTAATTAGTTTCAGTGTCATAGTATGGTAGATTATTGTTTCTCCAGTTGTGACATTTTAATTAGGTATAGAAATGCCTCAAACAAGCACCCAATAAAATTAATATGGCTGTATTTTTTAATAATGGTAGTATACTTCATCTTGTTTCTTCTTTCAAATGCAATATCTTCTGTCCATTTGTTCTTCTCCTTACTCAAGTTCTCATGAATATTTTTCAAATGTCTAATTCTCTATGTTCCCATTGTCACTACTCTACTATTGTTTCCTGTTCTAAGTGATTGCTACAAATCCCGATCTGGGTTCATAGCAATTGGTTCCCTAACTTTGTCAGAGCAACCCAATAGGTCCTTTCACTAATCCATAGGTCAGTATGGTGTCAGGGAGAAACTGAATACTGAGGTTGCAGGTTTGGCTTTGCCTCGTCTGTTATTTAGGAAAGGGGGTTAATATCACCTGTACTCAATTTCATCATACAAAGGAAATAGAGAAGATTATAAATAGTTTTTTCAGTGCTCAGTTTTTTTTTTCAGTGCATTTTGAATACAACAAAGCCTTTGCCTATATTCTTTCTGTAGTGCTTATATATACTGAAAGTAAGGCATATTTTAATTTATACTACATAATAAGGTAATTTCAAAGAACGCAGCAGTTGATAAGGTTGACTTGATCATATCACTAAACAATGGCATCTAAACCATATGAGGGCAATATGATTACAAGTATCTATAGGAAAACCTAGTCCCGTTGCTGCTGAATTCTGTACTGAATTTCAGTCAAATATCCTGCAATGTGTATGACTGTCCACAAAAGGAGCAAGCAGGTGGGAATAGGAATGTTTTATGAAATCTCTCACCCCTTTATGGTTTTTTCAAGAGGTAGCCATAATAGTAATAAACAGTGTTTTCTCTGGTTCTATCCCCAGATTTAGTATATCTCTAATCTCCCTCAACTCGCTCTCCTGTGAATAGGAGGTCCCACAGCAGATAAGACTTTATAGATTTCATCTTATATAATATTCCAGAGAGATCACTGTGACTCAAGGAGAACTACATAGTAGTCAGGATTCTGTGGCTTAGTTTGGGCTCAATAAGAAAGAATTCAGTGATTGGTTTGTGAGCATGGTGGAAGGAAGAAATCACAGGGCCCATTCTTTGCGTGCCCCTACTGCCCTCTTCCTCACTGTCAAACATTATCCTATACTTTATCCCTGTCCACTGTCTCCAAGTCACTTCTATTCAGGCCTCTTCAGTTCTTTCTGATTCATGTTCGACCCATACATGTTCCAATCATTGATCACCATGCTGAAATAGGCAAAATACTCTCTGTTCCCATTTGAGCCATGTTTTGTGATTAGACCAAATATTGTCTTGGCCTTTCAATATCCTGTGTTTAAGCTTTCAAAATAGTTTACTCCTTTATTGAGGTGCTCCCCTTCCCAAATAGGGAGTTGTTGCTCAACAAGTATAAAGTTCCAGTTCTGTAAATGAGTAAGTTCTAGAGTGTTTCTGATACATCATGGTGCCTATAGTGTGCTCTTGGAAAATGTAGTAAGAGAGTAGGTCTCATGTTAAGCATTCTTAGAATAAAACAAAACAAAACCCCAAAGAGGCCTGAGGAAACTTTTGGAGATGTTCGATATGTTTATCTTGATTATGCTGGTGCATTAAGTGTGCACATAGGTACAAATTCATCCCATGGCATACATTAATATGTGCAATTTTTGGCATGTCAGTTTTTCTTCAATGAAGCTGTTGGACAACATCAAAACAGAATTGTTCTTCTCCTCAAACTGCCAACAACCTCCAAGCACTCAGAAAACTCAAGCATGAGTTTATGAGCAGAGTCAGAGAGCATTTCATTCATCATCAAAAATATAGTTCTTACCCCCAACGTTGCTGCCCCCCAACTCTTCATCCTTATACTTAGGTTTATTCAGGTTTTGCAGCCCGAATCTTTCCTTTTAGTGGTAAATTTCTTCCTATGGGACTTTTCAGTTACTCATGCAAATAGGCCCCTGTTAGAATTTGTAGATGGATGACATCCAGCCAGGATGTCCTATTATGGAGCAGAAAGCATCCCTCTGAGAAAATAGTAATTCGGTGGGGTATTTTAAAAATGGTGTCTGATACAAAATGAGAGCTCAGATTTTGTCTTTTTATAGATGAAAGGAGGTAGTACAATTTTTTTATATTATCTTTGATATCTATTTAGAAATTCACTCTCCATCCTCATGTGAGAAAAGGTTTAGGAATGGTCTCACCACATTGGCATCTTAAAACTAGCATAGAATTCAAGACCAGTCTACATGGAATACAGTTGCTGGAAATGGAGTAACACATTGTGCACAGAGGTTACATGATACCTGAAAGTCATGAAGACTGAGTTCCATCCAGTAAAGGCTCTGCAAAGTGAGGCTGCACCATTTTATAGTAATAATAATAAATACTTAGTAATTTAAATGTACTCACTTAGTTCTAACAGTATTGTTATTATTATTATTTCCATAATACGGGTGACGAAAGTCAGGTATACGAGTTTACATTTTCTAATATCACACAGCCACAAAAAAAGTAGCCGAGCTGTTTTGAACCTAGATAATCTAGCTCCAGAGACAACACATTTAGCAATTATGCTACAGTGCTTTAGAATCAAGAATGGTATTCATATGGAATAATTTTGTAAAGAAATAAGGATTATCTATAAATCTTTCCAAGAATTCCCACACATGTAATCATTATCTGCTAATAAGAGCTCCAGAAGGTCTTCACTTCAGACTTTCTGGATTTTCATTCGTAGCTCTAAATGGCTTTTGTGCACTAGGTTAACCAACACTCCTGCTCTGGTGGTGACTCTAGTTTAATTGAGCTCCAGTAAAGTCATTTTCAGAGATGGGTGGGAGAGGATGATGTTGATGATTACCGTGGTGGTAAGGCTGCTGCTGCTGCTGAGGTTGGTGCAGTGTAGAGGGCCCGCACAAGGCGAGGAAGGCAACCCTGTACAGAGCAAAGCGCTGGAGCTTTTTAAAACAAGGGTTCAGCTTTTAATACCAACTGCTAGAGCAGAGAGAATATTTAACATTGTGTGTGAGAGAAAAAACATTATACACATACCCACCCCCACACACACTCACACACACAGGGTATCAAAAATATATATATACATATTTTAAGAAAGAAAAAAACTGCATTAAAATTGTAATAATATATACCGATATGACAGACAAAAGAGGAATACAAGTCGTGTGTGTGTGTGTGTGTGTGTGTGTGTGTGTGTCTATACATATATACATGTGTATATATGTCTTTTGAGTAAATAGGGTCAGCCTTCCAGGTTGCATTCAGCCTAGCAGATAATCTTTTTCTGATAGAGCCAAGGAATTGTCTAAAACTTTCCATCCATAGTAAAAATGCATTTTAGATGATATTGGGAAAAAGCCATCCCTTTTTTTGTATATGTCATATCACGGGGGCAGTAGAAAAATACATTTTTCTTGGACAATAATTAGTTCAGATTAAATTAGATGTATTACTTGGCTTAGGATGTAAAGATTTCTGAAGTGGAAAGAAGTAAATGAAGTTGGAAATTTGGATATTAATGCCAGAATGTTCTCACATGTAAATTAGGGCCAGTACTATTGCCTACCTCATAGGATTGTTATGAATATTAAATGAGATATTTCATTTTAAAAACTGTGACACACTGTATAAATGTAGGCTCTCATTATTATTAAGTACACACATTATTTTGGTACAACGTTCATTTAACAGTATTTTTCTTTCTTTTTTTTTTTTGGTGATTCTTTGTTTTGAAGATTATTGCTAACGAGAATTCCTCTTCATTAATTTTACTAGAGACTGACGTGTAACCTTTCCTTGCTTTCCCAAATAAAGATGTGCTTGGTTGTTTACAGCCCTGTCAATGTTTATTCAATTCAGCTCTTAGATTCCGTGTTTCCCCAAGCCTCTGCTTTGAAAGGCTTCCCTTGCCTAGATACTTGTAAACAAGACTTGCCTGTCAGTGTTTTTTTTTCCTCTGCAACACACAGCTCTGCCACTGTATTTGAAGATTGGCTTCAGTGGATCTTTGAAGGCTGACTTCCTCCTCCTGGCTTCTGTAGGTCCCACTCTACCTCATTGCATAAGTGCCGCACAGGAATTGCTGTCATTCTCCACACATGCCCTGCCCGGCAGAGCTGGATGGCTGGGAGCATCACTTCCGGGCCAGTACCCCTGCCTTGCAGACAAAGTACCAACAAATTGGAGCAGTCCAAATGTTGTTGCCATGTGGAATAATTGAGCTCCATGATACTTGGAAGGCCAGGTTGTGCTTGATAGTAGAAAGATGCCTTTTTCTTTTGGCCGAAGTTCATTTTTTTGTAACAGCTTTTGATGGATTTTCTGCTGGGGACTTGGCTAGCTTTTTCCTTTCATGCTAGGGTGAGATTCTATTTATCCCTCAGGTAAATCTTTAATAATGATGCCATATTCTCCAGCCAGCCTCCTGGATTGTGGCCTACAAATATTTTTTTTTCCCTCTCAACATCTCATCTCTTCTCATCTTCAAATGAGTTTTCCCTTTACCTTTCATTCCATAAAGAGGACTTGATTTACCAGTAAGCAGATTTTTCTACCTCCAGACCGACTATTGAACACAAGCGTTATTTTTGATGATTTCAGCAGTGTGGAAACACCCGCTAGTTAGCTAAGCAGTTGCTATTAGATATGTTCTATCCATTTCAGTATTACCTCGGACATACTGTTACAAAGATAGGACCACTTTTAAAGGGTGCTAATTGGTTATGTATGACCAGTGTGTGAAAATACAGGGTGAAATATGTTTAGAAGTAATGGAGAAGCCCTATGGATGTAGTTCTCAAAGTGTGGTCCCTGAACCAGTTGCAAAGGCATCATGTGGGAACCTATTACAAAAGCAAATTGTTAGACTCTAATAATAATAAAATTAGAAGTCTCAATAGTCCCATTTATCCTGCTGAACAAGCCTTCAAAAGATTGTGATGAAGAATCAAGTTTGAGAATCACTGCCCTATGGAATGAGACACAATGAGACCTTCACTACTAGCTCATGGTAGTGATGCTAAGTGACAACTGCCCAATACTAGATTTTTATGTATCTGCTAGCAAATGTGAAAGGAAGTCAGTGTGGAATAGTCTTCCTTTTTTTTTTTTTTTTTTTTTTTTTTTTTTAACGTCACAGTCCAGATGTTGGAGGATTTCCAGCTGATAGAAATGATGTATTTTCCTCCACTACAGAACATTTGAGATAAAGGTAACATTACTTGATGTAACCTGCCCCCCGCACCCTCACACATCCAGCAAAATATACGATAGGTGGAATACCATAGGAGTATGTGTCTCATAGTCGAAGGGAGTTTCAGGTCACAGGCAGCCTCTGACGCTCACAGTCATTCAGGACCCAGGCTGCTGATACTTCTGAAAGCCTTAACACATGACTTAGACGTTTGCTGTAGGAGCTGTATCTGTTCATAAAAAATAAGAATGGACAAGCAAGGAACTCTTTCATGGTGAATCTTGGAAATACTGCGTATCACTTCTGATCTCATTGCATCAATTAGAACTAAATCACATGGTTACTCCTCAGGGCAATGAACACTGGGAAATGTGTCCATCTGTATTCTGGGAAGAGGAGGAAATACACTTGGTGAATAGCAGTCTCTGCCATAAGTATCTGTTTTCCATATATCGTTCTGATTAGAGAACTTATTTTCAAGTTATGGTCGTATTGTATCTAAAGTCTGGAAAAAATAGTTCTCATTCGGTTACCCCCATAATTTTGTAAGTGACTTAGAGGTTCTGATGTTCTCATACTGAAATGGTGGGAACTATCAAAAGCAGGACATGTGCCACTGAGTCATTTTTCTATACTTCTGTAAATGGACCCCTGTTTGCTAATACCAGCACACTAAATTGAATTTATATATATATATATACATACATATATATAATGGTGGAGTTAGACCAGGTGATTCTGATGGTGGCTTTCAGTGCTAAAATGCTATAATATAATGAGAGCCATTCCATTTTCTGTGCCTGAAATTATTTGTCAACATTTACTGAATGCCAGTTACGTCCAAGACATTTCACTAAGTGCTAGACAAAACAGTGGACAAATCTTTGTCCTCTATTTGTGGTCTGTTTGTGAAGGACATAAGTACATTAGAAGATAATAAGCAATGTAGAACCTAAATTGATTTATGCATTTAAAGCACTAATTCAGTAAAATAAAATTAAAAAAATCAGGATATTGTAGAAATTGATGATGCTCATTAATGAAAATCTTGGTGGTATATTGTTTTTGTCCATATTACAAATATCCTTTTCTTACTGAAAATGATTCACCCATCTAAGTTCACCCATCTAAGTAAGATAGAAAACCAATGTTCTTTTTTCTCAAAACACTGGTATATTAAATATTTTTTCAACAAATTCTATAATCCCATTAAAAAATCAACTCTAAGCTGACTTATATGGAGCTCAGCTACTCCATTTGGGTTAATTTTAACGGGGTACAGGAGAAAAGAAAATCTGGAAGATACCCAAATAGGATTTATAGAGATCCATATTGTATCAGATTTTTCTGCTTTATATGGTTGTTGATAGGTTCTCAGAAGAAATTTATAACTGCAACAGAAAACTGAATGACTATTGATTATTTTTTAGTTACCAAAACTAATTGACACATAAAACTTTGTAAATCCTTTCAGATGAAGATGGGTATAAATTAAAAACTAATTAAAGCAGTGACTTATAAAGACACCATCTTCAATTCAATGTGTTATACATTTTTGTTGTGATTAGGAAGATAACTGTTGGACTCCCCACCTAAAACTCATGCCAAACAAACAAATCTTAGACATAAAAAAAAGCCAGTTTATATGTTGTTTTTTTCCAAAAGTAAATATAATTATTTCAGCAAAGTGATATTTATTTTTTTTTAACTTAAAGAAAAGTACTATGCAGAGACAACAGGACTGATTAGCCTGTTATCTGTAACGTCCATACTTACTGTTAACAAGCCTTTTATCTTTGAAGACACTGAACATCTGGGATCTGAGCAGTGACACCTATTAGTTACAGTGGTTTCCTTTTACCTTTCTAAACAGTCTGATAGATAAACCTCCAGGAATCCTACAAAATTGGGCCCTTAATTGACCAAATGAATGGCTGTCTCTCTTTTTCAATCTAGGTTGAAAAGTGCACTCCTGCAAAATGACAAAATGTACAGTGGAAAAAATATTCCAGCTGCAGCTCTATTGGTGCAGCTCTACTGCACCATCAGTGTGGTCTTAAACTCCTTCCCCAGTTCATTCCTCAAACAGCTGCCAAAGTGATTTTCCTAAAACTCACATCCATCTGTTTCACCTTCTCTTAAAAAATTCCTGAATAGATGGGAGGGTGAAGTCTCATGATTAACATGCAGGGCACCTTGTCCTCTGCTAGCCTCTTTTCTGTACACTCTTTCTTATATCCCTTAAATTATATCTGTAATGAAGATCTTCCATTCCAATGACATCTCCTGCAGTCTCCATCATTTCAGTTTTGAAGTCCTTAGTCCCCATCTTGTTTTGAAGACTTCAAGACTTACCTCAATAGTACAGTGGCTTCCACGTAGGCTCCAAGGCCATTCAATAGCCTCATGCATTCATTTTGTAGACATTTACTGAGCTGTTGCTATACGCCAGGAAATGTTCTGTATATTAGGTATTTGGTAGTGAAAGAAGCTCCTGGGTTTTTTGTTTGTTTTTTTATTTATTCATTTATTTATTTTTTGTGCAGCTTACCTTAAAAAGTAAGTAGATGACAATAAACAAGCATATACGTGAAATCACATGGTATTTGTCTTTCTCTGTTTGACTTAGCCTAATACACTCTAGGTCTATCCATGTTGTAGCAAATGGTAAGATTTCATGTTTTTTTTATGGCCAAGTAATATTCCATTGTATATATGTACCACCATTTCTTTATCCAATGTGGAATCTAATGAACAAGATAAACAGAAAAACAAAACAGAAACAGACTCATAGATATGGCGAGCTAACTGATGATTGCCAGATGGGAGGGTGTTGGGGGCTGAGTGAAAAAAGGTAAGGGATTAAGTAGTACAAATTGGTAATTATAAAGTAGTCCCAGGGATATAAAATACAGCATGGGGAATATAGTCAATAATATTGTAATGATTGTGTGTGATGCCAGGTGGGTACTAGACTAGTCTGGAGGATCACTTCATAAATTATATTAATATAATATAATATAATATAATATAATATAATACAATATAATAAATAATATAATATATATTTATTATATATAACATTGAATGTCAAATATAATTGAAAAAAAGAAAAGCCAATGGATAACATAATTTCAGGTAAAAATAGATACAATGAAGAAAAAAATCAGACAGGGCAATGACTGTTACAATAGTGCTGTACCTGTGGTTCTGCCGGCTCACCATATTGAGCTCTCTGGGAGTTCCGCAGTCATGTGCTATATTGATCTTAGCCTCCACATCTTCCCTGACCCATTTCCTACATGGTGACCAACACACTGGCCACACTGAATATATCTGGATGAATGAAGGGTTAATCAATTGTTATGCTATAACTTCATCCAAAAACTGAAGGGATTGAAGAACTGAGTACGAAGGCCCACCACCTATGAGATTTTAGAAGTAGGTATTCTGCATTATCTTGTGTTTTATTCATTTAGAATTTTATTCATTTATAATTAAAGAAAGGGGTTATTTTGACATTTATTGCAGAGTCCTAACTCACAACTAAAGTTTACATGATCTTAAACACACATTTTTAAAGCAGATGGCAGCTGAAAAGGCATCATAAGATGATATTTTCTGGATTTTACTGAGTTACTTCCCCAGATTCACTGGTGGAGCCTATTGTCATTTGAGATATATTTGTGAAACATTTTTGAATGCTCTAGGACTCTGTATTTTCAAATACTGAATTAACTAGAAATTATAATTCATAATCAATAACAATATGGAAAACTTAACAAATTTTAAATTAAAACAATTTTATTCACTTAAAAGCCAAACTCATTAAAATGAAACAACTGGGTAATGTTTCTCTTATAAAAATACATTAAATTATATTCTTTATTATTAGTAAAATGCTTTATACATTTTGAAAACAAAGTGAAAAACAGAATGAGATAAGAAAATGAGAGCAGAAATTAATTAACTGAAAACAAAAAATATTACAGAAACTCTGGATAAAATCGACATAAAAGACAAATATCTAGAAATTTTAATGAAAATAGAAAATAAAATATGCATCAGTAAGAATAACAAACGGGCTCTAACTATTGGGAAGGAAGATATTAAAAACTAGTATAACTTACTTTGTAAAACCCATTTGGATACATATGAAATCATAATAAATTAGATGAGTTTCTTATGAAACTACAATTATCAAAATTCACTTTAAGATTAATTGATAAATACTAAAAAAATAAAAAAAAATAAAATACCAAAGAATTATCTCTTAAAGTCTTCTTTCTCTCCATGTTGATAGCTACCTTATGTAAAAATGCTAAGGTAAAGTTAATTGTCATAGTAACTTTTTAAAAGCATAGAAAAATAAAATTGTGGGTAAAATAAATATCTCTACCTACAGTTATGGAGCTACATAATTATGATCCCAAAACTTGACAAAATAAAAAAAAATTCTACATAAAGATAAAAAATTCTAAATAAAACAACAGTAAATCACATTCATCAATATATACATAGAATATATAAATACAAGAGTTTATCCTTGGGATATATAATTTAATATAGAAAAAAATTGTTAAATCTCATTGTTGGTTAAAGGATAAAAACTTTGTGTTTACTTCACCAGATCTCAAAATGACATTTGAAGTCAGTTAAAGCATATTGTTGTTAAATTCTTTAAATTTTCTTTCAAGTTAAGGAAGACCAATGAAAAACATCACTCTTAATGATGAAAAATTATAAGCAGTTTTTTTAAGTGAGAAACAAGGTGAAGATGTTTGCTATGAGAAATATTATTTGATGTATTCTAGGAAATTTTAGCTAATAAAATAAAATATGAAGTTTAGAACTACTAGGAGACAAAATGATCTCTATTTACATTTAGAACTAATAAACATTTTTAGATATTTGGCTACTTATATAAAATGAATATCTAAAAATTAATACTTTCCTCACATAACAAAAAAAGGTAAAACATATAAAGAAAAATAAAATATATATTTGACTATGACAACAGAATTTAATGAGGATTAGCATCATTTACATGAAAGAATTACAAACTATAGTGTAAGACATAAGTCTCTGTTTTCATAACTGGAAACATGTCATTGTTCCATGAATATTGCAAATGTGTCACTTCTTTCCAGCTTACTGTGCACATCTTAATGTCTTTTCCGACCAAATTCACAAATAATTTCTCAAACTTTCCACAATTATTCTGCAGTTAATTAAATCGAAGGCTGAGAATAAAAGATAATGATAGCTAACACTCACCTAGTACTTAACATGTCACAGGCAATCTTCTAAGCTTTTTTTATTTTTGTTTATTTATTTATTCCTCACAAAGGCTCTATGAGATGGAGACTTTCATTAACCCTTTGCAGTTGAGGACACTGAGTATTTATGATTTGTCCAAGGTTACATAACTGGCATTACAAAAACAGTGGGTAAAGGAAAGATCATTCAAATTAAGTTTTTCAAGGATTGTAGGGTGACCATTTGAAAACAAAATGAACTTAGACACCATTTTATAGCGAATAAATTTCAAATCAAGTATATTTGAAATATTAAAAAATGAACTATGGGAAAAACATTGGTTTACATGACATGGAAAGATTTCCAAAACATTATAAATAGGAATTTATATTCCTATTTGAGATAGGAATATAAATAGGAAGTTGTAAAATAATTTACTGTGATTATAAAACATTCAATCAGAAGTAAAGAATAAAATATTTGACTATTACACATATATATATTCAAACCCCATAATAATAAAAAAAAAAAAAACAGGAAAAGATGAATGGACTTAAAATTTGAAATATAGACAGATAGTATCAACCTTAAATTGAATTTTACTATTAAGTAAAATTAAATAAATGAATTTATCAAATTGGTAAGGATTAAAGTAAATGTTCTAGTGCTCATAGCATAGTGTAGTAGTGTAACTTTTATGTATAGATTTTGCAGTTATCTGCCACCAATTTGTTCACTGGGTAACCTTAGGCAAAATTCCTGGAATTTTCTGTCTCATTATCTTACTAATGTGGACTGTATCAAATCAAAGCCATAGAAAGCCCTGCTCTGCTTTTCAGTGCGTTCACACGTTCCTGTCCAGACAGAGCAGCTAGGTATGCTTGGTGATAATCCTCTTTGAAATGTAGAAAAAACATTGTACTGATCATTTGGAGACCTGACTATAAATCCCAGTCTTCCGTTTGCTGGTTGAATACGTGGACAGATCATCTCAACTTCTTGATTAGGTTGGATTGCATCCGATGGCGTTTACTTGGGTAGGGGGAGAACTTGGTGACTTTAATAAGAGGATGGGGTCAGGGGTCAAGGAGGAAGCCAGGACAAGTAGATCCAGACTTCAGCACTTGCTTTATCTGCCAGTAATGAATGCTCTCACCAGTGCTAACAAGAGGAAGCACAGCATGATAGGAGAGGTGTGTGTGTGTGTAAGAGTTGGTTTCTAAGTCCATCTCCTTTGATACACTGTTTTTGAGATGTGGTCTTTAACCAAATTACTTAAATCTTTAGGTCTTCTGTTTCATAAGAAGGGCCTCCTAACACCTTTTCTGCAGAGTCTTTCTCCAATGTTCTGTGTGGAGGGAAAGTAGGTGGTAAAGAAGAGGAGTAGACAAATGTATGCGGGTTTGTCCTTCCTTCGTTTTTCTTTCACATCATGCTTCCTGCCTTTGCTAAACAAACAAACAACCAAACAAACAGCCCACCAGAATTCAGTTTCTAAAGGAATACATCTTTGTTAACTATTTTTTCTCCCCAAGAGCCATGTTACTGAGCTTCATCCTTGCTTTACATATTTTCTCTTTTCTTGCTAATGTCTGCTCCCTCCTGCCACACGTACACACAAACCATGGAGCAACTGCCTATAGGTTTCCCTCTGTTCTTTGATGCTTTTGGAATTTCTGTGCTGGGAATTAATATTAATATTGATCTCAGTTCTCTGAGCAATGATGCTGATAAAAATATATCCTGGAAGCAGGATGTGTTCTACTTGTTGTAGAGTTAGAGTAGCACCAGTATGGGGTGAATGTAAACTGTTGCAAAACTGCATATTTGTAACTTAATGATCCATAGTGCCCAGCTGCTTTTCTAAAAAGTGTGCAAACTTTATTTGGTTTTCTAATATAGTGCTAACTGTCCTTAGACTGAAGCTGAATTCAGGATTCTTTTCAATGTGTGCCCCGCACAGAGTTTCCCTTTTGCTAGATTTCCTACAGACCCAGGTGCCAATAGGCTGACTGTCAGTGCTGGAGATTGTTCAGCCTGAGCTGAGGCCCATGGTCTCCTGCATATCTTAACGGTGTGGTGGCTCCTGGAGCAGAATGATTGGCACACAGCAATCCCTGGATGACTGCAATGAGGACCTCCAAACGTAGTTACCATCTGTTGAACAGCGATAGTATTTTAGGACACCAGAAAGCAATGTATTTAATAACTTATTCAAGGTTCTTTCTTGATTTCCCAGGATGATCATTGAAAATATTGAATAAAATATGTTGGTAGATAGGGCTCCATCAATTCCACAACAAGCCATGTCATCCTTAGATACAGACATCCCGTAGAAAACTGTGGATGTGGTCTTATTTAGGAATCAATGAATTTGGTTTTAATATAAAGGCAAGGGTTTCTAACATTAGTCACCAAAGTATACTTTGTTACCTCAGAAATGGTTAACTGACGATTTTTTTGCAATATCTTGTTAAAAATATGTTAACAACAACTGCATATTTTAGTTTTTGTAAGGAACTTGGAAATTAAATTTTCTCTCCTTTCCTTTTGAAAACATTAAATGCTGAAGAAGAAATATGGTAGAATACTCACAGGTAGCACTAGTTAGGTGCTACATTTTCTTGTCAAAGCATCCTAGCAGATAGAGCCATTTCACCCATCTTTTTGACTCTGATCTCAGTGACTTCTGCAAATTTGAAGTGCTGGGCAAGGTTTATATTTTGTCTCATCATTGTCTCATGCCCGTAAGGTTAATCCGTGTGGGGAGGTGTCTTTAAGCATTATTAATGTCTCTTCTAAGTATCAGATCAATCTGAAATTGTAAAAATACATCCATCAAAAGCAAATTGGTGAGCTTTGTATTAAAATATAGAATGCAGTGTGACCAACGAGATGGTGCTGTGGTGGATTTCTGTAGCACACATTAGCAGAGGATTTTAACATACTCGTTTTCAGAAATGGATTGTATAGGCATTTTCATAATATTGTGGAAAATTTTAAACAGCTGATTTTCAATTTTATTTAGCCTCAAGGATATGCTTGCATTGCTGGCGACTCAGTCATAACTACCTGGAGCTAGTGCAAAAAGTTCCTGAAATCCAATGAGGGGCAAGGTGGAGAAATATGAATTAACCTCTCAAAGAATGTCAGGTGTATTGATGGGCTTTGGACGTGGGGGTCCACTTGGGATATTTAGATTGACCAGGTGTTTGTATGAATGCATAATCATGAGTATGTGACTAGCTGAACATAAAAGGAAAATACACTGGAACAGATACCGACATCCATTTAGCCAGCGTGGGTAAGGAGGTTTATAATATGAAGCCTGGAAGGGAGCAGCCAAATAAAGTTGCATTTTATAGAGCATTTTGTTTTAACCGCTCTTGGGGTGAGGACCCTCCCTAATGTGAGTATTAGGACTATCTCTTTAGAAGATGCACATTCACTGTGTGAGTTATCCAGACCCTGATAGGTTCATGGGGCAGCAGAAACGAGACGTTTAGATTCCTATTCATGGTATTAGCAAGCTTTTACTTGCAACAGGTACATCAGGAGGCAAAGCACATAGAGGCCTCAATTTTTTTCTGTATCCCTCCCAAAGAAATGGTCTCAGTTGGTGGTTTTAGGAGGCCAGGCTGGGTTGGGAGATTCTATTAACATGAAGCATGAACTCTCTTTACTCTTGGTTTTTACTCGTTATCAGCCTATCGACCAGATAACCTGCTACCTAATCCTAAACTCTACATCCTGACTTCCCTGTCACCAGATGTAATGTCTGGAATCCAAACGTAGAATTTCCAACTAAGAGACAGTGTCTAAGAACACTGCAACCTAGAACTTGCAAATACTGTCAAGGTTCTGTGTAGAGAATAGAAGCTTTCCAGCCCAGAGGTTTTCCAAGCAGCAGTATGCTGACCCTGGCATGTCACACACAGATTCACACACCCGCCTTTAGATTCAATTTAGGAGACATTGCAGAATCTCTTAAACTTTAGTGTAATGAATTTTTCTCTTGCAATCTGCAGGCATCTGTGCTCTATTTTATTGATATGAATGGATCCCAATTGAGATTATAGACTAGAACTTTGGAGTTCACATTTCTCATTTCATGAATATTAAGCACAAGGCAACAGTTTCTGAGAAAAAAAATCTATCCATCTATCATCTATCTATCTATCTATCTATCTATCTATCTATCTATCTATCTATCTATCTATCTATCATCTATCTATCTTATAGAGGTTCCATTGAAACAGAAAGATTTCAGTTTTTCTTATTCTTGAATATTTCAGAAACACGTGCATGGCCTGCAATTCCAGTTAACTTAAAGATGTTCCAAGACCTATATTATATACAACTCAAAACTATTGTTTTAAATCAACCATGAACTTTCCTTCAACTTGTAAAGTGTGATAGCAATTCTATGTCTCATAGGATTTATTTTTGAGGCAAAGATTTATAGGCTTTCCAAAGAAATAGGTAAAAGTTCTAATTCTTGTTTTCCTGACACATTAGGAGAAAAGGAATGTGATCAACTGACTAATGAAAGGAGGATGGTGGGAGTGAAGGGGATATAGGCGATAGCTCACCCATCCCAATTGGCCTATGTGTCAGATACATCACAGATGCTCAAATGTTTCTCTAAAGATTCTTTCCAACTCAGAATCAGATAAGAATGCATTTCCTTCTGGTTCTGTTAAAAATAAAATAAAAATAGCAAAGAAGGGAAAAAATAAAATAAAAATAGCAAAGAAGGGAAAGAAGCTATCAGATGAGACCCTGAGAGTTTACACTTCTCCCAGTTTTTCTGATTACTTCATAGTTAGGAAGCAGATTCATAGACAGGTTTTCAATTGATGGCACTTTCCTCTTGCCCCTGCCTAAAGTAGGTGAGAGATTGCAAACATGGGAGATAACTGGACTCCGAACTAGATGGTTTCCTTTCATGTAAACACTTCTGTTAGAGAAGCTTTATGGTGTTTGATTGGAGTCACCTAAATGTATATTTGTAGTTTATGAGAAAAATCCTCCTCAGTGAATTTTCTGTACTGCATTGCATTGTGAAAATAGGAATTATCCCCGTGCTCTCTCATTCCACACTGAAGTGTCCCCACAATGGTAGTTATGAAAACAGTGCTACTTAATATTTTGTTTGATCGAGTTTTCCAAGGGGAGCCCTGGGTATGTATTGCTTGGCTTTGTTATTTTCAAACCCTTAGGCAGGAAGCTATTTGCTTCCACATTTAGGCAAGACCATGCTAAATGGGGAGTGCAGAGTAGAAATCTCAATTTGTCAATTCAGATGACATTCACCTAGAGAAAATATTGGACTCCTTTTATCTATCTCAAGGCATTTAAACAAGGTACATACACTTCAGTGACACTTCATATTTCTTTCTCCTCAGAGAAATTTGGGGTTCGTTAAATAAATCCGGAGCAGAGATCCGAATCCCTTTTAAAGGAAAATGTAGTAAGGGAGATGGAGGAATTATGCAGGGGAGAAGGGGTACGTGGAAATGTGGCTTCTTCCTGTATGGGTTTCCTGATTCTTCAGCCTGGTTTAATTCCTTTCTTCTCTTGTGCATTGTGATTATCTTATATGTATATGCTCTTCCCTCTGCTTAGAGTATACCTCACTCTTCTTGGTAATTCCTAAATATCTTGTAGGTCTTTCTCTTTGGTTAGAGAAGCCCTCCTTGACCTTAACCATTTAAATTATGTCCATTTAAATTATGTCCTCCTCTGCTCTTCTGTTTCATTTCATGGTCTTCTTTTCCTTTGTAACACTCAGGACTGTGTGGCTTTACGTTTATCTGTGTGCTTGTTGGCGTGACACCTGTGTTTTAAACCAGACTGTCATCACTGGGAAGGCAAGAACAATTTTCCCTCCACCTTACCTCTAGGGCACAGCACAGGCTCAGCTCCTTTTTAGATAATACTCAATATTATTTATAACAAATAATATAAAATGCTATTTATAACAAGTAATATGCAATATTTATAAAAAAACTAACTTGTGATATATCTTTGTTATCCTGAATTGAAAATTAATATATAATATAACCTATCTACCCACATAATATTTAAAAAGTTAATGTGATAACTATAACAAAAAGATATAAAGGAAAAGTAATTGCAAGAAAATATGTATTTCAGTGTGTAAATGGTCAGGCCTGGCGTCATGAGAAGATGGAATATAGTAGTAGGTAGGTGCACACATGTACGCATGGCATCCCTTGGTCTTGGCCGTGGCACATGCAGAAGAATGCAGGATATTGTCCTGTTGACTCTGGCCACAGCATATCCATTGGTGATGTAATTTTCCAAAATGGTGACCACATATTGGTAAATTCTCAACCAAATAGTGTAACGTATTTCTTCGATGAATGATATCTGTATTAGAGAATTCAATATCTATTAAAGCTGTGTAAATCATTCTTTGTACAGTGTATTACAATATGGAGATCGGTTCTAACCTCAAATAATCATAAACCAGCTTCTCAACCCACGTGAACGCGCAGTGAGATATTGAAAATTCATGTAGAATTGGCACAGTTATTCTTTGAGACTATCCTGAATGACTGGTTCTCTGGGATACTACCCAATAAATTCCAGGAGCTCCTTTAGCTATTGTGACAACCAAAAACCACCACAGATAAAATTCAAAGTTTCTCATGGTGCTTCCAAAGCGTCAGCGCGTTGAAGAACCTGTGGCCACAAGCATCATAGATGCTCCAAATGTATCAAATGAATGAATGTATTTATACCTCTTTTATTGTTTCTTTTTGGCTC